>NC_072376.2:163240000-163595000 GCF_028885625.2 Pongo pygmaeus | reverse complement strand
TATTTAAGGAATTTGAGAAAATATTATGGTTTTATATGGGTCTAGAGTGAAACCAAACGGTCTTAAAAAAAAAAATCCCAATTTGAGAATCATTTGAGAACCACAGCAATAATTTAGCCCAGCCTTGAAGTTTGTTGACGGGGCTGCTTCTACTTCAGGACCCTGTAGGCTGTTATAATAGCTGATATTTGACGTTTCAAATTTTGTTTCTCCTGCCTATTGGAACAATTCTTCTTTTCATATTTATTTAATACTAGCTGTATACCACTTACTATGCACATTTTGGCACTGTAGAAATCAGTATGAATAAGACAAATATATCGCTTGCCTTCATATAACTTTTTCTCTAATGGGGGAAATAGAAAAGTTTAAAACTATAAATAAATAGCTTAAAAAGCAATGATTATAATTTTTCACTGTAAATGGTCATAAACAAGGATATATTTGGGGGTTATAAAAGGGCTTTTTTAAAATGTTGTCTTTCTCTAATACAAAATTAGTGTGATTTCATGGAAAGAGCACTGTGCAGTTTGATGCCTTTGTATTCTCAGCCGTCTCATTAACTGGTTATATGACAATGAATAAGCTAAAAAAAAACAAGATCATAATTTTCATATACATTCATGATAGACAAATTGCAAGTGAGAAGAAAGTAATAGTCTGCATAGAGCTTGAGGTTTAAAGAGGGGAGATGTTAACACAAATAACTTACTGCAAATATATGGGCAATCTTACTATTAAAATAAGTTCATTGGATAGTAAGGTCCTCTTCACCTCTAAGATTATATGATTCTAAAAGTTTATTCAAGAATTAGAAAATAAAATTTAGAGCTTTATATGTTAATATCTAGAGCTAGATATTCTAGTATTTTAAATAATTATAATAATAGTGATGTGAATAATAGGTGATACTTACTGAGCAATTAATTTTGAGCCAGACACTGTGCCAAGTATTTTTAATTAATTAGTTAATTAATTAATTCATTTTTTGAGACGGAGCCTCGCTTTGTTGCCCAGGTTGGAGTGCAGTGGTGGGATCTCAGCTCACTGCAAGCTCCACCTCCTGGGTTCAGGCAGTTCTCCTGCCTCAGCCTCATGAGTAGCTGGGACTACAGGCACGTGTCACCATGCCTGGCTAATTTTTTGTATTTTTAGTAGAGACGGGATTTCACCGTGTTCGCCAGGCTGGTCTCGAACTCCTGACCTCATGATCCACCTGTCTCGGCCTCTCAAAGTGCTGAGATTACATGCATGAGCCACCGCACCCAGCCTTGTGCCAAGTATTTTTATAAGGATTATCTCATCGTATCTTAAAAACAGAGCAATGAGATACATAGTATTAATTGTCCCAAGTTTACAAATGAAGAAACTAGAGCTTTAAAAGTTTGTTACTTGACCAAGATCCAAAGGCTAGTATATTGAGTAGTTAACATTTGAACCCAGGCATTCTGACTCTAGAGCCTGTACTCATAACTATCATGCAACTTCTGTTTTGTTTTTTTGTTTTGAGCTAGGGTCTTGCTCTGCCACCCAGACTGGAGTGCAGATCACAGCTCACTGTAGCGTCAACCTCCTGGGCTGAAGCAGTCCTTTTAATTCAGCCTCCCTGAGGCTCATGCCACATCTGGCTAATTTTTTTTTTCTCTCTGGGCAACAAGGTCTCACTATGTTGCCCAGGCTGGTCTTGAACCCCTGGGCTCAAGCAATCTACCTACCTTGGCTTCCAAAGTGCTAGGATTATAGGCGTGAGCCATCACACCCAGTCAACTTCTTAATATTAGTAGTTGGTATTAGTTTGGTTTTTGTTCTTGTGGTTTTTTCGTTTTGAGACTGGGTCTCGCTCTTTCGCCCAGGATGGAGTGCAGTGGCATAAACATGGCTCACTGAAGCCCTGACCTCCAGGGCTCAAGCAGCCCTTCTCCTTCAGCTTCCCAAGTAGCTGGGACCACAGGCACATGACACCATGCCCGACTAATTAATTTTTTTTGTCGAGATGGGGTCTTACTGTGTTGCCCAGGCTGGTCTTAAACTGCTGGGCTCAAGTGATCCTCCTGCCTCAGCCTGCCAAAGTGCTGGGAATTACAGGCATGAACCACTTCACCCAACAGTATTAGGATGTTTTTTAATTTTTATTTTTGAGTGTTTACAATTTGCCAGGGATTTACTGAGCCCTTTACAAACATTATTTCATTAAATCCTCACAACAGCCCTCTGAGGTGGATATTATTATTTCTGTTTTGCAGTGGAATAAATGAAGGTTCAGAAGCATTCTTGGTTTTTCAAGTAATAAAGCTTTTTTTTTTTTTTTTTTTTTTTTTTAGACTTTACTGTTTGCTACTTCAACTGTGGTGAACAATAAAAGGCTGTGACTGTTTGACCTTTTGTATTCTGAAATACTTGGGTCAGGATCATTCTTATTCTGTTGAGAATTTGATTTTTCTTTCCTTTCCCTACTCTTTTACCTAATTATTTTTACCTTTACTTCTTTAGCCTGTTTTCAAATTCATTTTTATGCAAAAAAAAAACCCAAAACCAAAACACCACAAAAATTACTTTTTTTTTTTTGTAAATACTGTTGTTAATTAGAACCCCAATATATAAAATGGATAAAAAGGAACCATCCTAGCTGACATCAGAAGCTCATGGGTTTCTTACTCACTGCTGCTCAAGGCATCTCACAATATGAAAATCACTCCCCAGCCCATTAAGGAGATAGGTTCCAATGGCAGCTTGTTATAATAAAAGGGAAGTGGAACCTAACCTCTTAAATCATAATATATGACTCTTTCTGGCATTGTCCGGCCTCCCTATAACTCTCATTGTCTTGTATTGTATTATCTTGTTTAAAATTATAATTAATTTTTAGTAAATAACACAATATTATTCAAATATTAGTATGAAAGTGATACATGATTGGACCTGGATTAAAAACCAACCACATGAATTGTTAATACTAAATTTATGAAATGTAATAATTGTGTTGTGATTATATAAGAAAACATCTTTGTTCTTAGTCAATAAATATAGATAAAGGTTGAAGTGTCATGATATTTGTAACTAACTCATTTGATTCAGAAAAAAAATAATGTCTATCACACATATGCCAAGACAGACTAAGAGGTGGCATGATAAAGCAAATGTACTGAAATGTAAGCAAGGTGGGAAATTTAGATGTAGGATTTATTTTTTTATGTGTTCTTGTAACTTTTCCTTTAGTTTTTAACTTTTGCTGGGAAAAATACATCTGAGAAAATACTGAGAGAATTCCTGTTATGAGTTTTCCTTATGTTTTATTCCTCTATCTGTGGATAACTGAGAATTAAAACTTGGGGTTAAATATGAAATAGCTGGATGTACAATGATTTATCTTTTTTCACCAAATATGTAATGAGAAATTTTGGTTGTATATGCAGAATTAGAAATTCTTTTACTTAAAATTTTTGGTTTAGTCAATTCTTGTCAATTTTTTTCTCTGTCTTAAAAAACAATACTTAGATTAATGTATACTTTCCTTCAAAATATCTGATACAGTGATATATAGAGATTTTCAACACTGTAGGTCATGAGAGAAGTCATTTATGCCTCTCCCTGTTTTATGGATGAGCAAGTCATTGTGGAGAACTTAAATGATTTGCTTAAGAGTATACAACTGGTTTTCTGACAAAGCTAGGACTCAAAATCCTGCTCTCCTGACTCCACTTCACCATTTTGAGAATGACTAACTAAATCAGTCAGTCATTTGTTCGTCATTCTAAGGGTCTTTTCCTTCCCTTCTCCTTACTACTTTCCTTTCATTCTTCCTTCCGTTGATGCATTTCTAAAAAAGTTTTCAAAATAGATTTGTTATGAAACTAAGAATTACTGGACACCTATTATGTTCCAGGCTTTATGCAAATTACTGAGTATATAACAGTAGAATAGACAGACTTGGATACTGTCCTCATGTAGCTTAGAATTTAACAGATTGTTGCTTTGAGTGTAGTTTAGATTTCCTTTTATTTTCTGCTTCCCCTGGTATCATGCTAAACCAGTCCTATAGCATTGTGTGTTTAGAATGTTGTTACTTATATCTCTGATCCAGATGATAATTTGGAAAATTTCCAGAGAGGGTATTTTTAATAAGGAGTATTTATTATCAAAAAATTAAAAAAATAAATTATAATAACTTTAGAATAATAAAGGATTGATATATGAAAAATTACTTTTCTTCTAAAATTATTTATAAAAACACATTAGGAAATTGTAGATGTACATTTTCTTAGTTTTACTTTTACATTTCTGAAGTTTATGGTACCTTAGTAAGTATATACTTCTGCAAAAGCAGAATGCTCACTGTCAACAGAGAGTATCTTCTTAAAAAAAAAAAGAAAAAATCGAAACTTTATTACATATGGGCATCTTCTTGTCAATGTTTACTACAGATGTGTTGGTTCTGAACTATAGCTATTATTAGAATCACCATGGGATTATTAAAAAAAGTACTGATGCCTGTATACCTTTCCCAGGATTCTGATTTAATTGGTCTGGAAAATGGCTTGGTAGTTAGTATTTTTAAGAAGCTCCCCAGTTTATCCTAATATGGTCAATGGTAAAAATCGCTGTGTCTAAATAGTCGAAGATTGGATTTTCCTGTAATTGCTTTTGACTAACAAAATGAGCATTCCTAGAAATTGATGTTAGAAAGATACTTTAATGCTTTGTATTATACATTCAGATTTCCCAGAAACGTTACACCTTGTCTCTATCCTCTGGTGCATTTTACACACTGCTAATTTCCTTAAACAGTTCCTTCATATTGCCTTGCTAATCAACAATTTGCAATAGTTGTCTGTTGTCAGTTGTCTGTACTCAGGCATTCATTTCGGACCTTGCTTTCCCTGTGTTGATTCACTCTCCTCCCTAACATGAGTGCTCAGGGCAGTCCTTTCTTGCTGGCTGCCCTTGTCTCTGTCTCTCTCTTCTTCCTGAAGACTCAAGCCTTCTGTGAACTTACTTACCAGGGTTTTAGTGGGAGCACAGAAGTCCTTTTTATGTTTATAGGTTCTTCAGTTTTCTCATGTAAAGTAAGGATGCTATTTGTCCTACATGCAGGTCTCCTTGTGCTGTTGTGAGAATAAACGTGACAAATGAGAAATTGTATGTACTTTTATGGGTACTTAGTGACTGATTTGTAATGAATTAACTACCTGAGGAAATAAAAAGTGTTATCAAATGTTAAATTATTATTATTATCAGAACAAAATCTAGTACTTGGCAATGTACTATTTAGTTCTCTAATTCTATAATGAATATCTCTTGGGTATATCTGAGGCAATCAAGAACACCTACGAAAAGAAAAAGATTCCTAGATGAAAACAATGTTTCAGAGCATCTACACTCTTGAATCTTAGGTGCTTGTGAAAGGTGAAGGAGCTAATATGTAGAAAGGCATGTAGAACAGTGTCTGACATATACCATGTAAATGCTTAATAACTGTTAGCTGTTGATTTGTACGAAAAGAGATACAGGAAGAGTTGATTCATAGACTAATAATACTGATTATCTGCAGCAGGTAGGTGAGAATGTGCTGGAAAGGACTGGGGAATGGGAACAGAGTACAAGCAATGAAAGGGGAGTGACAGTTCTCTGACTATACCTTTTGTATGCTTTGGACTCTTAGAACCTAATCTCTCTCTCACACACACACACACACACACACACACACACACACATCAACTATGTTGTGGGACAAAGTGAAAATCTAACAGCATTACAAATGAATAGCATAATTGCTCCAATAATTGTGGGGGAGAAAGATAATGAATCTAAAATTCCTTTATATATATCCTAGGATTAGAGCAAATAAGTAAATATATTTTGGATAGTAAAAGCAAGATTTCTTACTTTTGGAGAAAGGAGTTACAAATAAGGAGAGGAAACTCTAGAATGAATCCTGTGGTGATTGATTGGAATGAAATATCAATGTGAATTTATTGTTATGTGTACACACATAGAAAGATGATATAAACAATTACATATACATGTGTTAGTATGCACAATTAGCATACATACTTATATCACCTAGCCCTATCTCCTGAGAAGACATAGAAGCAGTGACAACCAATGATAAAATGCAAACCTAGTTCCCAAATCGTAGTTTCTGTATGCCGTTTGTTAACTTAAAAAACTAGATCCTTTTGGAGAAATGGCTGATTTCAGAGCTAGGAAAGGGCAACTATAAGATTATCTTGTGGTGCCAGAAGGTAAGGAAGTACTCAAAAATGGTTAGCAGCATGTCAAAAGGACATAAATCCCAAAGATCTTTAAATAGCTAAATCTGTGACAATTTGAGCAACATTATAATATTGACAGTAATAGATTAAAAACCCATAGAATAAATATTTTTCAGTTTATAGTGAAGTCAATAATTTATAAATGGGAGGTAAGAGACAGCTCTTCCTTACAGTAGAATGTCAATTTTTAAAAGTAAAAAGAATTAATAGATGTAGAAAAATCATCTTTTGGCAGACACCACAGTACTGTACAATACAATACAGTTTAGGCAATAATCAGTGAATACTGAAACTTAGACGATGGAATAATGAGAAAAAAGATAATTCCATTGTTTCAAAGTATCTCCCAACAAGGTAGTTATTAATTACACGGAGGAAACATATTAACTTCATAGTGGAGAAACGTGGCAGACATCATATTCACCAAATGATCAACTTAATACCATCGGTAAGAAGACTTCTTGACATCATATACCACCTGATATGATGCACTGAGAAGTGCACAAGAGCACTTCCATGGTCTTCTTGCCAAAAATACAAATCTTCCGTTTAATTAAGTGAAAATATTGGCCGGACACAGTTGCTTATGCTTATAATCCTAGCACTTTAGGAGGCTGAGGTGAGTGGGTCACCTGAGTGGTGACACCTGAGGTCAGGAGTTCAATACCAGCTTGGCCAACTTGGTGAAACCCTGTATTTACTAAAAATACAAAAATTATCTGGGCGTGGTGGTGCATGCCTGTAATCCAAGCTACCTGGGAGGCTGAGGCAGGAGAATCACTTGAACCCAGGAGGTGGAGATTGCAGTGAGCTGAAATTGTGTCATTGCACTCCAGCCTGGGTGACAGAGCCAGAGGGGGGGGAAAAAAAAGAGAAAATATTAGACAAGCTCAAATCTCAGGGATGTTTCACAAAACAAATGGTCAGTAGTCTCCAAAAATATAAAGTTCATGAAAAACAAGGAGAAATGGAGGAATTGTTCCAGATTTGAGGAGACTAAGAAGACATGATAACTAACTGCAGTTTGGGATTCTGTATTAGTTATTGGTCAAGACAAGAAAATTAATGGGACAATTTGCAAAAATCAGATGTACTCTGAAGATTAGTTAATAGTATTGTATCACTGTAAACTTTTTCATTTAGATAATTGTAGTGTGGTTATGTAAGATTATAACATTAGAGGAAGCTGAGTGAAGGATATACAGGAACTCTAAACTTATTATAAAATTGTAAAATAAAATTTAAAAATTATTAGCTATTATTATTGCATATGCATGAAACTATCAGTCTCAGTTCTTAGAGTTTTCAGTTACTCTCACTTCTCACAGATTTTATAAACTGTGTTTGCCAGGCCACAGTAGACGAGAAGCACTCTACTGGATGACCTTAGATTTGCAGCCAGGATTGAGAATCATCACAATGACTGGTTTTGCTATCTCTATATGTACCACTGGGATTTAAGACCAGGGCGCAGTCTCTTCATGGCTGGCTTTTACTCACCTGTCAGGCCTTATCTCTCTTTATTCCTCCCTTTGACACTTTCCCTCTAATACACAGCCACTTACATACTCTCATACTCTTTCTTTATGCTCTTTTCCATCTCTAATCTCCAAGCATTTTCATATTCTATTTCCCTCACTAACTTAGGTTTCCCTCCATGCCCCTCACACCAACTTCTACTTCCCATGTTATGGTACTTGTTAAACTGTTTAGTAATTGTTTTTGAAATAATCTTTCCCTTCTAACCTATAAATGCCATTAGGGAAAGGATGATATTTATTTTTGTTCATTATGATGTGCTGTGAATTGTCGACAATAAATGCTTGTTGAATGAATGAAAGAATTACAGGTTTCAGACTTTAAAGATGGTAACTATAGATAGAAATGAACTGAAAAATCAAGTCTTAGGTTTGAAATTTGTTTTAACATTCTCTTTTGTGGGATTTAGGCCACATGGATAATTAAAAACAAAATAAAATAAAGTCTACAGTGAATTGCTTTTTACACACTGCCTATAGCTTGTTTGGTCCTAGCCTGTGTTTAGTATGATTTGGTATCACCACATCATTCTCAGACTGACTGTGAGGTCTCTGATACCACTCTTTCCCTCCAGACCCACTAATGAATTTGTATTGTCTTAAGTCAGCCTAGGGAATAGTTTACTTTGGCATCAATTGGGTTTTTAAAATTTGCAAAGGAAGACCTAAAGCTATTGGCACATACTGGGTTTTGGGCTTTACTAAGACTCATAGATATCTAGAGTCCACAAGAATAATTGCTTAGTGTACTGCCTTTTATATTTTCTCCCAAACCCAAACTTCCAGAGGCCATTTTTACCCCCATCATTATCAGGAACTTTTACTGTAGGCCAAATGCATAGAACATTTATGATAGGGAAGAAAGAAACTACATTGACTATAGAGCCTGTATTAGTTTCTTATTGCTGTGTAATAAATTACCACAAATTTACTGGCTTGAATAACACAGTCATTTTGGAAGTTCAGAAGTCTGAAATGGATTGGCAGGGCTGTGTTTCCTCTGGAGGCTTGTCTTACTCTGTTCAAGTTGTTATAAT
Organism: Pongo pygmaeus; assembly: GCF_028885625.2. Taxonomy (NCBI): domain Eukaryota; kingdom Metazoa; phylum Chordata; class Mammalia; order Primates; family Hominidae; genus Pongo; species Pongo pygmaeus. Next base: position 163,586,153 of record NC_072376.2, on the reverse strand, counting down.
AAATTGCCATACACTGAGTGGCTTAAAGTACAAACATTTATTTGTCAGACTTCTGGAGGCTGGAAGTCTGTGATCTGGTGCCAGTCAGCATGGTTGGATTCTGGTGAGAGCCCTCTCCCAGGTTGAAGACTACTGACTTCTCATTGTATCCTCACATGGTGGAAGGAGAGCTAGAGAGTTCTCTGGGGCCTCTTTTCTAAGGGCACTAATTCTATTCCTGAGGGTCCTACCCTCACGATCTAATTACTGACCAAGAGACCCTACCTCCTAATATTTTCACATTGGGGCTTAAAATTTCAACATATGAATTTATAGAGAACACAAACATTCAATCAATTGCAGGTTTTGGGGGGAAAGTTCCTTGACTTTTCTATCTTCTACAGGCTACCTTCATTCCTTGGTTCATGGCTTCTTCCTCCATCTTCAAAACTAGCAGCGTAGCATCTCCAAATTTCTCTCTGACTCTGCTTCTCCGTTGTCAGTCTCCTTTTCCTCTGCTTCCATCATCACAATGCCTTCTCTCACTCTAACCTTCCTTCCTCCCTCTTATAAGGATGCTTATGATTACATGCCCAACGAAGTTAATCCAGGATAATGCCCTCATATCTATATCCTTAATGTAATCACATCCACAAAGTTCCTGTAAAGTAACATACAGGTTGTGGGGATTAGTATTTAGACATATTTGGGAGGCTGTTATTCAGCCTACCATAGTGTCTATCCTCTGAATCCTTCCTTTAAGATGATATATTAATATTGTATGGTATAGCGATTAAGACTGTTAGCTTTTGAGTAAAGCAGACGTGGGTTTGAATCTCTTTACTTAACAGATACGTGACACTGGCAGAGCACTTGGTTTTTGGGTGTTTTCAATACCACTTAGCCTTTCTGGGTTTCAGCTTCCTTAAGTATTTTCCTTTCATTAGTTAAATAAGGATGATTCTTCACATGGTTTAATATCAAATGTGAAATAGGAAATGTGTTACATAGTCCTGGGTACAGAAAAAATGTTTGACATCAATAATATAAAAAAATAGAATGAAAACATAATGGATGTGACTAAGGCTTTGTTTATTTTTTGTGGTACAATTGACATACAATAAACTGTACATATTTAAAATGTACAGTTTGACAAGTAATCCCTTAGTATCCACAGAGAATTGGTTGCAGGGCCCCCATGAATACCAAAATCCACAGATGCTCAAGTTCCTTGTATAAAATGGTATAGTATTTGCATATAGCTTACACATATCCTTCTGCTTTATCATCTCTAGATTATATATAATACTGAATACAATATTCATGCTATGTAAATGATTGTTTTACTATATTTTAAATTTTGCATTTTTTTTTTCTTTTTTGGAGATGGAGTCTCACTCTGTTGCCCAGGCTGGAGTACACAGTGGCGCAATCTCAACTCACTGCAACCTCCACCTCCTAGGTTCAAGCAAATCTCCTGCCTCAGCCTCCTGAGTAGCTGGGATTACAGGCACACACCACCATGCCTGACCGATTTTTGTATTTTTAGTAGAGACTGCTGGTCTAGAATCCCTGACCTCAAGTGAACCACCTGCCTCAGCCTCCCAAAGTGCTGAAATTACAGGTGTGAGCCATGGCACCTGGCCTATTTTTTATTGTATTGCTATTTTTTATTGTTTTCTTATATGAATATTTTCAGTCTGTGGTTGATTGAATCTGCAGATGCAGAACCTGAGGATACCGAGTGTTGACTGCTTATATCTATCCATGAAACCATCATCATAATCTAGAGGTTTTTTCCTACCGTTTCGTGATTACTCTCCCACCCTCCCTGCCCCTAGGCAATCATTGATCTTCTGCCACTCTAGATAAGCTTACATTATCTAGAATTTTATGTAAATGGTTTTATGAATTTGTACTTCTTTTTTGTCTTCTTTCACTCAGCATAGTAATTTGAGGTTCATCCATTCTATTGCATGTTTCGATGAGGGAAGTTTGGCATAGAAGAATGATCGTAGGTTTTGGCCTCGTATAGTTCTTAGATGTTTACTCAAGTGAAGTAGAAATACAGTTTACCAGAGAAAACCATATTGAATTGTGGCAGATGAAAATATCTGTGGTATATCCATAGTAGACTATTGTTTAGCAATAAAAAGGAACAAATTACTGGTACATATAACAACATGGATGAATCTGAAGTGCATTACACTAAGTGAAAGAAGCCAGACTCAAAAGGCTATGTGCAAATGTGATTGATTGCATTTGTGTGACATTCTGGAATAGGCACATTATAAGAATAGAAATTAGACCAGTGGTTGTAGAGGTTCGTTAAAAAGGGGTGCAAAGATTTTTTTTTCTTGGCATGATGGAGCTGTTCTGCATCGTGATTGTGTTGGTGATTATATAACTTTGCAGAAAAGTGTTAACGTAGCGACTCATCCTTTACAAAGGGTCAGTTACAAGGTGGACCCTTGGCTGGCATCTGGGAATTTGAATGGTAAACAGGTCCCTACACCGATATAGAACTTTCCATAAATGATGAGTGGCTCACTGTGCTTAGACTGTTTGTCCAAACAATGTAGTTGATTGTAAACATCAGTTTTCTTTCTGGAAGTCTAGAATTACAGCATGTACTAGACAGAGGGTCCCTAAGCAACCAGTCCCAAATGAAAACCTTGGGAGCTGAGTCTCTAAATAAGGTTCCTTTGACAAACATTTCATACATTGTGATATGTGTGAAATTCCTGGAGGAATTAGACACATCCTGTGTGATTGCATAAGGAAAGGACTCTTGGAAGCTTGTACCTGGTTTCTCTAGATTTTGCACGATGTGACTCCCTTTGTTGATTTTGTTTGTACCAAGACAAGATTCAGGAAATCATAGCCATGAAGATGACTGAATCCTGTGATTCCTTGTGAATAATTGAATCTGACGGTATCTTAGGGGTCCTGACACAATTGTATGTGTTTGTCAAAACTCATAAAATTATCTGTGAGTTATGTCTCAAAAAGTTCTCAACTTATGTAATGTTTTATATTATAAAAGAAAATGAACTTGAAGTTGCTAGGCTTCTTAAGGTTGTAATCTATTCATGATTAGAAGAAAATTATCTCATGAGGTAAGTTTGGCATAGAAGAATGATCATCAGTTTTGGCCTCATACAGTTCTGGGTTTTTGAAAATAAGCGATTTTAATTAGTTTTTTGGTCTTGGAATTATATAATGTGCACTAAACCTCAGTTTACTCAATCTTAAATGGCAGTGTTAATTCCTGTGTCATATGTGAAATGTTAGGGAAAAGCTTAGGGGCTAAGGATTTAGGAGTTTTTGGATTATATATACTTTGAGGGAACACATCCTGTGAACCGGTGGCATGAAATTCACACTGCATGTAATTAGAGGATATGTAAATGGAAAAATAAAGAAGTGAAATGTCAGTGACAGGCTATTATGCTTTATGATACACTTGTATTAGGTAATGCCATTATACTTTTCATGGTCTGTTTTCGATAATATGTCAAGCCATAATTAGGTATTCGTTGAAAAGAGAAAACTCAAGGGTCTATTCTGGGATCAGAACAGCTTTCCATTGTTTATATGATCTATATCTTACCCCATTATAACAATTGGTTATGATTACAACCTAGATTCATTGAAAAACCCTTGGTTATAGAAGTCTGCAAGTAGTCTACTAGTGGGTTTCCTTGTCTTCACTCTCTTTCAATGCTATTGCAGCCTTCCTGGTACCATTATTAAAACCACTTCGTTGGAAAACCTAACACATGACATTCAAGGCTTGTTAGTGCCATTCCTTAAATCTTCCTTGCCATTCATCTTTTTCATGCATCTCTAACCACACCAAGCAACTTGTGTTCCAGACATACTTTGTATTTTTTCTTTATATTTTCTCATGCTCTTCTTTGTGTTTTCAGTTCTGTTCCCATGTTATCTGCTTGATGAGTTCCGATTTGTCTTTCAGAATCCTTCCGAAATGTGACTGTGTCCAAGTACTTTATCAGCCATTGCTCTTCTTTTTCTCAGAAGCATTACTTGGTAGATTATTTCTTTGCTTATATGTGTTCTCATAGCATTTGATAAATACAAGTATTAAAGCACTTATAGTCTGGTACACATTTTATTTTTTCCCAGTATACTATAAAGTACTTGTAGACTAGAAGCCCGTAACATTAATTTTGATGTTTTCATCCCTAGTCCAGTACCTGATATATACTACCAGGGTCTTAAATATTTGATACTGAATAAAAGAAAGAACATTGATATGAGATTCCGTGGATGTCTTTTGTACTTTTATTTTTTCTCTTCTTTTTTTTTGCAGCATGAGTGGGGTAAGTAGAACTGTCCTAAGTTCAGTTGAAAACACAGGAATAAACTGAGTTTATGAAATTTGTTATATTCAAAATAAGTCTGGTATTTTTATATCATATGCCATCCTACCAAATTTTGGTAGACAGTAATGGAAATGATACTCTTTTGTGCACCTTCTGTCATCAATTTGACATCTTACTTGATATAATTTTTGCCATCTTACTTGAGCCTGGTCTTCTGTAGACTCCTTTGCCTTCATATATATACAGTGACTTCAAAGTTTTTTCTGGAAATTCAGGATCTACACCCTAGATCCCTTTATTCTCTGAAACAGTAGTTCCCTACAGACAATCAGAATTCTCATTAACTATGACTTATTTTAGCTAGGTTACATTTTGTTAAATAAATTTTATATCAAGGTCTGAATGTGAGCAACTCAATAAATTTCCTCAAGTTGTATTTGTATTTTAACAGAATAATTTGTTAATGTAATTAAATTGCTAGTTTGTAAAGTTTGTGAGGGCTTTCCACTGATCTAACCCCTTTTATCTTTTGTAGATTTTATCTGTTTTTGTTTTGTTTTGTTTTTAAGAGATAGGGTCTCACTCTCTCACCCAGGTTGGAGTGCAGTGCCACAATCTTGGCTCACAGCAGCCTTGACCTCCTGGGGTCAAACGATTCTCCTGCCTCAGCCTCCTGAGTACTAAGAGTGCTGCCACCCATGGCTAATTTTTTATTTTTTTTGTAGAGACAGAATCTCGCTGTGTTGCCCAGACTGGTCTCAAACTCTGGGCCTGAAGCAGGCCTCTTGCCTCAGCCTCCTAAATGCTGGGATTACAGGCCTGAGGTACTGACCTCACAAATCCTTAGTAGATTTTGGAGTGAAATGTACTCATCTTTGTTATCCAATAGTGTTCTTATCTTACACTTTCACTCCTTTTGCCTACTTCTTTCAAACTTCTTCACCTTTGCAAACAGATCTATACCATACAGCAGTAGTTCTTAATCTTGTCTACATATTGGAATGTAGGAAGCTTTTAAAAAAATTCCGTTGCCTGGATTGCACCCCCAGGGATTTAATTGGTTTGAGGCACAGCCTATTTATCTGGTAATTCTTCTTTTATCCTAACAAGGGTGTGCTTTGGGAGGGAGTGGGTTGCTACAACCCTCTAGAATAGAGGTGACATTCTGCAGTTTCATGTAGTATCCTTCTCATACTGACATTTTTGCGAAATATCTCTCATCCTCTGTGAATAGCAGATGCTATAGTATCAATACAAAATTCCGAACTTTCTAAAAAGTTTAATTTTATAATCTTTCATATTATAATAATCATGATTTTTCATGGGTTACATTATATTTGTTAATATTAGCCTCTGTGAAAAGAAAATAATTATTGGGATTTAGATGAGATTTTACTTTCCACTTAATCTCTTTCAGACTTTAAAGTGTATTTTAGACACTTACTTTTGTAGGTACAGATACTTAAAATGCTGTATACAAACATCCCAGAAATTATGTAAAATATAATTTGAAAAATTTTTGATATAGCTTAATGAATTTAATTATAACTATGGTAATAGGAATCATGTGGAGATACAGTTCAAGTATTTAAAAATAAAACATGAGGCTGGGCGTGGTGGCTCATGCCTGTAATCCCAGCAGTTTGGGAGGCCGATGCGCGTGGATCACTTGAGGTCAGTTCGAGACCAGCCTGGCCAACATGGTGAAACCCTATCTCTATTAAAAATAAAAAAAAAAAAATAATAAATTAACCAGGTGTGGTGGCGGGCTTATGTAATCCCAGCTACACAGGAAGCTGAGGCATGAGAATCACATGAACCCTCAAGGCAGAGGTTGCAGTGAGCTGAGATTGTGCCACTGCACTCTAGCCTGGGCGATAGAGTGAGACTCAGTCTCAAAAATAAAAATAAAAATAAAATAAAACATGATATACTGTTTTAAGACAATTCTAATGTGATTATTTATCCTGTAGAATTATTTTGTAAAATATTTAATGGACATGAAAGTTTTTTTATTTGTAAAGGTTCTTTCTTTCTTTTCTTTTCTTTTCTTTTTTTTTTGAGACAGAGTCTCGCTGTGTTGCCCAGGCTGGAGGGCAGTGGCACGATCTCGGCTCACAGCAACCTCCGCCTCCTGGCTTTCCCGGCTTTAAGCAATTCTCCCGCCTCAGCCTCCTGAGTAGCTGGGATTATAGGTGCCTGCCACCACACCAGGCCAATTTTGTAGAGATGGCGTCTCATTATGTTGCCTGGGCTGGTCATGAACTCCTGACCTCAGGTGATTGACCCGCTTCAGCCTCCCAAATTGCTGGGATTACAGGTGTGAGCCACCATGCCTGGCCTCTGTTTGCTTTTTACATAGTCAAATCACTTGCTATTTATTAAGTACTGTATCAAGTTCAGGGTATATGCTGTAACCCTCATTTGGAAACTTTTATTTTCTGATAGGTTTTTCAAGTTTTGAGCCTTTGGAGTACTTATCTGTCATGTGCTAAGTATTATGATAACTTGATAACAGCCGATCAGGAAGGCATATTTATCTAATAAAGAAAGATTTCAGCAGTTTTTTTTTTTTTTGGCTTGCAGACTGTTATTTTAATAGGAATGTGTTAAATATCCATTTGAAAGAACAGTCCAGAGATAGAAACGATTTATGTATTTCATATACCTTTTTAAGAAAGTATTACTCTTCCAGAATAAGGTCAAGATAGGTCTCTGATCAGTATCAAAAGAAGGGGGGAATCTATTTTCAAACTTTTTTAGAATTCAATTGTTTTTGAGAGCACAATATCTGTGGAGTATCGATCGTCAGGGTCCCGTAGTTAGTCAAAGGCTATCTCCTTTGACTCACCCCTTAGCGTGATGTCATCCTCCTTCATGTGATAGATTGTTACAATCTCAGGCAGTGTAATTACACACTAGCCAAGTGGGTCATTTATTTCTTTACCTTCACCATTTACCAAAAATCTCCTTTATCTTTGGGAGCCAGATCTTTCTTTTGCAGTAAAAGCAAAATAATGGCACATAAAACATTAAATGTAAGAACTAAGCACCTTAAAATTATTAAGAAAATAACTTAAAAAAAGCAAACTGTTAAATCTTATATTATTAATACTGTTAAAAATGTATGTTAGACACTTAAGAGTAGTGTCAGACACATCGTAAACATACATGTGTTATTACTATTAAGTTAAAAATCTCAGTTTTTTATATTTTTGGGAAATGAAACATTAAAGTACTTTGTTCTACTCTATTATACCTTTAAGAATCTTAAAACCCCCTTTTAAAATATTAATAATCTTAGTTTTGGGGAAACTGTACTATGAATTGTTGTATTTTTTTTAACTTTATATATAAATACAATGGTAAATGCTTCCACATCTCAGAAATTTTGAAAGGATAAAAAATTTGTTTTTTAACCCATGTTTCTATGGAAATTAATCATTTTTCCCTATAATTTGAGGTGTAAATCTTCAGAATAAACGGAATAAATATTGTTCTTTACATGTGAACACAATGTTAAATGCTTCCACATGTAAGAAACAAGTCATGTTGATATTAAAATGGTAACCCCTAAAGGTTATTACTAAAAACATCTTTTGTTTGCTTATATGATATAGAAGCATTTTAGCATAATTATTAATTATAAAGAAAAATTATATTTTGTTTTTTTAAAAAATACGCTTTAAGCGTAAAATGTTCTTTGCTTTAAAAACAAAACTAGAAAAACAAAAACATGTCTCCTTCGTAAGGGAAGTGTGTCTTATGGATTGCCGTTCATCATTTCCTGATTTTGTATATTTGCTCACATTAGTTCATACACTTGTACTTCTCCCTTCTGTGCTAAGCTGAGTACTACTTTTTATGACAAGCCAAGTGTGAGTAGAGATTCCTCCACTGGGTCATGATATTCCCATTCTATGGGCTCTTACAACATTGATGTCAACTCCATTCATTTGGCTTATATATGTTACATATTTGCCTTTTGATATGTTTAACCTAGTCTAATCAAATTAGCAGCTTATTAAGGCAGATACTGTTTCTACTCATAATACTTTCATGGTGCCTTATGAATAATGCTCATTCATTTATTCATTCAATAAATATTTGTAATAGGTATTGAGTTTCACTGTTTGCAACATTGTTCTAAGCACTGAATATCTAGTAGTGAATAAAACAGACAAAATTTCCTGCCTTCATGGGTCTTACATTTTAGTATAATATTATAGTGCTCAATTAACATTTATTTAGTAATACTTACAATTGTTTGAATGACTACTTCTGCAATCAAGGGAATTTTATCATAGTAAATGTTTTAGGAATATTTTTGTAGACTGTGTTGTTCTGAGTAGCTCTGTGGCAGCCATGAAAGGTGGTTTCACAGTCTGATAAAAGGTAACTTTGTTGTGCAGGCAGAGATCAGACAGTTTATGCTAACTCTGTTAGTATGGCAAAGTAGTAAACTTTGAAGACTGGCTTTATCTAACCTCTGGATTTAGAAAAAGAAAAGAAAGAAAACAAAACCCACAACAACACAAACGAAATAAGCCTTCTCTAACAATATAAAAGCAACTCCTGAGTACCCAGCCAGAAATGAGCGTTCCTGAGAAGGGTATTATATGCAGTTCATCATTTTGCTACTAGATTAAAATCAAAGGTTTGGCTGATGCTCTTGATATGAAAGTCTAGACCTTTCACTTGGGGGCTGAGAAGCCTAACAAAATGAAAGCAACACCAAAAACAAACAAACATAGAAGTTGGAAGGGTAGTGGATTTTAGCAGCAATGGCAGCTACAATTAGGATGAGTGGTATGGAGTGCAAATGGCAGACGTTTTGAAAATAGAGAAGTGAACAAATAGAAGCAAAAAACCCTTCCAAAACCCACAATCTCGTCACACATCTTCTACCCTACCCTCTAACTTCCTCCCCACAAATGTGAAGATCTTACAAGTTAGTCTAGGTTTGGGATGGGAGAGAATACAAAAAGATGTTTTAGGAGGGGCAGTTGGCAATAAATACCCCCCTACACAACACAATAATATAGAACCTTTGGAAAGTAGCTATTTGGAAGACCCTTGAGGTTCCATGTCACCATGATTTTTATTAAATAGAATTTGGTATTTTAAAATCATATGAAAACTTTATCATTAGACAATCCTAAATGATAATTATTTTTCATTTCCATTGCTATTTGTTTCTGTCCTGAGTGAAATAAGTTGATAAGCATTGCTCTTGTCAGTGGTGTGAAAAGACAGAAACAGCACTGGCCATTTGTGTATCTTGACAGCAAACTTTTGGTTTGCCAAGTGTCAGTTTTTCAGTCAATGCCCATTGAGTGGATTGTTCTTGCTAAAAAGGTGTACATTGCTGGAGAAAACACAAACTTGTAGTGAAAGCAATTTAGCAGTATCTACCAAAATTACATATGCATTTATTTATTCTTTCACCCAGCAGCCCCAGTTCTAGGAATCTGTCTTAAAGATTTGGTGGCAAAAATGATAAGGCTATTTATTACAGCACTATCTATAATAGCAAAAGTCTAAAAAGGATAAAAATGTCCATCCAGTGTTGGAAACTGAATAATCTGTTTTACATTTACACAATGAAGAATAACTCTATACACTGCTTTGGAAGTGATCACCAGGATAAATGAACAAAACCAGGTAGGAAAGGATATATGTAATAATATATAATCCTTTAAGGAATGGGGAGGAGCAAATGTAATTATATTTGCTTATATTTTTAAAATGGAAAGTTTAACCTAAAACTAATAAAAATGACTTTACTAGTTTAACTAACTCAACCATTGTGGAAGTCAGTGTGGTAATTCCTCAGGGATCTAGAACTAGAAATACTATTTGACGTAGCCATCCCAGTATTGGGTATATACCCAAAGGATTATAAATCATGCTGCTATAAAGACACATGCACACATATGTTTATTGCGGCACTATTCAAAATAGCAAAGACTTGGAACCAACCCAAATGTCCAACAATGATAGACTGGATTAAGAAAATGTGGCACATACATACCATGGAATACTATGCAGCCATAAAAAAATGATGAGTTCATGTCCTTTGTTAGGGATATGGATGAAGCTGGAAACCATCATTCTCAGCAAACTATCGCAAGGACAGAAAACCAAACACCACATGTTCTCACTCATAGGTGGGAATTGAACAATGAGAACACATGGACACAGGAAGAGGAACATCACACACCAGAGCCTGTTGTGGGGTGGGGGTAGTGGGGAGGGATAGCACTAGGAGATATACCTAATGTTAAATAACGAGTTAATGGGTGCGGCACACCAACATGGCACATGTGTGCATATGTAACAAACCTGCACATTGTGCACATGTACCCTAAAACTTATAATAATAAAAAAAAAAAAACGACTTTAAGGCGATAGAAGAGACAAGGTAGAGAGATAGGAATTGAAAATAGACTTCTTGGCTGGGCACAGTGCCTCACCCCTGCAATCCCAGCACTTTGGGAAGCCGAGATGGGTGGATCGCGTGAGGTCATGAGTTCGAGACAAGCCTGGTCAATGTGGTGAAGCCCCATCTCTACTAAAAAAATATAAAAATTAGCCAGGCGTGGTGGCAGGCACTTGTAATCCCAGCTACTTGGGAGGTTGAGGCAGGAGAATTGCTTGAACCCAGGAGGAAGAGGTTGCAATGAGCCAAGATTGCGCCACTGCACTCCATTCTGGGTGACAGGTAAGACTCTGTCTCAACAACAAAAAACAATGAAAACAGACTTTTCTCAATAAACCTTGTTTTCTAGATTTTACTTTTAATACATAATTATAAAATAGAATTAAAAATTTTTAAATCAATGGCTGAATTGGAAGCCAAAAGAAATAAACTAATTTGCTATTATATACTACATAGAGGCAAATTATTTCAGGTAACTTTAGAACTCAGTAATCTGAAGATTCCCAGTGGGGCCTTCTTTCTCTCAAGAGAAGGAGTATTATTGATTATTCTTAGTAGTAGTATTGCTATTGTTACTCTGAACTTAATTCTAATCATTTTCCCAAAATGACAGTCTTTCAATGTATTTATGAAAAAATACGGAATGAATTCCTGATACATGCTGAAATACAGTTATGATCCTATAGTGTAAAGCAAATAGGTAATTATGTTAATGGTATTGGAAACTAAGATTTTTCAGAGCAAGAGAAAATGGGAACATGTATAAAAATCGAGAAGTGAAAACCCCTTTTATCTTAAATTTCCATTGGAAATATCTGTAAAACTCATTTTTTAAAGTTAAACAGTATTTTTTCTTGCTTTGTCTACTGGAATGGCCTAGAAATGACAAACAATCTGGTAGTAGCGGGCCCTCTCACACCTAGATTGTTGTCTCTAAATATCATTTGCCAGTGAAAATAATTTACTTGATTGGGCAAGGTCAGCCTGGACCAACCTGCTATGTCAGAGGCCAAAGGATCCTGGGGTGAGGTAAAAAGGGTTGCAGGAGATAAAATGAAGTAGCTTTTACTATCCAAAAGATGAGACAGTCTAAAAGTAAAAGAATGAAAGTATAATAGATTGAAACATGGCAAATTATGTTTAAATCCATGTGTTCATAATGATACTCATTACAAAATCTTTATGGATTACCTTCAGAGTATTCTGGGGAGGCAGGTTTTAATGTCAAAAACCTAATATTTTGAGAATCATATGTTTATCTCATTTTTCTATATATACTGTAACTTATATAACCACATTGATGAGAGAAAGTTTATTTTTTGTAGAGACAGGTTCTCGCTATGTTGCCGAGGCTGGTCTCGAATTCCTGGCCTCAAGCGATCCTCCTGCCTTGGCCTCCCAAAGTGCTGGAATTACAGCTATGAGCCACCATGCCTGGCCAGTTCTTTTTAATTGAAGAATTGCAGCTAATAAATGCAGAAAGAATAATAGAATTAGAATAGCAAAAAAAAAAAAATGATATCTGGGCATAATCATTAATAGCTACTAAAATCATTAGGAAAGAAGTTGATATGGATTTTCCTAATGAATAGACTAAGCTTACAGTACCTAGATTCACAGACCAATATTAACATCACCAAAAAGGAAACAAGCAGGCATTAGGTGTCCAACCTCAATTTGATCAAGTCTCGATTACTGTGCAGTCTAGTATGGTTGCCACATGTGGCTGTTGAGCACTTCAAATGTGGTTAGTCTCCACTGAGATGTGCTGTAAGTTGTAAAATACTCACTGGATTTGGAATAATATTCAAATGATGAAAGAATCTAAATATTTTATTTTTATATTGATTGTATGCTGAAATGATATTTTGAATATATTGAGTTAAAAATATATTATTAGAATTAATTTTATCTGTTTCTTTCCTTTTTTATGTGACCGTTAGAAAACTTTAAAATGTATATGTGATTTGCATTGTATTTCTAATAGAAATTGCTGTTTTAAATCTAATAACCAGTTTATGGGAAATAAAGGGAAAGGGGGAACATGTTACAAGAACAAGAGCATAATTAGAAAAATTCAGAATGCAAAAAAGCTGGATGCATGCAGAAACAGCTTAGTTTCTGCAACAAATAGATGTCAAAAATATAAAAATAAAAGGGGAATGTATATGATAAGGCTTATGAAATACCTCAACAGGCACATTTTATGGACCTTGGATCCTGATTTGAACAAACCAGCTGTTAAGAGGTGGAGGAAAGGGGAAGAGGAGAGGGAGAGAGAGAAACATTGAGGGAAATTGAATATTGGTTGTTTCCTTTATATATTAAGGTATTTTCCCCTAACTTGTATAGGTATGAAAATGATATTGGTGCCCCACATAGTGGCTCACACCTGTAATCCCAGCACTTTGGGAGGCCGAGGCAGCTGGATTGCTTGAGTTTGCGATCAGCTTGGGCAACATGGCGAAACCCCATCTCTACAAAAAATACAAAAATTATCTGAGTGTGGTAATATGCACCTGTGGTTCCAGCTACTTGGGAGGCTGAGGTGGGAGAATCACTTGAGCCCATGAGATCAAGGCACCAGTGCACTCTAGCTTGGGCAACAGAGCAAACCCTGTCTCTAAATCAATCAATCATCAATCAGGTGGGAGCTGGGAGAGTCCTCAGTTAAAAGAAAAGACCCATCTGTGGGCACTGTTTCATGACTTACACCATTTGTATGCGTGGGCTTATGGTTCTTAGAACATAATATATTGCCTACTGAAGAATATTGTGTCCCAGGCAGTTGCAAACTGTAGTAACGTCCTTTTTTTTTCTTGTATTTATTCATTCATTTATTTCACAAATATTTATTGATGGCTTTATTTGTGCTGGGTGCTCTGATACAGTTAGGAACAAGACAAACTTGGTCTAGGTTGCCATGGGAGCTTTTAGACGTAAATAATTTCATAAATAGTATAGATTTATTGTGTGGGAATTGGTACAGAAACCAATCAGTGAATGAACTCTGTGGTAGCGCTTAAAGATTCAGAACCTGAAAGTAGATGATATTATCACCAAATATATATTTTCATCCGTCAACATTATTTCTTCAGTTAATGCTTAAGTACTTATCTGTGCCAGGTACTGTGATGGTGTTGGGGGTTCCATTCAGTGGTTAACAGGATAGCCATGTCACCATCCACATAGAACTTAACAGTTATTGGGGATATTCTGGTGCTATAGTGCTGTGAAATTGTAACAGGAGCCCATACTGGCTTCATACCACATGTGTTTTCCATCTAGTAAAATATTTAGTTACTGTATCACCTTGAATTTGATATTTTATTATTTATTGAGCCCATAGTAAAAGTATACACTAAACATGTGCTTTACAGTATAATAATTAGCATATAATTTTCAATGTTTCAATGAACTTTTGCCATAAAATTTAAGAGGATTTTAATTGCAAGTAATAAGGTTTGCTTGTTAATAGGCTGTAGATAATTAGGGAGCTATTTGCATTCTCTCCCCACAAATTTTCTTAGTGTTCTGAGCACCACTTAGTTCATAACTTTATCTCATGAGGATTAGTTAATCCCATTTAGTCACAGTAATAATAGACATGATGTTTTCTCCTCTTTAGTTCTCTCCCCGAGTTCTAATGATTTATGTGGAAGGATTATAATATGGATTAGTTTTATTTATTGTAAATAGAAGTAAACGTTTTTTTTGGTCTTTTACTCTAATGAAGTAAAACATTGTGGTAAGTAGTACTGACATTCATGGCAGTTAATTTCAGTTTTACCAACATAAATTTTATTTTTTATAGCATTTTAACATAAACTTCAATTCAAATATTAACAGTTTACTATCTGACCAGAAACTTTTATAGGAAAGTCCTAGCATGAGTGGGTTGGTACAATTTATACATTTTGTTGTGTCCTTTTGCTGACTCTATGGGTGTATTTTAAAATAAGAAGATATTTACAATGCTTTTCAGTTTTGAGTTTTGAGATTCCTTACTATATTTGGTGCTTTGTTACTTATTATATACTACTTTCATTGTTCTTTTGGAAACAGATATTCATTCCAAATAACAAGTTTTAATGTCTGCTTAGAGATATTAGGAAAAAATAGAATGTTTTCTTGGTTATTAAATAACATATTACATTTTATAGAAATTGGGAAAAGTAGAAAATTTTCTCAGTTTTTAAATGGCTTATTACATTTTGTAGATATCCACATCTTAATATTAATAAAGCAAAAAGAAGCACTTGCCCAAATTTGTATTTCTTTCAGGCTTAGGCTGTTTGGGCCTTCTCACTAACTACTCTAGAGCAAAGAACTTAAAGCCAGAAAGGCTGTCTTTATGTGTATCCTGGCTTTGCAACTTTGAACGAGTCACTTAACCTCACCAAGTATTGGTCAGTGAAAACAATCTCTATTCTAAAGGATTGTTATGAGAATAAAACAAATTAGCATATAGAAAGTGTGTGCCTGAAAAATCATATATGCTCAAGTTAAGTAGTAACTGTTAACGTTATATTTGAACGCAACCTCTTATATATTATTGGCTCTTTTCTTAAATATTTCTTATTCTTGGAGCTCTAACTTTGGTTCACTTAAAGTGAAACACACCCGTATATTTGTAAACATTTTGAATGATATTTAATCTTGGAATAATAATTTATTCGTTAAAAATATGTATTGAGTATTTGCTAGTTTATTTGAGTATTTGAGTATTTGCTAGTTGAAAACAGATTTCCTATTCCTCTGTTTTTTATATTCATTAAATTGGGGTAACTCAGTTATATTGAGAGGATACAGTGTGATATATGTAAGTACCTGATATTAATGCTTAGTAAGTAATAGTTCCTAGTGAACTTTATTGGAGAGGCAGGATGTTTATATGAAATGTATAATGCAGGTTTAAAGGTGACATATAAAAGGTACAAATAAAGTACTTTAGAAGTTTAGGAAGGGTAGGGCTATTGCTTATAGCTGTGAGGTCAGGGAAGCCTTGACTTAGGAGTTATAGATCAAAGTGTGAAGAAGAACTGGATATATGACCATGCAATGCAAAAGCATTACTTCAGGATGAAGGAAGATAAGTGAAAGCATAGAAAGTGGGTAGAAGGGCATGTACAGAGAACACTCAGCAGTTCTAATTGCTCATCTAGAACGAGTGGTATGTAAACCAGATTGGTGGGAAATAAAATGAGAAGGATAGGCAGGAACCTGATTGTCAAGGATCTTAAATATTGGGGCCAAGATATTTGGTCTATTCTCTCAACCATTTTAAAATTACTGAGCCAGGAACAGTTTAAGAACTATGTTTCAGGAAGATCTTGTCATTTGTAAAATGGGTAAATGTTAGAAGAAACTGAAGGGAAGGCAGAGGCCAGAGGTATTTTATAGTTTAAGAGATAACTAGTGCCCAAACTAGGACAGTGGTGGGAGAATAAGTGGTTTTAAGAAGGAGCAGTGACCAATGCTGTAAGGTGATCAGAAGCAAAATTGTCTAAGAAAAGGGCCTTAGATTTGGAACCAAGAAGGTACTGGTTATCATAGAACTGTTTTAGTAGCATGGAGAAAGTGGGGGCCAGATTATAAAGGTTTAGGGAATGAGTGAGTGATTACTAAAGAGGGGTAAGAGAGAAGATCTCTTTTAAGAAATTTGATTATGTGGAGGAAAGTAGGAAGTTTTCCTTGAAACTATAGTGTGATGGATACTCTCAGCAGAACTCATCTCTGAAAAAATAGAGGCCTTATGGCTGTTTCAGCTCCCTCAACTACTTGGCATTGTCCCCAAACTTACTGTCCCCTATAACTGTATTGCCAACATTTTCTAAAATGCTAATAAGCTTCATCTTAAACCATAAAAACAATCTCATGGGAAAGAGACTCCTGTTTTAGCATGAGTTGGCATTTAAGGGTTCTCAGTCAGAGGCAGTACTCTATCCTTTCTGGGGTAATTTAGAAATGTGGGGTTGGGGGCTATGTTTTTGATTGTCACAATGACTGGAAAGCTTGCAGACTTTTATTGTTGGAATCCAGGTAGTTAAATATCTTGTGATATTTAAGTAGAGTTCCTGTACAACCACTAAATAACAATAGTCTGCTGCATAGTCTTTTTTCCTCCTTCAGTCAGGTTTCTCAGATCTTGAACTTTCTGCCACCTCAACCTGTTCATCTGTCAGCCTCTTGCAGTCTGCCAGAAACTGCTCTGGCAGAGGTCTTGTGAGCTCTTCTTTGTCAAAACCACTGTAGTACCATTTTTGTTTATTTATTATATTTGTCTGTGTAGACCACTTCCTTGTCAAGTTAGTTTGTTCCACTGGTTTCTGGCACATCTCGCTCTTTTCTGGTTTTTTTTTGTTTTTTTGTTTTTTTTTTTGCTACTTGTGATCCTTTCTCTTCTGATGTCCTCACTGCCTCCTTCTTTCTGCTAGCTCATAAATGTTGATGCTGCTTGAGTGTCTCTTTGTTTTCTATTCTCTACATTTGCCTTATGTGCTAGACAAAGCAAAAATACCTGCTATTCTCAGAACATTGAATTACAAGTTACTCACTGGATAATTGAATATAGTAAACATTTATTGAACCTCACACTCTGCTAGGCACAGGGCCCTGCTCTCAGGAAGTATACTTACCAATAGATGAGAAAGATGTATTAATAATATGTCTGATATAATATGATAAATCACAACAATAGAAGTAGATAAATATCTAGATTATGGAGGTGTCTTTGAAAGTAATGACTAACTTTTTAGTTAGGCTGAGAGTGTGGTGCCAGGAAAACAATTCAGCATCACATCTTTAAGGAACTTTGAGTTGTTCAGTGTAAAGCATAAAGTAAGAGCTGAGTGTGGTGGCTCATGCCTGTAATCTCAGCATTTAAGGAGGTGGGAAAATTGCTTGAGCCCAGGAGTTCAAGACTAGCCTGGGCAATATAGGGAGACCCTGTCTCTACAACACATAATTTTTAAAAATTAGCTGGGTATGTTGGTATGCACCTGTGGTCCCCACTACTACAGAGGCTGAGGTAGGAGGATTATTTGAGCCCAGGAGGTTGAGGTTGCCGTGAGCGATAATTATGCCTTGCACACTCTAGTCTAGGCAACAGCATGAGACCCTGTCTCAGAAAAAAAAAAAAAAAAAAAAAAAGAAAAAGTATCAGTTTACTTTTTACAGATATAATCTGGAAAAAGATTTTTATCTTTAGTCATAAAACATTTTCCTACTTTAGATTATTTTTTTCAGGCTATAGTCCCAGAAATAGAATGACTGAGTTAAAAAATATGAACATTTAATTCTTGATATACACATATTGACACATTCTGCAAGGCATTTGTCAAGGTTTCCAGAACTGTCCTTATTATACATGATGGAAAAATATGAACAGGAGCACCCCTACTAAAATCCTGATTTTACTAAAATATTAGTTTTACTGATTAGTAGATTAAAGGAGAAACATTTCTGGTGCTTCAGGACTGTGTTCTTCGTTCTGTTAATCACTATTGTCTATGCTTTATATAAACACATACACACTGAATATCTCTTTTCTGAAATGCTTGGAACCAGAAGTGTTTCAGATTTCATATTTTTTCGTATTTTGGAATATTTGTATTATACTTACCGCTCAAACATCCCTAATCCAAAAGTCCGAAATGCTCCAATGAGCATTTCTGTGTGTGTGTGTGTGTGTGTGTGTGTGTGTGTGTTCAAAAATTTTGGATTTTTTAGCATTTCAAATTCCAGATTTTTGAATTTGGTATGTGCAACCTATGGTGAGTATGCTTATCTATTGGCATATGACACAGTTGATCATTTTCTCCTTCTGCTAACACTTTGGTTATCTTGCTTCAAGACAGCATAATGTCCTACCTGATTAGACGTTGTTCCACACACTGTTGACTTCGCCTGATCAACCTTACCTTCCCAAACGGTGAATGTTTTAGTGCCCTGATACTCAGTTCTCAGGACACTTATTTATTTACCAAGTATCCCTTGTGATCTCATTCATTTCCAACGTTTCAAAAACCACCTATTGGCCAGTGACTCCCAAATTTGCATCTTACGCTAAAGATACCTCTTCTGAATTCCAGATTTCTGTATCTAATTGCCTAAACCACTTCTGTTTGGTAGATTTATTAAACTTAACATGTCAGTACTGAACCACTCTCCAGCCTATTCATCCATAGCCTTTCCAGTTTCAGTTCATGGCAATAACTGTTATTTATCCTTCTCGTTGCTCATGCTAAAATCCTGAAGTCATCTTTGTCTTCACTCTTTCTTATGTACCCCACAATATGTCAGAAAATTTTATTGGTTCTACCATAAAAATATAGCCAGAATCTGGACATTTCCCATCATCTGCTTTCCCTGGTCTAGAGAAAAATCATTATTTTCTTACATCAGAGATTGTAAAACTTTTTCTGTAATGGGCCAGATAGTAAATATTTTAGATTTTTGGGTCAAAAGGCAAGATAAAGGATATTATATAAATAACCTGTGTAACAAGATAGAAAGCAAATTTTAATATATTTTTATTGATAAAATTTAAAATATATCTATTGACTACAATTTTCTGTAATGGGTTTTCTAATGAGAAGAATGAATTTCTTTTTCTTGGGAGGGTGGCGGGTAACATTTTACTTAATTGGGGTTCATAGTTACTGTTGCCTGTCATCAAAATAGATGGCAAATATTCACCTGTTAATATGATCTGTAAGATTTTATGGATTTCATCTTTTAAAATATTTTTTCACGCAGATAAATATTGTCAGTTGTTAATGTCCATCTATGGACATGGGATGTTAATTGAGCATATTTATCTCTTGGAAGGCATTTATATAATTGTTAGATTTTTCTCTTGATTTTGCCTTTTAGCATACCATTGCATTATAGGTTAATTACTTGCAATTGATGTTTGAGTGGAAGCTCCTCAGTAGCACATTTAAATGGATTTTGAAATATGTGAATTTCCTTTGCCCTTGCATCAGTATCTGAAAAATACTTCTGGGATTGAAGTTTGAGCTGGAAAATGTATTAGCTCTAAATTTGTGTGACAATGACAATCTCACTTCTTTTTAACTTTTAATAGCACAGAAAAGTATATAAAGTAACTTCATATTACTTGTGATTCAAACAGTGTTGTCATCTAAATGACTTTACTGCAGTGTAAATTTCCCATGTATGGGCTGTTTTGCCTTGTAATTTAGATGGAATTTATTAAGAAACATTATTATGTCTTCAATAAAAGCTAATTTCTAAAACCATTTAGTGTGTGATAATAGTAGTTATTTTTTTCTCAGAAAAAAAAAAATCAGTCTATGCCCTTAGCTGAGAATCATAATAAAACCTTACCACTGTTAAGATTTTTTTTTTTCTTGAGACAGGATCTCAAGAAAAAAAAAACTTTTTTTTGAATTGCTGTATGGAAGAGCAAGTTAGTATATTCCACTTGTATTTCTGAGAAAAATGCATGGAAATGACATTGGTTAAGACCATGAAAAAAAAGTGAATGAAGTTCACCGTGACACTCCTGATTCGATAAAACATGATAAATTCCAATATTTTTTGCAGAGTATCTGAGTAATACAGAGTACTGAGTAATACAGTGACTAAGCTTATGCTTTAAATACCTTATATTTTCACAAACTTTGTAAGTTATTCAATTTTCTCCTCCATACATACTTTTAACACCATTTGTTGTAACACATCCTAGCAGATTCCACTTCAGATGGTACTAAATTTTTGTTTTCTCAACTTTGAAAAAATCATCCCTATAGTTGTTCCATGCAGATTATTCGGAGGCTCGTTTTTCAGTCACTTCAAAATAGTCATTTACTCCTTGAATAAACAACAATGGAACATTATGTAGGTAACATCTGTGATCTCATCAAGAGCCAAGGAAAACCATTTGGAATCATTTGCTTTATTTATTTATTTTTAATTGTCTATTGATTTTGCTTCAGTGTCCTCAACTCCTTAAGCAACTGTTTTCACTGAAAGGCTATAATATTCTTAAACAATTTTGTTTTCTCTGGATACAGTTCTTTGGCTGTCAAATGAAAACTCAGTTTAATTAACTCACCATCTGTAAATGACTTTTTTTGCTTGACTAACAAAAGAATCACTGAGAAGCTTACTTTAATTGCAGCCTCATTTTCAATTTTTCTGAAGAGATTCTGTTTTGATGAGATAATTTGTTTTAAATTTTCTAAGTTTTCACTGCTGCATTCCTGCGCAATAGCAATATTATAATGAGTGCTTTGTTTGGTAATATTGATGTGTATTATATTTTAAAATCACTAGCTATCGTGTTACTGCAAACTAAACAAAAATGCTTTAACATTTAATTCTAAAACAAAATAATTCAGACTCCACTATGCCTTTAAAAACATGTTATTTAAAGTCTGCGTTTCTCTTTTTTATGTTTTAATACCATGGGTACACACTGGTAATAAGAAAATAAAAATAAAATGTGGTATGGCTATATGTGTGACATTTGAAACACTGTCATCTATAGCTACATTAGTATGATCTGAAATGTGCTGAGCAGCAGTGCTAAGTGATGAGAGCACCACGTACTCTGCTTTTGTAGTGCAAAACCAGCAGATAGTACCTAGACAAATGAGTATGGCTCTGTTCCAATAAAAATTTATTCATGGAAGCTTAGATTTGAATTTTATATAATTTTCACATCATGAAATATCTTTTTTTCCAATTATTTACGAATTTACAATCCATTCTTAGCTCACAGGCTATGCAGCAGCAGTTTGCTGATTCTTACTTTCCTAACGCCACTTTTATCTCTTTATCCCATATAACAGCTAAACTATCTTTTTGAAATGTACAAAGCCCTGGATGATCTGATCTTAGATGAGCACTAGATCATTTTGCTCTGACAACACTGGACTGCTTGCTATTACTTGAGTAAACATACCGTGCTCCTGTATTAGAACTTCTGCACATATTCTTCATGCATGCAGCATTTTTGTCCAAATGTCAATATAGCTTACAGATCCTCTTCATAGAGGTTATTTACTCACATGTCATCTTTGCCCATTCTTCTTCGACCTACTTTCCTATGTCGGCCTTTTCTTATCATCTATGTACCTCCATCACTATCTCTTAGCTTGCATTAACATGGTAAAGTTATTTTTTTCATAATACTTTTTATGACATTTTATTATAAATTAATTTTTTCTTTGATTGCTCATTTGTTGTGTTTACTGGTGTATCCTTAGTGCTTGGCATATGGTAGATATTCAGTACGTATTTGTGGAATAATTAATGAACTCTCTAATTGTCTGCATTTTCCTAAAATGGAATGGTTATTCAGGTCAATTTTTTTCCTCATTTAGATATGCCCAGTCTAGAATTGGACTACTTGTGGGTTGAAGTTGTTATTTGAAATCTTTATGTTGGTTGAAATGGATAAAATAGGAGGAACTTTAAATTTCCCTTCGAGAGATTCTATGGACAAAATTTTTATGTCGGTCAAATGAAAGATACAGGTCCTGCATAAATCACTAGTACATTAATTTTTTTTAATGTCATGTTAAAGCTACATTTCAATAATGATATGAATATAACATTACATTTTTCTATTCCAGTGCTTTAGAATTTAAACATTTTTTCTTTGAGACTAATTATTTTGCCTCCTTATGTGTGTATTTGTAACCGTAATAAACAACATTTGCTATATAAAACATCTACTTCAATACAGTTTATCTGTCTTATAACTGTGAACTTTTATTTGAGTTGATTTGAGTACAAAACATTGATTTTGAGGAAATCTTGATATCTTATTGAATTTAGATTAAATAATATTTTTCAATATATTATATGCAGAGTAAAATGTAAAAGTAACAGAATTGATCTGCATTGTGATTTTGCTTGTGTATATTGCCATGTGTCACATAACCCTTCATCCAGTTACACCATTTCATTTAAGATTTGTTCTGGAAAAGTAACATTTCTTTCCTATTTATATATTTTCCTGTACTCTTCACAGCTATTATGTCTGTTACATCATTTCACATATTACTGTTTACCTTAGAAAATGGAATATGAATATTTTAGTATTAATTTATGGAAAACCAAAATACCAGTCTTTTCTTTCATAAAAGAAAGAGTAACAACTAATTTTAAAAGCTTATCTTTATCTTTCTTGTTTTGATGGCCTAGTATGTTATACCATTCTCCCGCAACTTTCTATTTTTTGTGCATAAGAAAATACTATGTAGAAATACCAAACAAGAACAAATAATAAACCACAACTTTGAAATACATGCAGAATTTACATATGAATGTATTCTTGTGCTTTTGAATTGCTCATTGGTGTCTCTTGATGAAAAAGTGAGATTTCATATTTTACAGGTAACATATTTTACTAATCAAAATGTCCAAAGCAATTTCAATTTTTTGTTTAAAACTTAGAATACTATATTAATTGTATTAGTATAAGACAGTGCTGTAAATTAAATTTGACCTAGTAGTTTAAAATATGACAGTGTAGCAAAATACTTATTTTAATAAATAAAGTTTAGATAGCAAATACCATCCAATGTGTAATTAAATAAACATTGGTATTAACCTTTATTCATGAAAGGCAGTAATAGCCTCATGCTTCACTTATTTCTGTACTTTCAAAATGATTTGCTTGATCTGATAAATTATGCAGTCTTGCATTTTGACCTCATAACCTTTTAGAGTTTACTTAAATTGACACTAATGTTTGCCACATTAGAGCATAATGACTGTAACCAACTCCTATACCCCTAAACTAATTCTTGCCCTTGTGCATATAAAGAAGAACATATAAAGGTATTGATTGATGTGATGTTTAGATAGTTCCACTTGAACTTAAACATTGAAGGGCTAAAATGTTTTTAATCTTTTTGCTGCAAAGAAAAAAAGAAAATAGGCAAATGAAAGCTTATTTGCAAATTTATTCTCCTATTTTAACTGCGTGAAAGATGCTGAGATTCTGCTTAATAGAGAAATGAATGTCAAGACTGACTACATTATTTCTATCATGACATATTTAGAAGAGTCATGATTCCTGTGTTTTTGTGGAGTAAATTAGAATTTGATGCCATTATGTATTTAGATATATGTAATTAATGTCTAGAATTTCAGAAAAGAAAGTTAGAATATGAGGAGAGTGGAAAATTAGTTAAATATTCATTGAATCAACAAATATGAAAAACCAATGATAAAAATTGTTAGGGAATATAAAAATTTCCTATTACATTTTGAGGATATTGAGAATTCATGGGAACGTTAAGCATATAATTAATTATATTACTGCGAAATGTGTACGGTAAAAAGTCTGAATGTAAGCTTTTGGATCTCTGTGAAATAGGACATAGATTTGAGGAGGGTCTAGAGTAGGATGTCACACAGTATGTGAATTCCAGACGGACAAAAGATGGGGACAGGAATGATGATGGGAAGTCACGGTAGAATAGGGAGTAGGTGATGCAAGGCATTGCCATGAGAAAATATGAAAGTTTTGAGAAAGTCCAGAAAGCATGGTTTAGACATATAATATGTGATAGAGAGTGGTTGTAGACAAATCTAGAAACAGATAAAAGCAGGTCGTAAGCGATCCTAAATGCCATGGTGGAGAATTTGGAATTTTTCTGAAGGATAGTAGGAACTTAAGTATCTTGATCCTATTTTATATCCTGGATAATAATTTTTTTTAAAGGAAAAGCAGTAATATTTTGACAATAAGTAAATTACATTGGATGGCAAGTTCAAGTGATGGAGACTAGATAGGAGGCTGTCAAAAGACACTAGACCAGAGTTAAAAGGAGTATTAACTATGGCAGTGCCAGAGATTATGGTGAGCAGGAGATATATTTAGGAGGTAGCGTAATGTAATGCTATAGTTCTTCACCCTCTGAAATGTAACATGCTCTTTATTTCACAGGTAGTTTGTAATTATTCCTTATCTATGAGTTTTATTTTTGAATAGTAAATAGACCTTTTCTAGATAAATAATATTAATCAACTGTGCTCTATACCATAACAAGAGAAATAAAATATTTAAAAATATACGTAGTATGCATTTCATTATTCCCTAAGTACCAACATAACTATGCTAAAAGACATAATTGGATGCTTGTATTTATATATAGGTCACTGTGAATGTGACAGGTACTAATCAGACTGATAGAGGTATGATGTATGATTTGTCCTGCTACAAGGGATGTGTAATTGTCTATAATGTGATTTTTCTAAGTGGTGAATAGATACTGGTGTAGTACTAAGCAAACAACATTCATTTGTACCTTACTTTACACAATGATTGCATTTTTTGAAATAAAAAAAAACTGGGGGCCAGGCATGGTGGCTCATGCCTGTATTCCCAGCATTTTGGGAGGCCAAGGTGGGTCGATTGCCTGAGGTCAGGAGTTCAAAACCAGCCTGGCTAACATAGTGAAATCCCGTCTCTACTAAAAATACAAAAAATTAGCTGGGCATGGTGGCAGGCACCTGTAATCCGAGCTGCTTGGGAGGCTGAGGCAGGAGAATCGCTTGAACCCGGGAGGGGAGGTTGCAGTGAGCAGAGATTATGCCATTACACTCCAGCCTGGGCAACAAGAGCAAAACTCCATCTTAAAAAAATATATATATATATATTTGGGGCATACGCTCAGATTATCTTCTAGTTTGTCACTTTCACTGATATACAGTAGAACATTCTAAAGTAATGTAGGATCTAGGACCATTATTATTATTGAACTATTCTTCTTGTGGAATGTTTAGAATTTTTTTTTTTTTTTTTTTTTTTTTTGCTCCTTCTGCCCACTAAATCATTGTAGCACTCAGTCATTTGTGACAACCAAAACTTTCCTTGCAGATTTCTATTATTCACTCTAGGGAACAGTTCTGAACCTGTTGAGAACCACGGGTGGGGTAGAAAGTGCACTATTTTTAGATAGGTGAATTTAGATCTCATTCTTCCAACGTTTTGTTTATATGTTCTTTTTTTTTTTTTTTTTTTTTTGCTGTACCATAGCAGCAGATTTTATTTTTTTATTTTTATTTTTTTATTATTATTATACTTTAAGTTTTAGGGTACATGTGCACAATGTGTAGGTTAGTTACGTATGTATACATGTGCCATGCTGGTGTGTTGCACCCATTAACTCGTCATTTAGCATTAGGTATATCTCCTAATGCTATCCCTCCCCCCTCCCCCCACCCCACAACAGTCCCCAGAGTGTGATGTTCCCCTTCCTGTGTCCATGTGTTCTCATTGTTCAATTCCCACCTATGAGTGAGAATATGCAGTGTTTGGTTTTTTGTCCTTGTGATAGTTTACTGAGAATGATGATTTCCAATTTCATCCATGTCCCTACAAAGGACATGAACTCATCATCTTTTATGGCTGCATAGTATTCCATGGTGTATATGTGCCACATTTTCTTAATCCAGTCTATCATTGTTGGACATTTGGGTTGGTTCCAAGTCTCTGCTATTGTGAATAGTGCTGCAATAAACATACGTGTGCATGTGTCTTTATAGCAGCATGATTTATAGTCCTTTGGTTATATACCCAGTAATGGGATGGCTGGGTCAAATGGTGTTTCTAGTTCTAGATCCCTGAGGAATCGCCACACTGACTTCCACAAGGGTTGAACTAGTTTACAGTCCCACCAACAGTGTAAAAGTGTTCCTATTTCTCCACATCCTCTCCAGCACCTGTTGTTTCCTGACTTTTTAATGATTGCCATTCTAACTGGTGTGAGATGGTATCTCATTGTGGTTTTGATTTGCATTTCTCTGATGGCCAGTGATGGTGAGCATTTTTTCATGTGTTTTTTGGCTGCATAAATGTCTTCTTTTGAGAAGTGTCTGTTCACGTCCTTTGCCCACTTTTTGATGGGGTTGTTTGTTTTTTTCTTGTAAATTTGTTTGAGTTCATTGTAGATTCTGGATATTAGCCCTTTGTCAGATGAGTAGGTTGTGAAAATTTTCTCCCATTTTGTAGGCTGCCTGTTCACTCTGATGGTTTTCTTTTGCTGTGCAGAAGCTCTTGAGTTTAATTAGATCCCATTTGTCAATTTTGGCTTTTGTTGCCATTGCTTTTGGTGTTTTAGACATGAAGTCTTTGCCCATGCCTGTGTCCTGAATGGTAATGCCTAGGTTTTCTTCTAGGGTTTTTATGGTTTTAGGTCTAACATTTAAGTCTTTAATCCATCTTGAATTAATTTTTGTATAAGATGTAAGGGAGGGATCCAGTTTCAGCTTTCTACATATGGCTAGCCAGTTTTCCCAGCACCATTTATTAAATAGGGAATCCTTTCCCCATTGCTTGTTTTTCTCAGGTTTGTCAAAGATCAGATAGTTGTAGATATGCAGCGTTATTACTGAGGCCCCTGTTCTGTTCCATTGATCTATATCTCTGTTTTGGTACCAGTACCATGCTGTTTTGGTTACTGTAGCCTTGTAGTACAGTTTGCAGTCAGGTAGCGTGATGCCTCTAGCTTTGTTCTTTTGGCTTAGGATTGACTTGGCGATGCAGGCTCTTTTTTGGTTCCATATGAACTTTAAAGTAGTTTTTTCCAATTCTGTGAAGAAAGTCTTTGGTAGCTTGATGGGGATGGCATTGAATCTATAAATTACCTTGGGCAGTATGGCCATTTTCACGATATTGATTCTTCCTACCCATGAGCATGGAACGTTCTTCCATTTGTTTGTATCCTCTTTTATTTCATTGAGCAGTGGTTTGTAGTTCTCCTTGAAGAGGTCCTTCACGTCCCTTGTAAGTTGGATTCCTAGGTATTTTATTCTCTTTGAAGCAATTGTGAATGGGAGTTCACTCATGATTTGGCTCTCTGTTTGTCTGTTATTGGTGTATAAGAATGCTTGTGATTTTGGTACATTGATTTTATATCCTGAGACTTTGCTGAAGTTGCCTACCAGCTTAAGGAGATTTTGGGCTGAGACAATAGGGTTTTCTAGATATACAATCATGTCATCTGCAAACAGGGACAATTTGACTTCTTCTTTTCCTAATTATGTGTTCTTAAGTATTCTCTGAACCCCAGTTTTGTGTTCTTGAAAATAGCATTTTATTGTTAAAAGTAAATGAGGTTCCTCATAAATATAGGTGCAGAAATCTTTAAGCCAACAAAAAGAATAAAATCCCAGGAAGTAGAATGTTGGTACACTGAAAACTATAAAGCTTTACTGAGAGAAATTAAAGAGAAATTGATAATAATTAAAGAAGTTGGCCAGGTGCAGTGGCTTACGCCTGTAATCCCAGCACTTTGGTAGGCTGAGGCGGGTGTATCATGAGGTCAGGAGTTCAAGACCAGCCTGGCCAACATGGTGAAACCCCGTTTCTACTAAAGATAACATTAGCCAGGCATAGCGGTGCATGCCTGTAATCCCAGCTATTCAGGAGGCTGAGGCAGGAGAATTGCTTGAACCCGGGAGGCAGAGGTTGCAAAAAAAAATAATAATTGAAGAAGTTGTAAACAAATAGAATATTATGCAGTATAATGTAGGATGCTAGTACGCCCCAAACTGATCTATAGATTTAATATAATCCCCTATATAAGTTTCAGAATTTTTAAAATAGAAATTGGTAGTCTGATCCCAAAAGATAAATGGAAATACAAAGGTCCCAGAAGAGCTGCATTAGTAATCTGTTGCTTTGTTACAAATCACTCTAAAGCTTAGCAGCTTAAAACAACATGCACTTATTATTTCATAGAGCAATGGGTCAAGAATCCAGGCACTATTTAGCTGTTTTCTCTGGCCCACCATCTCTGATATGGCTTTAGTCTAGGTGTCCGCAGGCTGGGTTCTCATCTGAAGGCTCAACTGGGAAGTATCCACTTTCAAGTTCACTTATGAAGTTGTCAGAATTTAATCCTTTGAGGGCTCTTGGACTAAGACCCTGAGTTCTTTGCCGCAGGTACTTCTCCAGTATGGTGGCTTACTTGCTTCATCAAAGCCATCGAGAGAGGAGTCATCTAGCAAAATGGACATCACAGTCATTTGTAACCTAATTTTTGGAGTGACATCCCCTTGATGTTGCCATATTTCATTGGTTAGAAGCAAATTACTCAAGGAGGGATTGTCAAGACCATGAACACTAGGAGGCAGGAAGCATTTACGGGCTATGTTGGAGCTGTCTGTCACAATAGCCAAAACAATTTTGAAAAAGAACAACAAAATTCAGTATATACACTACCTAATTCCGAAACTTAAAGATACAGTAATTAAGACACCATGCTATTAGTATAGGATAGCTATATAGATCAATGGAACAGAACAGATAATCCCAAAATCAACCCCAGTTTTTTGTGGCAAACTGATACTTGCCAGTGTACCAGTGTAACACAATGTGGAAAGCTTAGCCTTTTTTTTTTTTAGAAGGAATAATTCACCTTCATTACTAATGTCAGAGATCCATATGCTTCCTACAGGTATTTATTATATAATTATGAGAATAATATATTTTTACTGTAGAATATATAAATACATGTAAGATGAAAAGAACAACAAAAAATTACCTTTAATCACACCATCCTTTCCAAGCCACTGTTAATGTTTTAGTCTAGTCCCTTCTAGACATATTATTGGCATCAAAAAATAAACTTAAGCCAGGTGTGATAGTTCACGCCTGTAATCCCAGAATTTTGGGAGGCAGAGGTGGAGGATTGCTTGAATTCAGAAGTTTGAGACCAGCCTGAGCAGCAAAAGTAAGACTTCATCTTTATACAAAATTAAAAAATTAGCTAGGTGTAGTAGTGCATGTCTGTGGTGCCCATTACTTGGAGGGCTGAGGCAGAAGGATCGCTTGAGCCTAGGAGGTTGAGGCTGTAGTGAATCGTGATTGTGTCACTGCGCTCCAGCTGGGCAATAAAGTACTGGGATTACGGGCATGAGCCATCGTGCCCAGCTGGATATATTTCCTAGCTTTGTCCACTGAGGGGGCCTGGGAGCAGTGACATCCCAGTAGCAATGAATGCACCTAAAGACTTGATCTTCTCCATTGAAACCAGGGCTCTGTGGAGCAATGGCTGCTTCCAGGACTGTGGCAGGGAAACTATAAGATGAGCTCATAGCACCTTTTTGTGCTAGAATGTAAAGAAGTGCTCAAAGAATGATGGAGACATGTAAGAAGGAAAAAGAATCAGCTTGTAAAGAATCCCACTGGCCAAATCAGTGAACAGTCAAACGTCAAAATAGATAATATTATCTAATAGATAGCAATAAATTATAATCCACTGAATAAAATAGAAGATCATACTAATATAAATAAATGAACAAATGGAAAGTTTGATGAAGATCAGAAAATTTGCATAGTTCCAAAGTACCTCCTCAAAAAATATTCATTAATTACAAAGGGAGAAAGAGTAATTCACGTAAAAAAAAAAAAAAAAAAAAAAAAAAAAAAGCTTGGTAGGTACCATGTCATCAAGTGATCAAAATGGACATCATTAATAATTAGAGAAACTGAAACCATGTGCTTCCTTTTAGGCTATATTCATTGAGAAGATCATAGTATCACTCTGTGATATGCCCAGAGTGCCAAGTCTGAGTCTAATCATGTAGAAGAAATGTAGAAGAAATATTAGTTAGACCCAAATTGAGGGATATTCTACAAAATAATTGACCTGTAATCATCTAAATGTCAGTGTCTTAAAATTTCAGGAAAGACTATAGAACTATTCTTCTAGATTGTTAGAGAATAAAGAGACATAATAACTCAATGCCAGACATGATTCTGAGCTGTGTCATCTTGCTATAAGGATTACTGGGGTAATTAGTGAAATTTGAGTGGTGCTTAAAATTGGAAGGTAATAATATATCAGTTTTAGTTTCCTGACTTTCACAGTTATATTATTATTATATAAGAACAAAGTCCTTGTTTATAGAAAGTATCTGTTGTCAATGGGGAATCATGTTACCATTTTCCACTATTAACTTTTCTACAAATTTGAAACATTTTCAAAATAAAGAAAGAAATAAGGTATTGCCCTCTCCATAAGAATTTAACAAGTTCATATACAACAAGCCTTAAAAACTGTGGAGATGAAAGACAAACCCTGGTAGGAAGAAGAGAGATGGTTGGGGGTGTTATGTGTTAAAGGCCGAGAGGGAAAACGGTGGAGAGAATAATGATAGTGATATGGAAATATAGAAGAAGTAACAAGTTAGAAATAGGATACCGTTTTTAATATTGGGACACATTAACATATATTTGGGTAAGCAAAATGGAAATGTTATTAAACAGTTTGAAAACGCGGTCTTATGAGAAAAATCTGGAGTAAAGAATTGAGATTTGGTACCATTGTCACATAGGTGCTGGTTTTAGTTGCAGGAGTCATGCTGATATTCCTGGTTTGTAAGAAAACAGCCTTATGGTAGAATCTAGGAGCAGAATTTTAAAGGAAAAGTGGAGAAGCTGTGGAGGCTACAGAAACTCCGTCTTGGATGCTAATCTGTCATGTTGACTTCTGATTAACCCCTGTTCTGGAAATGCCTCTAAGATTTCCACTTTTATCTATTGTTACCATAAATCCTGCCCCAGGTCCAAACAACCTTGATCATAAATCCCCCCCTTAGGCAGATTCACATAGCATGCTTGCCTTTCCCTGAGAGGTCAACTTCAATTGTCCTACACATTCTTTCTCTATGTTATATACGCCCTGGGTCTAGGAGGCAGTGGTGCAGAGATCCACCCTCTAGAGTCTTATGACTGCTTAAGACTACAGCTTCTGTTTTAAGTCCCTATTAAATGTTTCTTTCTGAGAAACTGTATTTGTCAGTCTCTTTGTTTGGTCAGTTAGCTTCCTCCGCCTTTAGGGGTGTGTTTGCAAATGCCTGTCCACTGCAGAACAGAAGCCAAGATTCAGAAAGGAAAATGAGGGAGAAAAGCAGGTGAGACTATATTCTGGAATCTGAACAGAGAATGTAAGGAAGAAATATATGAACAGGTAGTGTCAGATCCTTCACAATAGTATTGTGTGGGATAGCTTATTACTGTTCAAATGGACATCATGAATTGAAGTTATAGTTACCTTCTTCATCCCTATTCATACTGCTTCCTTAAATCCTGTGGTTACTTGAATTTTATCTTGTTCATTGAATAAGATAAAAAAATTTAATTGGCTTTTATCTTATTCATTGAATAGTCAGTGAATATTCACCTGTTATGTGCCAGTCACTATGCTATGCCTCAGAGCTCCCATAATAAACAGAAGTGGACATGTTCCCAGTTTACATAGATTTCATTATCCAGAAGGAGAGACAGCTATTAATATTATAAAACAGATATAAATTTACTGTTGTGAAAATGCTATGAAGAATGACAAAACTGAATGATGAATGCCTTCAATTGATATCTAGTTAAGGAGCTCTGGAAAGTTATCTTTGAAGTAACAATTCAATTGGAATTTGAAGAGTTAGTAGGAGGTAGCTAGATGAAGATGGGAAAACTCCATTCAGAGATGGAGTTTTGCTGTTGTCACCCAGGCTGGAGTGCAATGGTGCGATCTTGGCTCACTGCAACCTCTGCCTCCTGGGTTCAGGTGATTTTCCTGGCTCAGCCACCCGAGTAGCTGGAATTACACGCACCTGCCACCACGCCCAACTAATTTTTGTATTTTTAGTAGAGACGGGGTTTCACTATGTTGGCCAGGCTGGTCTCGAACTCCTGACCTCAGGTGATCCACCCACCTCGGCCTCCCAAAGTGCTGGGATTACAGGTGTGAGCCACTGCATCCGACCAGCAAAGGTATTTAAACAAGAAGCATGAGTACAAGGACCAGAAGAAAGGTTATATAGCTGGAACGTGGATAGTGAGCGGATGTGTGTACTGTGGAGATATTGATAGTAGCCAGATTACACAAGGCCTTATGGCCATATTGGGTGCTTTTCTAAAGAGGAATAAGGAGCCATAAAGATTTTATGATGGAAAGGATGGGGAACATGATTGGTGTTATGCTTTGAGAACCCCCTGGCTGCAGTGTGTAGAACAAAGATTGTGTAGACTTGCACATCTGGATGAACTACGGTGCCTTTCACATTGAAGGGGACTAATTGTGGGGAAGGTCATTAATTTGGTTTTGACTGTGTTGAAATTGAGATGGATTTATTCATTCATTTATTCAACAAGTATTCAGTAGTGTATCAGCCATTGTCTAAAGATTTGGGGATTAGACAGTGAACAAAAGAAATGAAAATCACTGCCTTCACTGAATTAACATTATTATAATATTTAGCACTCAAGAAGTATTTCTTATATGCAAAGCACTATTGTAAGCACTTTAAATATTGTTGTATATAATCTGCCCAACAACCTTAAGAATTAGGTTCTCTTTTTATTGTTATTCTCATTTTATAGGTAAGGCAGTTGAAGTACAGAGATGTTAAATGTCTTGTTCACACAGCTAATAACATAGCTAATAACTGGCAAACCCAGAATTTAAAAATACTGTGTTTGATTTCATGTTCTTAACTGCTAAACTATATAGCAAGTAAACATTTAGATATATGGGTCTAGAACTCAAAAGGAGATTTTCTCTGGGTATATAAATTTTGGAGTTCACATACATGTGGGTAATTATAGCCAAAAGTTTGGATGAGAGAATATAGGGTGAGAAAAGGAATGGCCTAGAAAGAAACTCTAACTTAGTGGCTAAGATGATTAGGTATAAAAACTACAGAGCTTATAGACTTGGAGGGGGAAAAATATAAACAGGCAATGATAAAGTAGTTGAATAACTGCTATGATACAGGAAGTATAAATTGCTGAGATCAAAATTACCTGTAGGAGCTGACATCTAAGCTGAGACTTAGTTGTTGGATGATAATTGGTAGCAGGCAGATAGGGTGAAACATGGTTGGTGGGGAAGATGCCACAGGACAGGGGCAACATGAGAGAGTACACATGAGAGAGAGCTAGGAGGAGAGCTAGGATAAGCCCATGTGATGGAAAGTAGTTCATTGTGGTTGAAGAATGCTGTTGGGAGCACCAAGCCTAATGGTGTCTAATTTTTAAAAAAATCTTATTTGACTTGTTTGCTTCTAGTTCTCTTTTGTTCTGATGGCTCTGTCTCTTATTAATTATTAAATAGTGCATGCAACAAGTTTTTATTGAATACCTACTCTGAGCAAGGCTCTTCGCCAGGCATCAGTGTAACAGAGATTAGCAAGATGAGCATTGTGTCCTTGGAGCTTGCTTTTGCCTAATTCTCCTATTTAGAGTTGTCCCGGAAAAATTCTGTTGCTGGTATTTTTCTTTTTCTAAATTAGTTCTTTTGTGATCCTAATCTCTGCTAGCACCTCAACCATCACTTTTTTTTTTTTTTCCCTTGAGACAGAGTCTCACTCTGTCTCCCGGGCTGGAGTGCAATGGCATGATCTCTGCTCACTGCAACCTCTGCCTCCTGGGCTCAAGCAATTCTCCTGCCTCAGCCTCCCAAGTAGCTGGGATTACAGGTGCCTGCCACCACGCCTGGCTAATTTAGTAGAGACGGGGTTTCAACATGTTGGCCAGGCTGGTTTCGCACTCCCGACCTCAAATGATCTACCCGCCTTGGCCTCCCAAAGTGCTGGGATTATAGGCGTGAGCCACCGTGCCCAGCACAACCATCACTTCTATACAGGAATCTCAAATCAACACTCTGATCTTTACCCCTCTTCTTAGTTCCACATCTCTGTTTTCAGAACCTTTTTGATTTTTCCATGTGGATGTACTTCTGGCCCCTCAAACTCAACATGTCCCAAACTAAATTCATCTCTGTTTGCAAGTCTCTCCTCCTTCCAGTGTTTTCTGTTTTTATTAATGGAATCAGTATTGGAATCTAACTTAAAACCTTGGATTCATATTCAACGGTCTCCTCTCTTTCATATCCCTCATCTGTAAGTTTGGTAAAGATTAATAAGGCCAGTATTACTCAGTGTTAATGACAGTTGGGAAATACGCATTCTCATATGGAAGAGTATATTGCTGGTACATTTTTGGAAGGTGATTATGTAATATATATTGAAATTTAAGACAATTTATTCTCATCTTAAAACATTTTCATATATGCCATTCATGCAGAGAGTCTTGTGGTTTGCTTCAAAATGATATATCAATTTTTCCTATATAACTTACCATGTTCCTAAATTGGATGCCTTCCACTCCAATTTTCTCATAAATTACTCCTAATGTTTTATACTGTCATTCTGAGAAACAAGTCTCTTTTTTGGTGTACTACATACTAATAAAAATGTTAGGAATGGTAGTAGTAGCAGCAGCAACTTATGTTACTAGTTAGAAATCCCTTTACTAAGGCCATATATCTTATTAAATTGCCTTATAAGGTGGATAATATTATCCTCTCTACATTTACTTTTTTTTTTTAAAGATACAGATCAAGAATAGTCTAAACTCTGAAATCTTTAAAACAAGTGTTAAATATTGCCACTATTTCTAGGAGAAATTAAAGGATAAAATAAAGCTGAAGAAAATATTTTAAGGACTATCTAACTTTACAAAACTCTTGGTTCTCTTCAAATATTTGTATTAATATTTTAATGTTTTTACGGACATGTTTGTACAAAACCCATTGACACACTAGGTTATGACACTGTTTCTAATTTGTTTTAATTAAAATACAAATTTAAGAGTTTTTATAGGTGGTTAAGATAGTTTTAGGCAACAAAAATCACATAATGATGGAAATATTTCTAAACATATCTTTCCATAGTATGTTTTTCTAAGGTAGTTATCTTAGATGTTAAAATGCTACCTTTATGTTAAAGGTATATATTTTACGTATTTATTTTCAAATAGCTGTTTCAGAGCTTGTTGCAGTGCACTGCCATAGAAAAGTTTAGCAAATTTGGAATAATTGGGTTTTTAAGATAATTGAGTATTATCATACTATTCAACCATTATTAGGTAATTTCTGGTCACTTTTTATCTTATTGCAAAGTATTCTAAATACTCTATTTATTTAAAATAGTGTAATCTGTAAACCTGTTTAAGTAGACATAAATAAACTACAGTATGTGTTAATATGAGAAAATTGCATATTACATATGACGTGATTACTGATATTCAGACTGAATAAGGATGCCAGAATTAAACTACATATTAAATATTAATAAAGCTCAATTTTTGACTTTTTTCTCTGCAATTATCTTCCAACATCCAGATGAATTATGTTATGTATCCCCTTTGGGCATCGCTGCTGTAAGGGATGTAGTGCTATTGAAATTTGTGTCAGCAGATCTTTTTAGGATAGATCATTCTGGTAGTTCTTTTTGGTTATAGATTTGAAGAAGAAAAACATTGCCAATAGTGAAATCATAGGTGTTATAATAACAGTAGACTAGGCATGAGATATGGCAGAACTGTGATAGTGGGCGTGGATTGAAAATTATTTAGGAAAAAACAATTGAAAGTTCATTGTAAGAAGCTTAAGGAGAGGGAGGGTTCAAAGATGATATACAGGCTTTGTGCTTGGGTGATTCTGTGGATAACTGTGTCAACATGATGGGGTGGAATTACAACAGAAGGGAGCTGGGTTTGCAATATGTTTTTTTTGTTGTTGTTTTTTGATACTGAGTTTTGCTCTTGTTGCCCTGGCTGGAGTGCAATGTCACAGCCTCGGCTACTGCAGCCTCTGCCTCCAGGGTTCAAGCAATTCTCTTGCCTCAGCCTCACAGGTAGCTGGGATTACAGGTGCCCACCACCATGTGTAGCTAATTTTTTGTATTTTTAGTAGAGATGGGGTTTCATCATGTTGGCCAGGCTGGTCTCGAACTCCTGACTTCAGGCAATCCACCCACCTCGGCCTCCCAAAGTGCTGGGATTACAGGCGTGAGCCACCACGCCTGGCTTGCAATATGTATTTCTTTATATACCTTTTTATTGTTTTATTTTGTTTACACAGGCTCTTGCTCTGTCACCACCCAGGCTGTAGTATAGTAGTGTGACCTTGGCTCACTGCAACCTTCGCCTCCTGGGTTCAAGTGATCTTCTTGCCTCAGCCTCCCAAGTAGCTGGGACTACAGGTGTGTGCCACCACGCCCTGCTAATTTTTGTATTTTTAGTAGAGGTGGGGTTTCACCATGTTGGCAGGCTGGTCTCGAACTCCTGACCTCAAGTGATCCACCTGCTTTGGCCTCCCAAAGTGCTGGGATTACAGGCATGAGCCACTGTGCCTGGCCTATACCTTTAAAAAAAGGAGTTATTTTATAATTGGTGGGCCATTGTAGTTTATACTTACATTTTTAGTATTTTAAGATTGGCAGAATATAGTTCTAAAGAAACAGTATTGGAATGTTTTCCTTTACTTCCTTAACCCATTACATTGACATTTTGAGGCTGGATGCAGTGGACCACACCTGTAATCTCAGCACTTAGTGAGGCTGAGGCAGGAGGATTGCTTGAGACCAGAAGTTTGAGACCAGCCTGGGCAATATAGTGAGACCTGGTCTCTACAAAAAAACAAAAACAAAAACAAAACAGCTGTGGTGACATTGAGTTGTAGTCCCAGTTGCCTGGCGGATGAGGCAGGAGGATCATTTGAGCCCAAGAGTTTGAGGCTACACTGAGCTATCATCAAGCCACTACAGTCAAGCTTGGGTGACAGAGACCCTTTCTCAAAAACAACAGCAAAAATTTTGAGAGGAATGACTTAGAAGTGTATATTAATACTTGTTATCCATTTAAAACTTAGTGTTGATTAGCCAACATGATACGAGTTTTTGAAATGACATTAACAGTAGCTCAACAAAGAAATACAGAAATCAAGTACATCTTTTTGAACTAGTAGGTTTTATTGCCTTATGTTCAATGGAAGTAACAGGTTAAAAGAAGGACTCATGGTTCAGAGATACTTCTTTCTTTCAAAACTTTAACACTTCACCATGCAGATTATAAATGATGATTTTTCCTTTAGAAACTGACTTGCTTTAAAATGATGTATGAAATAATATGTGTTTTGCATGTCCTGTTGTAATGATAAAGGTCATATAGTATCATTTACATAATCTCTAGCCAGGAATGAACTCAGTAATATCATTGGTATAACATATACATTATCTGAGGTTTAAAACTCATTATTCATGAAAGTTAATTTTACAGTGGGTGTGAATGATCTATCTTATGGCTGTTTTTTGATCATTCTATAAAATAATATGGAGCAAAGCCTGCTCAAATAACAAGAAAACCAGTAAAGAGTGATGCATTTGCCTGACTCTCTGTATACCCGATTGGATCTTGATTGATGGCAATCATTTGTCTTTGTCAAAAAAAGGAGAAAAATTCAGACATTGAAATAGGAGTGCTATCAAACTTTCTACAATGGCAGAAAGATTCTATTAATGTGGCCTTAGAGTATTAACTGTCTCTGTTGGGAAATGATAAAGAATGTTAATTTTTTTTCCTTGAGCATATTCAAGTGTAAAATGCATTATTTTGTCAACTGTTGGGATTAAAAGAAGAATACTTTTGATTTATGGTATATTGGAATTGATGAAAGCAAAAAAAGCTTAAAAGCTTAACATGGCGAAAAAGGAAATGGATCTTAATCCTTTTTATTATTACAATTTTTCTCAATGAAATAATAAAAATTTAGTATAGTGTCATAAAATCTTTACTACCACATTCCATCTGATAATGGACCTTGAAAGGTTGACTTCAAAGAGGGTCAAAGTAGAAGGGGAAACATATTTTTAACTGAATGTTTTATTCCTTAGAATTCTCTTTTCTTCCTAAATATTAGGGCAAAAAACACATTCCAATACTTTATATTTTTACATCTGTTAAGTAGTCTTATGATTTGGAAATGTAAAAGGAATGTAAGAACTGTAATATTTGAAAAGAATTGATAAATATCATCTTGCATCAAGACTAATTCCAACCTTGCATAATTTGTTGCAACAAGAAATATATCTTACATATTATTATGTAAATATTTCATATGTCTTATGAGGGCTGAATATGCTTTCTATTTAATTTTGAGAATTTGCTTTCTTTTAATTACAGTATTTTAGATTGCTAATTTTGACCTTAATTTTAAAGTCATGTTTGAAAATAATTCAAAATTCAAGTGATGTTCTATAGAAAATATTTTCAAGATTAACTGCCCTTGTGTTTATATTAATAATGATTTAACATTTATACCATAAAAATAGAACTAAGTTAAGCCTTGTTATATGTCATTTATTGTAGAATTTTTTTGTCAAAGTACCTTAGAATATTATATTGAAGTTTTATTATTTGTATACTTATTAATTTTCAGCACACAGTCAGGCTCTCAT
Source organism: Pongo pygmaeus (assembly GCF_028885625.2). Classification (NCBI taxonomy): domain Eukaryota; kingdom Metazoa; phylum Chordata; class Mammalia; order Primates; family Hominidae; genus Pongo; species Pongo pygmaeus. The sequence continues at coordinate 163,547,087 of NC_072376.2, read as the reverse complement.
TTTGTGTTTTGTTGAAATAGGACCAGGAATACTGAGCAGCCCAAAATGACTTGTATGTAGCTTTAAAATGTGCTTTAGTCTTTTTTCAGATTTGTTTTCCTAAGGCTAATATGAGATGATGAGCATAAACTTACATTTTGTTTTACAAAACTATATGACTGAAAAATTTGCCCTTGTTAATATTGTGATAAATGAAAGGTGATTATTTTACATTAACATAAGTGTTGCCATCTTGATGTATGTATGATTTTAGAAGAAATGAGTTACTGTTTTAAAAAAAGAATATTATCTTTTAAAAAAGAATGTATTGTCTTTCAATTTGAATCAAATATAAGTAATTAATCACAAGTTATGTAGCTTTAATTAAAGTTTTTGATACGGAGTTAAGGTTTTCTTGCTCTTCTAATGGTAATCCCATGTCCAAGGGTTTAAACAGAAGCAATTTAAACCTTATCTAATATGTGGCAATGAAATCTTAATTTGTTAAAAATGGCTTTTTAAATGAATACTTCTTTACATATGTATTTAATTTCTAAAGTCTAATGCCATTTTTTTCTGTAAATTAGTTGTTGGTTTTGATGAAAACCCTTTACATAAAAACTACAGTCTCTTTGTTTTTTTCTTGATATATGTTACCACAAAGAATAACTCTTAATGGTATGTGATACTGACAGTGTACCCCTAGAGTATGAAGATGACTTCAGATTTTTCAGTGAAGGATAGGATTTCATAGGAATTAAGGTTGTCATTGATAAACACATAGTAACAACATCTTGAGAACAAGCTATTAAAACTTATTTTGATAAATACAGTTCCGCACATGGGATTTGCAAATGTGGAAAACCTTAACTGTAAAATTTTAGTATATATGTTATGAGGTTTAACTTTTATTTGAAGCACTTTTTAGATGTTAAATGTAGGTGCCAGTTTTGAAGGGTCTAATCAAACAACTTTAAAGCCAAAAGGATCCCTGGGCATCATATTAAGCCAGGTCAGTTCATACTACAGAGTGAGAGAATTAAGACGCAAAATATTGTGTTAAACACCCAAGTTTCCACAGCTGCTCAGTAGCATAGAAAAATCAAAGATGAATATATAGCATCCAGGCCAGTTCGTTTGATTAATCCAATTGTTTTTCATCCTGGCTAGACATTAGAATTCCATGGAAAGCTTCCAAAAAATATATATATCCGGCCAGGCACTGTGGCTCACACCTGTAATCTCAGCACTTTGGGGGGCTGAGGTCAGGAGTTCAAGACCAGCCTGGCCAACATGGCGAAACCCTGTGTCTACTAAAAATACAAAAATTAGCCGGGCGTGGTGGTGGGTGCCTGTAATCCCAGCTACTCGGCAGGCTGAGACAGGAGAATCACTCTAACCCGGGAGGTGGAGGTTTCAGTGAGCTGAGCTTGCACCACTGCACTCCAGCCTGGGCAACAAAGAGTGAAACTCTGTCTCAAAAAAAAAAAAAAAAAAAATATATATATATATATATATCTCGGTACCAGGATCCCACCCCAAGAGATACTGATTGGGCATGAGTATTTTTATAAAGCTTCCCAGGTAAATCTAATGCTAATGCAAGATTGAGAGGCACTGTGTTAAACTGTAATATCTCTTTCTGTGAAACCCAAGATTGTTTGTGATCAGTGGAGCAGGTTTTCAAGTTAGATTAAGATATTGAGCATAGCTGCATATAATATTTTACAAATAATTTTAGATAACTTGGAGATTTTATGCTAGTCTAAAAATGTTACTTTTTGCTCATTTGGGATAAAATATAATTCTGCCTACTCCTTGAAAAAGCTTTGAAGATATGGCTTTATTTTGTCAGTCACCTGTAGTCTAAAAGCAGTAGTTGGCATCCACACTACCTCCACGCTGGTCACTTGTATGATGTATATCACTTGGTAAATTTGCTTGTAGTAGATTTCAAAAGGTGATTGTGGGGGATCAAGTGGCCTTTATAGTTAGAAAACCTCTTCTGGAGATTTCGACACATTCCATACTTGACATAGCACTTCTTACCCACTATTTCCTACTCCTGGTAATTGTTCTAAAGTATTAACATACATTTTTCAATTTGTGTCTTCCAAAAACCTATTTTCTAGTTATTTTCCTTGACTACAAAGAGCTCTTATAAATAGATAGTAAAAAGCCAAACAATCCAATATAAAATGAGTGTTTCTTTCTGAAAATCACTTCAGGATCATCTGGTTGAAGTATTGTCTTTCTTCTTTGTTATCTAAAAACTTGTAAATTAAAAAATGTGTTTGACATTTTAAAAACCTTAGTTACTTTTAATTGACAAAAGTTGTACATATTTATGTACAATATAATGTTTTGAAATATGTATACAATGTGGAGTGGCAAAATTGAGTAAACATACGCTTTACATCACATGCTTTTTTTGTGGATCTGACATTTTTAATTCCTTTATCTAGTTTTAATTAAAATTTATTTTTATATATGCATTAGTTGTGTAAATATGTATAGTTTATAAACATGTATAAACATTAGTATAAAATTCTACTAAACAGTATTTAAACACATTTGTTGTTCAAGATTATGGTAGAAATTTTTCTTCTCTTTGGATAAGTTTAGGTTTGATATGTTTTTCCTGTTCATATGGTGACAAGGGAAAGAATAGAATTCTGACAGGAGAAAGCAGAACTTAAGAGAAGGGAAACACATAAGCCCTTGTATGAGTGAAAAGGGAATAGTGTTTGTGTTTGTGGGGATTTTTTTTTTTTTTTTTTTTTTTTGAGACAGAGTCTCTCACTCCATTGCCCAGCCTGGGTTTCAATTTTTTTTTTTTTTTTTTTTGATAGAGAGGTAGGGTTTGGCATTGTTATATAGAGGAAAGGCAGTGAATGACTGCATTTTCATATTCTGAATTCAAATTGTTTGAGCAACAGTCAGGGTTTCAAACATGTATATTTCTTGTTATTGTGCTAGGAAACCATGAGAATGCAGTTAGTTCATAACTGTCACAAAATAAGTATTTGCATGAATGACATTTAAATTTTAAAAAGAAATAGATTTTAAAAACATTTTACTTGAATATGTTTACAAAATGAAAACAATAATGTAATCTGTTCATATAGTTTGTACCTTTTTGGTATGTGTGTGTTGTGGTAGAGGGTAGTTCAGTTATCTATAACATACTGAAGTTAATAGAGTGCTGTGGACATTATTTTAAAATTTTTGATAGATAAATTGTATAAAATTTTCTTATCTAGGTGGGGAACATTCTTCTCAGTTCATGATTCAAATTGGCAAGATATTTTTTTCTTTTTCAAGTATAAGGGGTATATAGAAATGCACTCTCATTGTAAAATATTCAATTATTATGTGAAAATTCTCTTTACTACTTATCCCTACCCAGAAAGTCTCCTAGTGGTGAGGAGGTAAATAGTTTGATGTATAGTCTTCTGGTTTCCTCTTTTGCATTTATAAACACACACTCTTTTTAAAATATATATGTGGCTATGCTGTGTATGGTATATTAGCTACTAACTTTTTTCTTATATTCAATGCTATTTTATGTATATCTACCTCATTATTTTTTAACAGGTATATAATATTTAATAGTATGAAAATATGTAGTTTATTTTAGCTTTTCTACTGGTGGACATTTTGCTGGCTTCTAATTTTTCTTTATTTAGAGGTGCTGCAATCTTGTCAGATTCATCTTTCTGAATGAATATGTGTGAGCATTTCTGTTAGGATACATACCTAGAAGTGAAGTCACTAAGTCAAAAGGAGTTATTTGCAATACAAATTTTGTTAAATACTGTCAGAATGCCCTTGTGGGGCAAGGTTTGAATGTACTGCCAGGAAGGCTTTGTCAGTAATGGTCTTCTACCAGCAGTGCTTCCTATTCTTTTTGGTCATCAGTAGCTAGCTAGGAATCTGCCCTTCTAATCCAAGAGTACATATGCCTTTAGCCAAGAGTGGGCAATCTTGCTTGCAGCCCAGCAGAAGTAAGGGAAGGGGAGAGAGGAAATCACCCTTAAGATTGTTGGCTGGGCGCGGTGGCTCATACCTGTAATCCCAGCACTTTGGGAGGCCGAGGCGGGCGGATCACGAGGTCAGGAGATCGAGACCATCCTGGCGAACACGGTGAAACCCCATCTCTACTAAAAATACAACAAATTAGCCGGGAGCGGTGGCGGGCGCCTGTAGTCCCAGCTACTCGGGAGGCTGAGGCAGGAGAATGGCGTGAACCCAGGAGGCGGAGCTTGCAGTGAGCCGAGATAGTGCCACTGCAGTCCGGCCTGGGCGAAAGAGCGAGACTCTGTCTCAAAAAAAAAGATTGTTTTAGGTGACTGTTGTCTTCACCCACCGTTTCCATCTGTTGCCTTTAGGCTGAAGCTCCGACAGTTTCCCCCGGAAGAGTACTTATCTTCCATGTGTCTGGAATTTTACCTTCCAGTTGATCCTACTAGATTTCTTTTCCTTTTTATAGACAGGGTCTTCCTCTGTTGTTCAGGCTGGTGTGCAGTGGCACAATTATAGCTCACTGTAGCATGGAACTCTTGGGCCCAAGTGATCCTCCTGCTTTAGCCTCTCAAGTAACTGGGACTACAAGCATGTGCCACCATCATGGCTACTTTTTATAACTTTTGTAGAGATGGGATCTTGTTATATTGCCTAGACTAGTCTTGACCTTCTGGGCTCAAGTGAAGGATCACTTCTGCCTCAGCCTTCTGCCTCAGCCTCCCAAAGTGCTGGAATTACACATGATCCGTCTTTTAGAAATTCCTCATAATTTCTGCTCTTTTGATGGTCTACTTATTTTCATGTGCTCAGTACATCTCATGTCCATATCTTTAAATATTCTAAACAGGCCATTGCATTATAAAACTAGGTATTGAGTTTCTTAAACATGTTACCTCCCTTCCTTCACAACTTCAGTGTCCTTCTAGCCCATGACATTCAACAGGGTAAAGAAAAATAAACATGCTGCTGCTTGCTTTTCTGTATGCTTACGAAAATTTAATTTACCCTCACTTCTTCATCTCTAGTATGTCCCACAGTTTTGGGTGGCAAGGAGAAAGAAAAAATCAACCCAACTGTTTTGGTTTCCATGTAGGACAGTTTATCTATGCTAAACCTTCTTTACATTGATCAAAAGGGTGCATACAGCATTGCCCTCAGTACAAGCTAAGACATCGCACAACTGTACAAATAGTTGTATTTTAGTGCATTCTGTCCTCCTTACTCCCAAGAGAAATACATAATAAGAAAGTAAAAATTAATTCCATTTCCTTCAGCAGTATTTTTTGAGATTTCTGAGGAACTGGAAGTAATGATTTTGAACATGCAGGCAAGTGTATGGAGTATAACTAAGAAGGAAATATATTTTTAAAGTAGTATATCAAAATGGTAGCACTTTTAAGGTGTTAGGGAGGTAAAGATTATTTAATTCAGCTCATTTATTTTATTGAAAAGGAGACTGAGACCCAAGTAGGTTATATGAGTTTGCTAAAGATCCAACAGGTATTTAATTATAAAATCAGAACTAGTGCTGTTCTAACTAGTGCTCTAACTAGTGCTCCAGTGCTGTTTTTCACACTGTGTTGCTTTTATAGTACTATTATGTAGTGACATAATTAAGCTGTTTAACAAGTATGTATGAGAGCACAACTTATAATATACAAACATTTGTTGAGGAATAAAGAAAATACTTAGGAAGCCCACAGTTTTTAAAAATACAACTTGTAAAAGTTAAAAAATTAGCTTAAATGATAAGGGAGATCATGTATAAAAAGAGCATTTGAATCATTATAAAAAATATCTTTCAAAGCAGATGTTTGGAGACCACTTACTGCCAGTAATTTCCATTTTCATGCAATTGCTTTTACTGAGAGTTCTTATTAAAAAATATTTTGCACTCTTTATCCTTTATTTTATTGCATTTTTTTTTTTTCCAAAGAAGGGGAAGAAGTTGGAGGCGAAGGAGCCAGAACATAAGAGATTGCTGGTGAGCACTTTTTATCAAACAGCAGAATACAATTAAATTTCTCCAAAAAAATTTCAAAACAAATATGTGGCTTTAAATTTTTTTTTATTTCAACAACTTTTGGAATACAAGTAGTTACATGGATGAATTGTATAGAGGCGAAGTCTGAGATTTTAGTGCACTAGTCACCCAAGTAGTGTACATTGTACCCAATATGTAGGTTGTTTTTCCTTGCCTCCCCACTGGCCCTACCCCTTCTGAGTCCCCATAGTCCATTATTTCACTCTGTGCGCCCTTGTGTACTCGTAGCTTAGCTCCCACTTATAAGTGAGGATATGTGGTATTTGGTTTTCCATTCCTCAGTTACTTCTCTTAGAATAATGGCCTACACCTCCATCCAAGTTGTTGCAAAAGGCATTATTTCATTCTTTTTTATGGCCGAGTAGTATTCCATGGTGTATATACATGCCACATTTTCTTTATCCATTCATTGTTCGATGGGCACTTAGGTTGATTCTGTATCTTTGCAGTTGTGAATTGTGCTGCAATAAACATATGCCTGCAGATGTCTTTTTGATGTAATGACTGATTTCCCTTCAGATAGATACCCAGTAGTGTGATTGCTTAAAAGTAGGTAGACCTACTTTTAATTCTTTAAGAAATCTCCAAACAGTTTTCCATAGAGGTTGTATTAATTTACATTCCCACCAGCAGAGTATTTGCATTCCCTTTTCACCACATCCACGCCAACATCTACTGTTTTTTGACTTTTTAATAATGGCCATTCTTGCAGGAGTAGGGTGGTATCTCATTGTGGTTTTAATTTGCATTTCTGTGATGATTACTGATGTTGAGCATTTTTTCATGTTTGTTGGCCATTTGTATATGTTTTGAGAAATGTTTTTTTTTTTAAATACACTATTGTGGTTACTTTAACTCTGATGTAATTTTTGATCCATTAACGAAACATTAATGTTTTTAATCTAGGTATTTAATATGTCAGTATAGTTTAGCAAATTTCTTTTTACATAATAGGAATACAATAAATTTTTTGTAGTTAAATTACATTCAATTAGGAATTGTGTGCATTAGTAGTGGAGCACAAGTTATCCAATTTGTGCTATGTTGTGTAAAACTGAGGCTCCTGTAAGAACTCCAATCTATTTTCTACCTTGATTTTGAGAGCAAACTCATTTTAACTTTGAATATGTCAGCTTCATTTTAGATCTATGAAAGAATGATCAGAGTAGGGTACGTATTTATCATTTTGATGGGCTTTATTTATTAAGTGCATACTAGTTGCTTCTTATTGTGCTAGAAGCTTGGGATTCATACAAACAGTGGGGAAGAACCAGACTCTGCCCTCAGTTGTGGAGCCTAATGGTATGATGGATGTTCAACTAGTTATTTAATTAGTCTACTTATAATCTTACCAATAGGAATAACAAAATTATATAGGAATCTGTATAGTAATAACAAATAGACTATTACAAGATGGTTGATATCTGTAGAATATGAAATATAAACAGACTTAAATATGTAGATATGCCTTCTTGCTAAACTTAAAAAACATCTTACTGTTAGGAAAAGTGTTTATAACAACCCTTATTTTGAGATTCTGAAGACTCACTAACTGTTTTCTAAGTAATTTGGAGTTAAACAGGTGTTAAGTTTTGCAATACTTGATAAAGGTCTATTTCATTCCCCCTGAGAATGACTCAAATCTTCATGGAGAGGGAAAAAAAGCCACATCAGCTTCCAATTGTCAAAATTCAGTTTTTAAAAACTCAAGCCTTTTTCCCAATGGATTTCCAGATTGGAGAACACATGGACTCTATTATCTGGGCAAAATACTTTCATTTTCCTTTTGAATTACTTTTAAGACTTCATCCTGATATGAGAAGTGTAAAATGAAACCATAAGGTATTTAAACATGTACCTCTCTGTGATTTTATTTTCTTTTTAAACTTGCATTGATAATAAACTTATAAAACTCAGAAATAATGACTTTGCTTTTAAAATTGAATGCATTTTTTCTAGGTATGGCTATATTTATTTTTCCAGCAAATTAAAATGTAGAGGTTATTCTTCGTGTTCTCTCTCTCTAATATGATTATTTCTTTTAGTAGACTTAAGTGCATATTTGTCTTTTGATTTAAACTGCTGAATTAGGATATATATATATGTGTGTATATATATGTGTACATACACACACATACATAATATATGTGTACATAATGTTTATTGAGAATTTACTACATAATTAAAATAAACAGCATTTTTAACACTTCTGTAGCTAAAGAAAATGCTGTAGCAGACCAGAAAGCTTACTTGTCATATATTTGCAGTAAAACTAATAAACTGACTAGGACATAACATAGTTTATTGCCTTTTTGAAGAGATTAGCACTGAAAATATTGGTTTGTTATTGAGAGGGTGCAACTAATTTTTTATGTAAATTATTTCTAAACTTAGGGCTTTATACTTTTTTAACTTTAAAAATAAAAAACTATTCCAGGTTTCCAAAGATTAGGAGTTGAAAGAGAAGAGCTACAACTCAAATAACTTAATTTTTCTATTTCCTAATATAAACAAAGTTGAGGGAATCTCATAAACCCTTTGGAATATTTTTACATTTCATTTATGCTTTTGTTAGCCTACGTAATCCTCATTTACTAAAAGATGGCTTTTTTCCCATGCAAGATCCTTTTGGGGACAGAGAGTCTTTCAGATAGACAAGAGTATAAGTGATATGAAAACAGGGTCTTTGTTTGTTTGTTTGTTTTCCCCATGCTGTATCCCTAGCCAAGCACATATAACTAAATGAATGAAGCAGAATAATGAAAAATAAACTTTCAACAATAGTAATTTGCAGAAGCTGATTATACTGTGTGATTATAAAGGCAAGAATAGAAACTATCAGAATCTAACAGTTCTTTTTTTTTTTGAGACAGGATCTTGCTCTGTCACCCAGGCTGGATGTGCAGTAGGATGATCATGCCTCACTGCAGCCTCAACCTCCCCAGGGTCAATCGATCCTCCCACCTCAGCCTCCTGAGTGGCTGGGACTACAGGCTCGCACCATCTCGCTCAGCTTTTTATATTTTTTGTAGAGATGGGGTTTCGCCATGTTGCCCAGGTTGGCCTTGAACTCCTGGGCTCAAGCAATCTGCCCACCTTGGCCTCCCAGAGTGCTGTGGTTTCAGTCATGAGCCATCGTGGTCAGCTGAACAGTGCATTTTAATGTGTCTTTGTGATTAATAGATGAGGTTTAGTGGCTATAGCAATGAACTGGTAAAAGAAAATGGATGTGTAGCCTATATGGCTTCAGTGTACCTCAGGCGGAAGATAGGAAAGCTCTCACATAGACATTAAGTTGTTTGAATTGGTAGTGCCATTTTTTTTTTTTTGAGACAAAGTCTCATTCTTGTTGCCCAGGCTGGAGTACAATGGTGCAATCTCTGCTCACTGCAACCTCCGCCTCCCGGGTTCAAGCAATTCTCCTGCCTCAGCCTCCGGAGCAGCTTGGATTACAGGCGCCTGCCACCATGCCCAGCTAATTTTTGAATTTTTAGTAGAGATGGGGTTTCTCCATGTTGGCCAGGCTGGTCCCAAACTCCTGACCTCAGGTGATCTGCCCGACTTGGCATCCCAAAGTGCTGGGATTACAGGCGTGAGGCCAGCGTCCAGCCAGCGCTACTTGTTATTCATTTTAAATGTCTAGATTTTAAATGTCTAGATTAAATGTCCAGATTATTCATTTTAAATGTCTAGATTAAGTGTTTTATTGTTAAATCATATTTGTTTCTTTATGAGGTTTTTCGAGATAGTTCATATTTTAGTTCTTGAAATTAACACAGATAGTATTGCTGCTTGTTAGAGCTATTTCAGCTCCCACCAATGAATTTTTTTTCAGGAACTGTTTTTTCTTAATCTTTCTGTTAACTTTTTGATTCTACTCAAAGTTGAATATTGATACTTGAGTGTCAATATTTGAAGTATAATCCCTAGTTGATAAGCTTGCTGACAAAATGTACTAACCTTGCCTTTGCAGGTTAATGAACTGAACATGAGTAAGCCCTTAGAAGTTTGCAGATTTTGTGATTTTGACGTTTTATCTTTTCAAATTATATTTCTCTATATCTAGTGTATTCTTCTGATGTGTCAGGGTCTACTAGAATCTCTTTATGTTGTAAAATTCTATGGCATTTGTAAAGTACCATTTGGTGGATTATTTGCATTCATGCTTTCGCCCCAAATGTTTATAATGTACTAAATCCAGTATACAATATAAGTGACTTCTGTACTACAGTTGAATAACTGAAAGATTTATTTCTACTTGCTGAGTTTCTCTTCTCCTATTCTCTCTTGAACTTGCTTCACTCAAGCTCTTTTCCCACCATATACTGAAGCTGTTCTTGTCAAGGTCACCAGAGAGATCAATATTGTTAAATCCAATAGTCATTGACTAGTCTTTAAATAAATAAATAAATAAATCCAATAGTCAAGTCTCAGTTTTCTTCTTACTTGACTTTTTGATACTCTTTGATATGACTGATTACTACCTTCTCCTTGACACATATTTTTCATTTGGTTTCTGGGACACTGTATTTTTCTTGTTTTCTTCTTACTGCCAATATGAGATGAGTAAACAGGTTTTCCTCTTACTACTGGCCTCTCTTCAAAATTCCTTGCTGGTTCTTCCTCATCTTTTCAATCTCTTTATTGTTGGGCTGGTGCAGGCCTTACTCTTTGTACTTTTACTTTTCCATTTTCTTCTCCAGCTTTGGTCACTTGCTTGAAAGTCTGAGCCAGTCCACACCTATATTATGTAAACACTATTAATCAATGTCTCTCAAATTATATATCCTGTCAGGTTCTTTCCTTTGAACTCCGCACTCTTATATTCAGTTGTTTACTGAATATCTCAGCTTGGATATCTGTGTTGGTTTGGGCAGTGGTAACTGCTTTAGTGGATAGATTTCAAATCCCAGTCAGTGTCCGATCATAATAGAACATAATTTCTGTTTCATATAAATTTTATAACATGTTTCTGGTGTATAATTCCCTTCCTCTTATAGCTCCGTTATCCTTAGTTCTTGGCTTCCAAGAGTGCCACATTCATCTGCATCAAAACAGTGGAAGGTGGTAGAGCATGGCCAGTTGTATGTGGAAAGTTTTATTGGCCGGGTTTGGAAGTGTGCCTCAATCACTTCTGCTTGCATGTCACTGGCTACAACTCAGTCATATTGCCATACTTAATTGCAAAGGAGATTGGGAAATACGGTCTAGTTGTGTGCCTAAGAAGAAGATGAAAAGGGATTTGGTGAATAGTTAGCCCTTTTCTGCCCCAGATTTCTAATAGGCACCCTGAATAAAACGTGTTTAAAACCAAATTTTAGACTTTCTTTATTAAAATCTATTCCTCTCACATTCTCTTTTTTCTCAGTGTCAGTTCTATTCTTTTATTTTCTTAGATCAAAGTACTTGTAATATCATTGCCTCCTCTTCTCTCACATCCCATATATGATCTGTTAGCATATTCTTTTGACTCAACCTTCAATATATATCCATAATTCAATGACTTTTTACCACTTCCACTGCTGCTATTTGTTCCCAGACATCATCTCTCTCTCCCGGATTATTGCAAAAGCCTATAAACTGGACACCCTTTCCACTCACAGCCAGGCTCTTGCAGGAGCTGGAGTGATCACATTAAAACATGTCAGGTCTCATCAGTTCTTTGCTTATAATCTTCTAATTTCTCATTCCACAGAGAGTAAAAGTCAAATTCTTGTTATAACCTATGAAGACTTAAATGATTTGGCCCTCTTAGAAACTATTTGATTTCTACTTAATTCTGTTACTCTTTATGTATCCAAAATGGCCTCCTATGTTCCATCGTTTCACCAAGTGTGTCTACCTCAGGGCCTTTGCATTACCATTTTCCCTGCCGGAAATCCTTTTCCTTTAAGATATCTGCATAACTGACACCTTCACCTCCTTCAAGTCTTTGCTCAAAGGTTGCTTTCAGAAAATTATTTCTAAGCATCTTACTTGAGATGTTAATATGTCCCCTATTACCTCCCTTGTATTTTCTGTCCCTTTTTCTGTTTTCTCTTTCGTACTTATTGTCATCTGTCACAGATATGGCCAGCTGATAACCATAGTTTCATGCCTCTTTGTATAGTTTAAAGTTTTGCTGGGAAATGGCTACCCAGCCAGGGAACACATTTCTTTTGCAGTGTTACACGACTTAGGGAGATGAGTGGAATGTGAGTAGATTACATGTATGTCCTTTCTGGGCTGAGGTGATATATCATCTATTGGACCTTTCCTATGTTCTTTTTTCATCTCTACACTTAGCTTTAGGACTTTGATCTCTCTACTTCAATTATAGGTCTACTTTTTCCATGTAACATTTAATTAACTTTGTACATCACGTGGTTTGGAAACTATTTTGTTGTGAACAAAATGACTGTATGCTTGAGCTTTTCTTTCATACCCTTATTCATTTATATTTATTGCCTACCTTGTATCATAGACAATTTTAGGCAAGTTTCAATCATATCTTGATAGGATAAATCTGAAAAATAGAAATTTAAAAATTAGTGTTGAAGGCTCTCATTACATATTGTTTATTCCAATAACTTTCTTACTCTTTTTCACTTTCTTGTGTCCTCATTTAAGATATTTCTTCCCTATAGTCTAATTTTTCTATTTATCTGCAGTTATAATACCTACTTAAAACTCTTCAATATCTCCCCATTGCTATAGGGTAAAACCCAAGCTCCTTAACATGACATGGCCATGGCCTAAGCTGAGGTGGGAGAGTTGAACTGTCAGGTGTAGGAGTAGCCAATTAAAGTAACAAGCCAAAAATGAAAGGGTAAGCCTTTAATCATTTACTATGATGGTATTAGCAAGAGTCTAAAGCCAAAGGAAAGGGTTGACTCCCCATTCCATTTCCCGCCATAGAATGGCATGCTTTTCAAGGGTTAGTGTGGATCTGCGCAGATGTGAGAGTCATCTTATTGTTGAAGGAACTTGAAACTAAAGACTCTGGTAGTTTTATGGACATGAGGTCAGAGGAAGGGCTAGTGGGGTGGTCTTGGAACAGGCTGAATCAGAGTAGGGAATACCATCTTCAGAGTTTTCCCTTCCTCTCCGAGTAAGGAGTTCTAGGAAGAGACACCTGGAGAGGATCTTAGGCCAAGGTTTCAGATACAGACCCAAGAATCAAGTCATCAGGGCTAGGAATGTAAATGTGCAAAGAGCATAACTGGCCAGAGAGGCCTAAGGCCTTAGCTGCAACTCCCGCCAGAGACACGAAGCATTTGCTGTACATCAAATCTGATGTGGGGAGTACAGCTTTTCTCCGTGAGGCCTGCCAGGTAAAGGCTTTGTAACTGCCCATGGTAAGGCCTGAAAAAAATCACACATAGGTTTTAAACCAGGAGCCAGACTCCTAAAATGATTCTTCATGATCTGGCCCCTGTCCTCTATAGCCTCTTGTTTGGTCACTTCTTGCTTTATGCCTCTCCAAAAATTCTGGAAACATTTAACTTTAGCTTTTACCCAATTGTTTCTTACTTGTTTGGCTTTGCTAATGCTATTCCCTCAGAAAGAATGATTTTCCTTTTCTTATTCTCCTGGTTAACATCTGTTAACTCTTTGACTCAATTTGTGGATTACTCACTTCTAAGAAGCCTTCTGTTACTTTGGATAATGCCCTTCCACTGTGTCCCTAAGGTACCTTTTGCATATATTGTAATTATTTCTTCATATATCTGTTTCTCTTATTGGATTTTGAGGTCCTTGAGAATAATGACTTTCTATCACCAAATGACCGAATCTCCTGTCTTTACTCATTGTTGGTATTCAGTATGTGTTTTTGATTAAATGAACAAGTAAGTAAATGAGTGAAATATAAGCTTATTAGTTTTTCATTCCTGATTTTTTATGTTGTGGCTCTAACTTATCTTTCATATCTCATTTCCTATTGGACCAGCTAAATGATACTGCTTCTAATTTTCAGACCTCTATACTTTTACTTAAGAGCTCCTAAAAGCCTAAAATGTCATCGTCTTCTTTGTGTATCAATTGAAAATTGGCCTCTTCTTAAGGATATTTCTCAAAAATCTCTTGCTCTTTAAAGCTTCTTGATCCCTTTAAAACAAATGTGATTACTCTTTTCTTTGCCTTTCCATAGCTCTGGGTTTTTACTTTTCTTATGGTGTGGATTTTATGTCATATAATTTTTTGTTTGCTTATTTTATCTCATTTATTAGATTTTAAGTGCCTTGAGATTAGAGACTTGTGTTTTCTTCATATGAGTATTTCTTAAGGCACCTCAACCAGTTCTTTCCACACAGTAGCAGGTATTCAGAAAATATTCGTAAATGAATATAATTAAGCCAAAGTAGAGATGGTCATTGAGAACCAGAAGAAATGAAATGTAGCAAAGAAAGAGAGGAAAATAAATTACTTTAGAATGTAAATAATTGCTTCAAAATTGAAAGTACTAGAAAGTATCTAGGAGATGACAGCAACTATTCAGAGAACCAGCTTCCAACTGTCTTAAAAACCTGGAAGTGTAACATAATAAGCCTTGTTTTCCCCAGTGGATAAAAAGCACATACCTTTTGCTAACACTTTAATTTATGCAGGTTGCAAAGTACAGTATATATATTTTTCTTTTATGTTAAAATCATTTATTTACTCTCAGTATTTTCCTGAGAGTTTTGGTTTAAAGAGAGGAAGTGACGGATTATGCTGGGTTTTTCTTCATGTAAACTTTAAAAAATTATTTAAAGATAAAAATGTTATACTATGGAGGGTGACTTTTTTTTTCATTCTTTTCTTGTCTTCCTGTTACTTACAAGTATCTTAAGAAGAACAGCAACCAACGTGGTATAGGACTTGACGTTGAGACAAATACAGCCTGGGCAACAGGGCGAAACCCCATCTCTACAAAAAATGCAAAAATTCCCCTGGCATGGTGGCTTGTGCCTGTAGTCCCAGCTACTCAGGAGGCTGAGGTGGGAGGATCACCTGAGCCTGCAATGTTGAAGTTGCAGTGAACCGTGATTGTGCCACTGCACTCCAGCCTGAGCAACAGAGTGAGGCCTTGTCTTAGAGAGAGAGAGAGAGAGAGAGCATGTAGAAATAAAGGTTCTGTATGCGAAAGCAGTGGTTCTTGGATATGAGATTGCTTCATGTAGATGCTTATGTAGTTCTTCCAAATTTGGGGCAAGTGATGCGGTTACTACACATATTTCTGAATATTAATAGCTTCCAGGCTACTTACTTACAAATACTGACCCTGCACTACACAGTACTTAGTTATACTTATACATTGAAAAGTGATAGAGCCTTGTAACTCCTTACCCTTAGTCTAATAGCCTTGCTATTTGAATTTTGAGTGATGCTAATGCTGGAAAAATTATGAATTTTCTAATTATTCTTTATTGAAATGTGTGTTGATAGGTTTTCATATAATTTATGAAAATTTTTTGGTTATAGTTATATCTGTCACTTTATGAAAGAGATATTTAAACTCATACCAATATAATGAACTGTCATAAGAAGTATATTAATGAACCTAATATGAATGTCTTAGCCAAAGTAGCCTGGAAAAATTTTGGTAATGGGTAGTTCTAGTTGGGAGGGTCTAGCGCTATTTCTTAGTAACTGAATCACTCACCTTCTGGGCCTCAATTCTTCAACTGTTAAATAGGTGTTATATCTCTAATTTATATGGTTGTTTTGAGAATTAAATGAGATCACATGTAAAATACATAATAGCATGCCTAATACATTATTGGCAGTTAGTAAATTTTAGTTCCCATCCTCTTTCCAGGAGCATAATGTAATATACTTCTTAGAAGAGTGAGGTCCTGCCTCCCTAAGTCTTCAGATGGTCTCTGCGTATAGATTGTTCAGTCCCTTGATTATTTACAACAACCTTCTCCTCCCTATCCTAATCTCCTGGCTAGTGATCCTATCACTTTTGAAGACTGAAGAAAGTCTTCAAGTACAGTAAAATCCTCCATTCTTTTATTCTAGGTGTGTTTTAGTACAAGTTGAAAACATAGCAGCAGTAAATAAGGGGACTGGATACATTGATTAAACAGAATTACTGATTGTTTCATTGGAAAATCAAATTTATACTGCATCATAAGCCAGTTATATTGATTAATTATCATCAATATAAGTAGCTTGGGATGCAGGATAAATTTGATTTCCCAATGAGTTAATGTCTATAAAGCCTATGTTATTTATTTTATTAAAGTCCAGAAAGATCATGGATTTATCACCCATAGTCATCCCAGGCATTCTTACTAGCCTACTCATTTTCCTTAACCTTCCTTATTTTGGTCTGCCAACCAAATCAGTCCTAAATCTTGAATGAGTCTGGTCAACTGCTTTTTTTTTTTTTTGTGATGGGAGTCTCACCCGCTTGCCCAGGCTGGAGTGCAGTGGTGTAATCTTAGCTCACTGCAACCTCTGCCTCCCGGGTTCAAGCGATTCTCCTGCCTCAGTCTCCTGAGTAGCTGGGATTACAGGCACACACCACCACGCTCAGATAATTTTTTGTATCTTTAGTAGAGACGGGTTTTCGCCATGTTGTCCAGGATGGTCTCTAACTCCTGACCTCGTGATCCACCCACCTCAGCCTCCCAAAGTGCTGGGATTATAGGCGTGAGCCACCACACCTGGCCTCAGGTTACTAAGTATGGTCAGGGTCGGGGTATAGGAAAAATCACACAATTCTGCAGATTGATGCTACATTACCTTAATGGTTTCCAAACTCAGCTGGACCTTCATAAGCTGTTTAATTATCCTTAAACTTTTCCTTTGTCAGCTTTCTTCTGTATTCCCCAAGGCACCTCTTCTAATTTTACCTCCTCTATTCTTTTCTTTAGTCAAAAATATGCTACTTAATAGAAAAAATACAAATAATCAGGTCAAAATCTGGTCTTTAGTTTTTCTTCTCTTCAGCCCTGAATTTATTAAAGTACAGAGTCTTACATCCTTGGATTTTGCCACAGAGAAAGAGATGACCTTGGTTACTTACAAGTTCATCATGTTATCTTTTTATGGGATCATACGTCTTCTTTCTCAAACCCTGCTCCTGCTACCCACCTCCTACCCCCAATGCCATCTTCAGCTTCTTTGAATTCTCTGGACTTTGTCTTTTCCATCCGCAAACATGCTTAAGTCTGTTCTTTACCTTCTTTAAACCACCATCCTAGCTCTCTAATTCCTTTCATGGTCAAAATTTTTGAAGAGGAGATCAATATTAACCATTGCCACCAAAGCATGAGTGTTTTACTCTCTGCTTTTCCTTCCAGCCACTGTAATCAAATTGCTCACAGCATCACCAGTAATCCATGTATCTGTTAGATGGTTTCAAAGGCAAGTAATAAGAAATCTTGCACCAAGTGAACTTCTTGACTTTACTAGATTATGAAGTAGTATAATATCTCTTATAAGAAGTACAGATATGTATAGGCTTTGAGTCAGGCTTCTGGCTCCATTTTCCTGTAACTCTTTCTGTTCTCTGTCTCTGGATGTATAAACTATTTCCAATCTGGCTTCTCTCATGTATGCGTTATGACCGCCAGCAACTGGGTCTACACGTTTCGTTGCTTCAGACCATCAGGAAAAAGAAAGAACTCTTGTCTCAACCACTGGATAGAAGGTTTCCATTTCATATTGGTGAAAAGTGGTTGCTAGGCAGAATTTATGCAGTGATCCTCTTAAAGCTGGATTCCTGAACCAATCGCTGCTGAGAATGACAGGATTTATCATAATTTGGTCAGCTTTCCATGAGTCAGAGAAACATTTAAAAAGTGATAGATATCTGAACAAAACTGTAATTCAGTTATTAGGAAAGAGGAGAGAAGTGAATGCTAGATAGCTAACCAAGTACTTCAGTTTTCTCATTGTAAAACCCAAAGATCCCCACAAAATGGAAACAACTCAAGTGTTCATCAGTACATGAATGGATAATCAAAATGCAGCGTATCTACACAATGAAATATCATTCAGTAATAAAAAGAATGAACTACTAATATGTGCTACAACATAGATGAACCTCAAAAACATTATGCTGAGTGAAAGAAGCCAGTCACACAATTCTACATATTGTATGGATTCCATTTATATAAAATGTCCAGAATAGGTAAATATGTAGAGAAAGAAGGTAGGCTAATCATTGTCAGGGGCTGGGAGGAAGGGAAGATGTGGAATGACTGGTAATGGGTATGGAGTTTCATTTTGGGGTGATAAAAATGTTTTTAAATTAGATCATGGTGATGATTGTACAACCCTGTAAATATACTAAAATCGGTTGAATTGTAGATTTTAAACAGGTGAGCATTATGGTGTATACATTATATATCATAAAGCTGTTAAAAACACAAAACATGAACAAAGACTTCTCTTCATTTTTCATCCTTTTGAGCATATTTAAGCAGAATTAAATAATGGTGCCCACTCACTGCTTTGAAACATTTTTGCTCATTTTTTTTTTTTTTGGCACCTTTCTATTTTGGTTCTCCCATTATCTTATTGATTGTAAGGCACTGTTACTTACTTCCCTGTTTCTTTTACTGATCTTTTTCTCTTCTGCAATATTCATCCCCATCTTTCTCTTGCCCTTTCAATAGACTCTTCTCTGGGTCTAGCACAATACTTGGGCTTACAATAAACACTCAGTACATTTTTGTTAAATGAATGCTAAATCTACTGACTCCCAAGACTAACCAATCTCCCTATTTTCTTATATATTTTTTGAGACAGGATCTCACTCTGTCACCTGGGCTGGAGTGCAGTGGCACAATTTCAGCTCACTGCAACCTCAACCTCTTGGGCTCAGGTGGTGCTCCCACCTCTGCTTCCCAAGTAGCTGGGACTACAGGTGTGCACCACCACACCTGGCTAATTTTTGTTTCTTTTTCTTTTTTCTTCCTGAGACGGAGTCTTTCTCTGTCACCCAGGCTGGAGTGCAGTGGCGCGATCTTGGCTCACTGCAACTTCTGCCTCCCAGGTTCAAGCAGTTCTCCTGCCTCAGCCTCCCAAGTAGCTGAGATTACAGGCATATGCCACCATGCCTGGATAATTTTTGTATTTTTAGTAGAGACGGGGTTTCACCATGTTGGCCAGGCTGGTCTCAAACTCCTGACCTTGTGATCCGCCCGCCTCAGCCTCGCAAAGTGCTGGGATTATAGGTGTGAGCCACCATGTCTGCCTAATTTTTGTATCTTTTGTAGAGAGAGGGTTTCGCCATGTTGGCCAGGCTGGTCTTGAACTCCATGGCTCAAGTGATCCACCTGTCTCAGCCTCCCAAAGTGCTAGGATTACAGGCCTGAACCACCATGCCTGGTCAATCTCCCTATTTTAAATCTCTAGCACAGGCCTCTCCTCTTTCAATTCCAGTGAAATATTATATTACTTACTTATTAGAAATACCTGCCTGGATGTTATTAGGCATCTAGGATGTGATTATTTTTCCCAGTCAGGCCTGTTTAACATGTATTTAATTAAATAGCATCTTTATCCTCTAACTTCCCTCTTGTTACAGCCCTTGATTTTATTCTCATTATCTTTTTCCTCACCTCCCATATTTGAATATCATGTGAAGTCTTATCTGTTCTACCTCAGATATGTCTTTAAACCCTTCACTTCTAGGCTCCGTCCTCACTGCCTTAATCCAGACATTCTGTATGTTGCTGCCATGTAGCATACAAGCCTGATCATATTAAACCTCTGTTGTGAAAGCCTGATGCTGTCTCTGTAGACTCTAGGATGTAAAGGTAGTTACTTTAGTTAACTCTACAAGGCCTTTTGAAATCTGGTTCTAAACCTATGTTTTTTACCTTAGCTTTTCCCATCCTGAGGCTGTCTAGCTGTGATTTCTTACCAAAACTTCCTTAAATTACAGTGCCCTTTTACGTTTCCATGCCTTTATCCTTGCTATTTCTTGGCTTGTAGTGCCTTTTCCATTTTGTTCAGCAGACTCCTGTTTATCATTTAAGTTTCTGTTTAAAAGTCATCGGTTTACTCTTTGATCAATTATTTATTAAGTGGCTGTTTTGTAACAGTTACTGTGCTTGGTCAGTGAATTACGCATAAACCCTTGTCTTCATGTAACTTACAAAACAGATCCTCATTGAAATCTTAATGAAATCCTCCGTCCTCCCAGGCAGGGTTAATTAGTACTTTGATCATAGCTATAATAGTAATGAATAAGATGTTCAAGAGGAAATGCTATGTAGTGAAAAGCTCATTGGCTTAGACGTCAGTAGACTTATTATTTACTACCAATGGGTAAAACTTACTTTCGTCACCTTTAAAATGAGAATAGCAGTATTTAATCATGGCAGGGTTGTTGAGGCTTGGCGGTACTGTATATAACAGAGAACAGTGTGTAGCACAGAGTAGCCTAAAGTAATATAGTCTATTTTAACTTATTTTTTTTATATTTAATAATTTCCTTGTCCCCATTGTCCTGTGTAGGCTGAGCCCAGCATCATTCATTTGTATGTACCACAATCTGGTACATAGTTGGCACTCAACAAGTGTTTGGCGAATTTTTTTAAATTAGATATTTGGGGACAGTATAATAGATTTGTCTAAATAGTGAGGCTGAGGTGAGTTTTAAGGCTTCTGGTTCTTAATAACATCATTTTAATGGTTTTTTTCCTAGATGTCTTTTGTTAGAGCTTTAACTGGTAGTATAACACCAGATTTTGATAGTCTCATAACTTTACTCAATCCCTGGTAAAAATTCTAAGTGAAGAAAGAAATGGTCAACTGGCTAACAACAGACAGGAAAAGCTTGGGATCATTTCTTGAATAATTAACTTGGTTGCCAAATGTCCAAACTAATAATTAATTGAAGATGGATATCTAGATGGCTTTAAAAAACAAATACAGACATACATTGAATAGCGACATGCAGAAATTCCTAACTACATAAAATTTGATTTTACATAATTAAATAAAATATATGATACTCCAGTGTCTCAATGTAACATAAAATCTTCAAGTCAGGCCTCAATAAAGAAAGAATTCTGCTTTAGTATGTGTCTTCTCTGCTGGAATCCACACAATTGAAGGGTTTGTTTTTGTTTTTGTTTGTCCTTTTCATTAAGACAGAATAATGCATAGATCAACTGCCCTTGATTTATAGTTGGTACTTGGTAAACAGAGGTTTTAGTTAATTTTCTTTTTATTTGCATGAAGGCACCATCGATTTCAGTTTGTGAGGTAAAGCATTCTCTTATATTGTATGATACCTATAGTACCTGAACATTATTTCACCAAGATTTATACAGAATGTGAAACCTTTCTAGAACTTAAGTGCTTTTATCTTCAAGCTGACAGTGCACTGAAAATGTTTACTGCTTTTTAGGGGTTACCATTTATTTCAGTAGTAACTAATGTCTACTATGAATTTTTAATCTAAAAATATGGAAATAGAAGCTAGTCAGATACAGGAGTTTAAAAAACAGGCAATGTGAAAATTTAAGAATGAAATATGAAGTGCTAAAATGTTCTAGGATTTGGAACTTTAGCTAGGAGAATTTATTACTGACTTCTGTTAAGGTTATCAAGATTTATCAGATATTGCCAAAGGAAAGTGGGCGAGATGGAAAATGGGAAAATTTTGTAGTATGATTGTGTTTTGACAGGTTTTCTTTTTAAAACTCGTATACTTTTATTGACATATATTTAAGTTACATTAAAATGACACTAAAACCAGTGAGATGATAGACATGCATACATTTGACTCATTTGATAATAGGTGGCAATTCATCTAGGTTGTAGAATAACTGGGATACTTACATAGCTACCACTGATTTCAGTAATTAACATTGTTCTGGAAACTACTCTGCTTTAATACAACAATATCTAGAAAGTTATCTACTTTAATATAGCAATGCGAACTTAATGGTTTTAGTTAAATAAATCTTAATATTTCTCCTATGTACTTAATTATTTTATTCTTTTTATTGAATTTGCTTGTGTTTTGACAACCAAGCACCTTCCTAATATGACCACTTTTTCCTACAGCAGGGAAATACTGACTGTGCAACTGCCACTGATAGTGTCTGAAGGGCTTTGTTCTGTTTCCTGTTCCCAAGTTTAGATTTAACTTTTGGATTCCACAGAAAGAAAGGAGCCTGAGCATTGAATTGTGGGGCAGGGGAGCTGGGGGATATGTGGGTAAAGGTAGTATTCTCCTAGCACTTGGGCTGTGGCATATAGTAATATACCATAAGCATTGCATAACTCCAGGGCATGTTATTTACAAAAGTTTTGATATGAAAAGTGCCCCCTGGAGTTGTGCACCTTAATAGCTTTGTAGTAAAGCTCTGTTCTGTTACACATACTTTTTTGAATTCTTATTATTTGTTTTTGCATCTGCTTTTCCATGAGATCAGGGACAACATTGTAATAATCCTTGTATTCCCACAGCTGACTCAGGTAAATAATAAATAATTGTTATTAGAAAATATATTGGTATTTTATTAGAATATTTGGCCATTCATACCATGTTAACTGGCTAATTGGGTTTCAAAAAATCTAAACTCTATAATTCCTTTTTTTTTTTTTTTTTGGAGATAGTCTCTCCTTCTGTCAGCCAGGCTGGAGTTCATTGCCATCATCAGAGCTCACAGCAACCTCCAACTTATGAGCTCAAGAAATCTTCCCACCTTAGCCTCCCAAGAAGCTAGAACTACAGACCTGCACCACCACACCTGTCTAATTTTTTTTTGAACCAGGGTCTTTCTATGTTGCCCAGGCTGGTCTTGAACTCCTGGCCTCAAGCAGTTTTCCTTCCTTAGCCTCCCTGAGTTCTAGGATTACAGGCATTAGCCACAGTGCCCAGCCTAAAAATTCTTGCAATTAACATGAGAAAAAATAATAGTCAAATTTGTATAGTTGTATCATTTAACTATTAGAGGAAAAATGTGAATCGTACCTTAGTTGATTTTGTTTTAATACTTCTACCTCTTCCAAATGATTCTCATTTGTTTAATTTTTATCCATTTGTTCTACCTGATCAAATCAGTAACCATAAGAGGCCTAGGAAATAGAATAAATAGCCTATCTATTGATGTTTGAGTTATATTTCTTTCTAAAAATTTAATACTCTATCAAATTCTGTTCTTGTAGAACATAAAACATATATTCTATGTATTAAAATGGCATTGCCAGCCAAGCTCAGTGACTTGTGTCTGTAATCCCAGCTACTCAGGAGGCTCAAGGAGGGGAGGATCATTTGAGGCCAAGAGTTCGAAACCAGCCTGGGCAACGTAGCAAGATCCCATCTCTAAGAAAATAAAAAAATTAGCCAGATATGGTGGTGTGCATCTGTAGTCTCAGTTGCTGGGGAGGATGAGGCAGGAGAATCTTTTGAACCCAGGAGTTAGAGGCTGCAGTGAGCTTTGTTCTGTTCCCTCATTGTGCCACTGCATTCCAGCCTGGGTGACACTCTTACTGTATTAAAAAACAAAACAAAACAAGAACAAACAAAAAAAAAGACATTGCTTTATGTTATTTTATGTAGATTATAATGATGTATTAAAGGTGTGTGTATAAAAACACGTAACGTGAAAGTTTTTTAAAAAGTAGAAACATAATTAGATGAGGTATATGTAGAAAAGTCCAATAGACTTACATGGTAATTTTAATTAACTTCAGACTCTGAAGTTAGACCAAAGAATGAAAAAACTAAATTAAAAAATAATTAGAAAGATTATAATATTTAACTTCAGTGCCATCCATAACTTTTTAAAGACATATGTTCCATCAGTCAAAGACTTTAATACCTGGAGATTGTGTCCTAAGAGGATCCCTAAGTAGGGCATCATTGTAGAGAAGGGCTTATGTCTTCTGAAGGAAATAGTATTTCCAGATCTAGAACTTAGGCTAACCTCTTTACTTTGAAGATTTTGAGGATCTTAGTGGAAATGGATATGAGTGAAGTTTGTGAAAGGGTGTTGTGTAGTATTAATATAACTTTTGGGGATAGATACAGATATGTAAAGGTATAGGTATATAATGTGATCTAGATATGTTCTTATAAGGTCTCAGAATAAGTGATTTCTCATCTTATCCATGCTTATATTTGGTCAACAGTCTGTTTCTGAATACATGAAGTCTTTTAAATTTTGCTGGTCATACCATGGTGATAACTACAAAAATGTATAATCTTTTAATTACTTTATAACCTTTTGGGAAGAGGGTTGGATCACTATCTTATTAATAAATTTGCTAATTTTGTATCCTTTTTCGCCTGGAAGAGGCTTTTGAGGAAGGGACGGGGTAGGGAACAGTATTTCTTAAATGAGAGTGAAGAAAGTAAGTTGAAGACCAAAACCTACACATTCTCCTTTATAATACTGTTTTAAAATGACAAAGCCTGCCTCATTTTTTTGTGTGTGTGGTAGAGCATTATACTGAGAGTATGTGTTGTTGGCGGGAGCAGACTTAGGGAAACAAAACATTGTACTTTAGGCCCAGGTTTGTTACTATGTAAATGACTTTAAATATGCTAGTAATGATCCTCATCTCAAATAAGTGGGTGTGTGGCTTTTTCTCCAAAAACATGTATTACCTACACAATCTGAAATTGGATGATAAATGCTATTTTCTCAAATGAGACTAATGGCTGACTGTTTGATTATAAGTCTATTACATGAGAACTTTGTACACTATATCACCTGAAGCAGTGCTTTATATGAAGAGACTCTCAAAAAATATATATTGAAATTGTTGGTCTTTTGAAATGATTTTTGTAATTCTTTCTAGATATGTGATCTGAACTAAGTGATATTTGCTTTGTCTTCAGATTGTTTTTAATTGTGTTGTAACTGGATTGTGTTGGAAAAATAGTCCTTAAGTGACATAGCTTCAGGAGATTGTAAATATTATCATACTGCGGTATTACAGAGTCGTTTATTCTGTTTGGACCATGTTTAACTATTTTAAAAAATTATTGATAGAATAGGCCAGGTGCGGTAGCTCATACTTGTAATCCCAGGACTTTGGGAGGCCGAGGCGGGCGGATCATGAGGTCAGGAGATCAAGACCATCCTGGCTAATATGGTGAAACCCTGTCTCTACTAAAAACACAAAAAATTAGCCGGGCGTGGTGGCAGGTGCCTGTAGTCCCAGGTACTCGGGAGGCTGAGGCAGGAGAATGGTGTGAACCCAGAAAAAGGAGCTTGCAATGAGCAGAGATGGTGCCACTGCACTCCAGCCTCGGTGACAGAGTGAGACTCCAACTAAAAAAAAAAAAAAATTGATAGAATGTATTTGAAGACAGTATGTATGTGTGCGCATATATATATATATATATATATTTAGCAGAAATGAAACAACTTTCATTTCTATTATGTGAACAAATTCTCAGTTCCCTGATGCATTGGTATTTTTGTTTTAGCCAAATGTCACCATTTTGACCATTTTTTTTAGTGTCAAGGTATAAAAATAAATATTATCGTTTTATTTCCTCCTAATTTTGATTATTTTTCCTATAGATATTATCTTTGAGTTACTTGATAATTTTTGAATAATTTTACAATTCCTCTGGTTTTTCTGCTGTGTGATAAAAGTTATTGTGCATATGCTTAATAGCCATTGAATTTGACTTTACTGTGGTGCATTATAGTAGAATCTATTGTTACCTAATTTAGTCATAATTTTATTATAGCAGCTTAACATCTCTTATAATTTTAATTGTTATCAAGAAGAATGACATCATTTAATTTGACTCAAAACGTAGAAGGGTGGATGAATGACAAATTAATAATTTACTACCTTTGCATAATACTGAAGCATAGAGTATTAGAAGGATTGATGGCAGAAAAGGTTAACAAATTTGAGCAGCTTTCATTAGCTTTACATCGTCATATGTTTGTGATGCTGACTGAAATAGGCTTTGTAGGAGATCTCAGTCTAGGGAACTAATTACTTGTGCCGATTGCCGCACTGATGAATAGACCCTCATTGTATCATTCCCCTGAAGACGAGGAGCAGCCTGTGATTCATGACTGCATCCTGGCTGATATTTGATAATAATTTTAACAGATAAATGTAGGTAGGCAGAATGATGAAGTGCCTATCCAAGCTCCATGACTATCAAAGCCATACACACAGCCATCTGTGTACTGCCTTTTTCCTTCTCACCTAAGGAGAATTTCATTTTATTAATTGAGTTAAAACAACTGTTGTCTTTTGATTGTATGTATATTCTGTGGGTATTCATTTATTTTCAAATAATATCATCATGTTTTTATTCAAATTTAGACAGAATAATGAAGAAATATATAATAATAGCTTTTTAAATTTTTCTTTTTGAGAACTGCAATTGTTATACTTTCTTGTATTACATTTTGATTACATTATATCTCCTCCTCCTGACCAAAATCACCCAAGGAAATATTTGATGTTCTCATCCCTTCAGCATTTTCAGAGATCAGTCTCTACTGTTTTAAAAAGATTTTCTTTAAATAATGTACTGTTTATGCTTTTCATTAATACAAGATACTTTTTAATTGATAAAAGTACTTATTTATAAACCTATTTTGATTTTTTAAAGATAGCATCTTTAAAACATCAAAATAAGATAACTTTTACTTGGGTAGTTTGGGACTGTCAGTTGTTGAAGACTACTAATTTGTCAAAGCTGACAGATACAATTTTATTAGCTCACGAAATATAAGTAAGATTGTATTTTGTATTAGTCATTCCTGAAGAAGTTTTGATTATGAATAATTTTTTAATTTCATTATTGAAACTTACAGGTGTTCGTGCTGTATATCTTTATTGAATTAATGTATTCTACAGAGATTTTTTTCTTACTATAACTGAAAAAACTTTAGTATTTTCCTTACAAAATATTTTTCCAGCATGCTAGATCATGATTAGTTAACAAGAGAGAAAGCTGACATTTATATATTGCCATATAAAATGTGTATGTAATAAGGGAAAATATAGAATTTGAAATGAGCAAACCTTTTTTTAAAAAATACATTTCCAAAAGTATGCTTTCGATATAGCAATTATTGCACATCATATAGCATGTAGTTTTTAATTAAATATAAAAACAGAGTACATAAAACAGAAATCCAATCTGATTTGCTTGAAAATAGATTGCTATTTCACTCTACAGGAATGGTTTATTTAAAAACAGTAAATGGAAAAGAAATGCATTTTCTTGTGTTGTTCTAAGCCTCAGGGGCTAAATGTAATGAATATTTTAAGAGATTATTTTAATTAAATTCCTGCACATCTAAACAGAGTAATATTTTATTATCACATACATAACCATGTAACTGAGATATTCATTAAAGTTAACACTTTCTGGACCAAGAATTCATGGTATGATTTACTGACCTTGTGCAAAAAGGCACAAATTAGGAAGAAAAATGAAGGGGGACGGACTTTGATTAATATAGGTAATGCTATACCATATTTATAATAGCCTTTTCCCTATTCTGGTTTATAAATGCAGCTACAGAGAAAGGTGCCCTGCTGAGGCTGAAATGAGGCTGAAATCAGAGCACATGCCACTAGAGTGTGGGGAAACTGATCACACTGTCAGCAATTCATTTCAAAATGATGTATTTAGTGCTCATTTCACCTTCCAAGAAAAGGAAAAGGAGTTCCTTAGACTAGAAGGTGATATTGTTATTTTCAAGGACATACCTAAGTTAAAGATTGCAGAAAGGGGAGTGTGAGATGGAGGGAGAATTAAGTGGAAGGAGAGGGAAAAAAAGGCAGAGCAAACAAGGAGAGCTTTATGCAGAAATTCAGTGCTACCACGCTGTTTGATAATTGCTAACATATGTGGCTTCTCTGTTTCATTGTAGTCGTCCTCGTGAGTTCTGGCGCCTTGACTACTGGGAAGATGACTTGCGGCGCCGGCGACGATTTGTGCGTAACCCTCTAGGATCGACACATCCTGAAGCGACACTAAAAACAGCCGTGGAACATGGTCAGTGTATAAACCATTCCTTGCCAATAGCAGCAGGTACAGGACTTGGTAATGAAGAGCATAACTTCATTATTACAAGGCACTGTAAAATGGTCCAACACCACATTTCATGGTTATTCATACCAGAAAGAGAAGTTAAATTTTTTTATAGTTACTATAGAGTCCTATTAAATTATGGTGTCAAGTATATTTATTAATTATGTTACACATACAAAACTTACTTAACATAGACCCTTTGTTTCAGAGTACAAGGATTAAATATGTCTCCTTTTAAGCGACACATTCAGCTTTGAGTAAATGAATCCAGGAGGCATGCCTTAAATCCATGAATATCAGGAAGACAGCATTTACAAACCAGATAAGTTTCTAGGTTCTGTTGTGTATACATGGTTTTCCCCCAATCCTGGTGTTTTAGCATGAGATCATGAACTGGGAAAGATAATAATAAATGTCCAAGTGCCTAGATTCTGAGCCTTGATTTGAAGATGGTTATGATAGATGGCTCATGGAAAAAGAGAATAAACATTATTTTCATACGTTCCTATTCTATATTATTTTGTTATCAGAGCTTAACAAAACATTTTTCCTTTTTTGTTACAATGCATATGACTATGATTCAGTTTAGGTAAAAGTCTTATAAGTAAATTGGAAAAACTGAAAAGGTCCTTTGGATTTGATACTATATGTTTTTATAAAATTTCACTTATTTTATGATTTTTGAAAGTCAGTTAAGGGGGAAATGCTCCTCCCCACATTAAAATTATCCTGACTTTATAAAATATAAATTGGTTTTTAATAAAGTCAGAAGTACTTTTAATTTTCCTTTCAGAGTATTGTTTTAACATGCAGCAGCTTGTGATTAAATGGAAATATGTAGTATACAAAATAAATGTTAATTTTATTCAATAAGGATGTTAAGAATTTAGATTAAAAATCTGTAATCTTAGGTTTGGCCTCAGTCAGGCAGCTTAACCTCTTGCACTCAGCCTTAAAGAGCCATTTCTGGAAGAAAATGTCCACAATATGTCATCAGATATAACCCCACATGTGACATCAGTCCTTTAAAATAAATGGTCATACAGAGAATAGTCAATAACAAAGTGATCTAAAAGCAATAATAGTCTCATGGCCCTACATCTTCAACTACAGGAGGTGGAGAAAGAGAAATAAAATGTAGAATTAATTAGGCCACTTTTGCTTTTAGAGTACATACAGTTTTTAGGTGGTGATAACAGATTTCAGAGGTTTTTTTTTCTTTTTTTGTGTGTTTTTTTGGATTTTCTGGTATGTTTTTGGTTAATGATGCTTACATTGAGAAAGTGAACTTTTTTTGCAATTTGTAGCAAAATGTATTACCATGTCCACTTAAAATTTGAAATTTAATTATTTTTCTGTCTTCTAAACCATCATTTACAGTAATTTGTGAGTTCTGAGATCTATACATGGCAATATGTTTTCATAAAAACATTTTCCTTTTATATCTGGAAGGGGAGGATTTGTTTTCTAAAATTGCACATAGATAGACTGTTAATCTTTTATCCTTAGATATCAGTAATTCAATTTAAAATTTGTGGTATAGATTTAATATAGAATTTATTAAAATATTCTTATCAAAAATAGTACATTTAACCATTTTGAAGAGTTACAGGATTTTTAATGAATAAATTGTTGAGCTTTTAAAATCATATTGTTTTGTCAGCTTTTTTAATGCTAAGCGTCTGCATTAATGTTTGACAAAAAAGAATTTATTAACATGTTTTTACTATCATCTAAGACTCTTGACTTGTATAGAAGTAGATTTCACTCTGATTACTCTCGATAGTAATTGAAAGGTTAATCCAATGTTAATTATCTATGTTTTATTGTGCATTTTTAAATTGAGAGAGAACAGCAAAGGTAAGCATTGAGTAATATTTTATAGTAATTTTATAATTATTGTCACACTCTAAAACATTAAAAACAAAACTTGGGTTTGAAATATATGTTTAAAAATCTAAATGTGTAGGAGATTCTTCAGTTGTCTTACAATTTCAAAGATATATCATATTTAATATAATATTTTTTGAAAAAACACAAATTCTAATCCTACCTCATATTTATTTTATTTTAAATAATAAGGGAATAAGTTCAGCACATAGATTGTATTATGGTATTGTTCGATGTCAGAAAATTTATGCTAATGTATTCTGTAAACAAAGAGCTTAATTTTTTACTGGTGTATTAAATATTTTATAGTGATATTCAATTTTAATTTGGTGTTTAAAAATTTTGGAGCATTAAAGAAGCTAATCAAAATAAACTTATTAAGAATTAAGTATGCAAAACAAAATTGTTAATGTGATCAAAAAGCAGTTGAAATTACAGATTTTAACATGGATAAATACTGTGCTTCAATGTTGAATTTAAATGTTTAAAATAGATATTAATGAGGATAGTATGTCATTCTTATATTTTTATGACTTCTCACTTTCATTTATAATTTATTTAACTAAGGAGATAGGACATTTTAAAAATGCAGAATCTTAGAACACCATGAACTATATTATCATTATCAAAGGAAGACATCTAAATAGAAGTGCCATTGGAGATCAGTTATGTATTTTAGTAGTAAGAGCCATCTTTTTTATAGATTGATTTGATTTGAAGGAAAGCCTCTAGTGTAAAGGTGGCAGAGTAAATACCTGAAGAGTGATGTTCTCTGTTTGGGCGATCAATACCAGCCCCATGACTCTACTTCTGGCTACCTTCTAGTTAAAAACAAATTTTTTTAATTCTGACAATTTAATTGCCCTTCCCAAGTTCACATTAACTTGCTTGGGGAAAAAGCTTTAGGTAATTTTTCAAACAGAGACCCTCCAAAGTGGTTATTTATAAAAGTCATGTTGTAATGGGAGATTTCTTTAACTTTGCAGAAACTGAGTCATATTTTAAAATTAAAATTAATACTTCCTCTTATTAAATATTCTTTATGGAAATTAGCAGCTCAAGCAAGGCTGGGCATTTTATTCTTGAGGGCATTTTCTTCCATTTTATAGTTTTAAAATTTATTAGAAATTAGTAGCAATGATTTGTAACATTTTCCTAATGCCAGAGCCCAGGTTAGCAGTTACTTATTATCAGAGCATTTTAGACGTAGAAGGAACCTAAGGCTAACATCTAGTCTAACTTTATTCTTTACAGATAAGGAAACTGAGGAAACAAAGGGCCAGTATAATTTTTGGTAGATAAAGGACTAAAGCCCAGGTTAACTGACTGAAACCCAGATTTTCATATCAGTGTGCTGTGCTGTCCTCTAAAATTCATTATTAAATATAATGGGAATTTTATATTCAAATTAAAGCCATGTAAAAAGTGTTTTAAATGGTAGAAAGATTGGTTTTAATTCAGGTGCTAAAACAGTTTAGCAGAGAATCCTATTGAATTCAAGACATTTTTATTTCGTAGAGAACATGCTTGCTAATAGAAATATATAAGGAGAATTTAACATAGTTTTAAAAGTATCTTGTAAGCATATGGAATGATACAAGTAACTCATTTGGTTTTCTAGGGATGACAGATCATGTAAAGATCTTAAATCATGCCATTGTCTCATAACTTCAATAATGCCAGATACTGTTGCTTCCTTTTTAGGATCAACATATACTAGGTTCTCTCTCTAAAATTTTGGTTAACCCATGATTATTACGAGATGCACCTGGCTTATTCTCCTAATTATCCTTTGTAGTTTCATTAATTTTTACAGTCAGTTTTCTTGACTTGGAATGCTATGGACATAGCATAAACTATAGAGGGGAATCAATTAGATTAGAACAATAGTTGATTATAAGATATTCCTTATGTGTACTGTTCAGAATACTGTTATGGTGTGTGCTTCACATCACATAAGTAGATACCCATTTTTATTTTATGTATGTTTGAAGGCACTCTGTTATTCCAATAGTAGTCTTTTTTAAAAATGCTAATTCTTAAAGTATAAACTTCTTTTACTTTAATACAGACTCTTGATGATTCCAGTTCACTTGCTCAGTAGATGTTAAAAAGGATTTATATCAAAGGTGGAACAGTTTTGTGTGTGTTTTTGCTGTTTTTATATTTTAATTCTACTTACCTGTTTTGTGGTGGATAGATAAATCAACTTATGTCCAGAGTTAGCTCTGAAGAACTTGAATTTTACATTTTGGGGACCAGCCTCTCTCTCTTAGGCCTTTCATTGTTCTTAGCCTCAGTGAATCAAATTATTTTTAAAGATGACATTTCTGACAGATTTCTCCAATTTTATGTAACAATTGCAGTTTAAGTATTAAGTTAGGATAAATATTAAACTAGAAGAAAAGGTGAAATTAAACCAGAATAAAAGGCATTTCTTAATAATGATATGAAAAATTTAAACAGCGATCATGTTAGTAACAATTTTATTAGCCAGAAATATCTGAATTGAGCTTTAAAATGGAACCCAAAGTATATTCTGACTTCATCCAATTAACTTTTAGACGAGTGTAGAATATACTCACAGAAGATGTCAGAATACTTGTTTATAATGGTTGATTGAGAATAAGGCAAATGAAAGTTAAAAATATACTTTTCCCCAGCACATATAAACATGATAATAATCCTTTATTTTATGCTTGGAAAAGTTTTGTTCTAATTTTTTTTAAAAGTTCTTTAGCAGAAATCTATTAGACCACTGAGAATTGAACACCAGCGCATGTGGTGTATATTAGAGTACTGTTGGTAATTTTACTGCTGCTAACTTAAAATCCTCAAGGGGGAGTTAATTACAGGAAAACCATTCTAAATATCAGTAAGCTGCATATTTTCCATGACAAGAGGTTTTTCAGTGGAGCTTGAACAATTCCAGAATCTGAGCTTGTAAAAATAAGTAAATAAATAAAGTGGGTGTGTGTATGCATACAGTACACCTATAGTATGTAAAATTTTTAATGAAACTTTAATTCAGAAGTTACCTTACTGTGTTTTAATATAGGCAGCATGATTAGAACATATTTAAAAATTTTTAAATTGCAATTGGAAGGGATAATTATATTTCTCGTGGTCATTTATAAATGAATGTGAATTTATTTTTTGAGCTATTTTAAACCATTACATATTGCCACTGGGGACTCTCATTTTTTTGTAAATGTTTGCGGATTAAAGAGGTTTCTTCTTTTTTCCTTTCACATAAGCTTGGTGTACTTTAGGACATGTATGGCAATAATCAGAGGAAGTAATGAGCAGGGTGTTTAGTTGTTTCTGACGTGTTTGGCATGTTCATCAATTTTAGATTTGGAAATAAATATTTTTTGTTTTTGATTATTATTCTGATTTAACCTTTTAAAATGCACTATGAAAAACATAAGAATTAGTAAACAAATTAATTATATACACATTCATATTGAACAGTGGTTGTTTTGTTTTCTTTCTTTTTCTTACATCTAAGAGCTAATATGGCATCGTGGTTAAGAGCCCAGATTCTGGCACCGTGCTGCCTATTTTTAAATCCTGACTCTAATTGTCAAACGCATGTTAACTTGGTCAATTTATGTAACCTCTTTGAGCCTGCTTTCTTATCTTAAAATTAGAAATAAGCAGACGGTTTATGAGAATTAAATGAATTAACTGTGTAAAGTATTTTTAACACTCCTCCCTGCTGGCTTATGCAAAATGATATGTAATATTAGCCTTATTATTAATATTTCTGCTTTGAAGAAGGAATTATAAATCCAAGAAATAAAAAGAATGTGGTATACTGATTCTGTACTAAAATCTAACTGGAAAATAATAATTTATTATAATTTACTTTATAAAAACATTTAGAAGGTGGTGCTTCATTTGCATTTCTCAGTGGCCAATATATTTTTTAAAATGTTGATAGCAAATTGCAAAAGATCTTGTTTAGCCTCAGGGCAGTGTTTCTGATTTTAGAGTAAGGAACTATAAATACTTGAATATAAGTGATTTTAGAACATAGTTCTGTTTTTCTAAAAATTATTGGTTAATTGTAAGTATATTTCTTTTTAGCCTTTAAAAAAAAATAAGCCAGGTGAGATGACTTATGCCTGTAATCCCAGCAACTTTGAGAGGCTGAGGTGGTAGGATTGCTTGAGCCCAGTAGTTCGAGATCAGCCTGGGCAACATGGAAAGACCTCATCTCTACAAAAAGTTAAATTAAAAAATTAGCTGGGCATGGTGGCAAGCACCTGTGGTCCCAGCCACTTGGGAGGCTGAGCTGGGAGGATTGCTTGAGCCTAGAGGCTGCAGTAAGCTGTTATTGTGCCTTTGCACTCCAGCCTGGGTGACAGAGCAGGATCCTGTCTCGAAAAAATTAAATAAAAAATAAATAAAGCCACTTTAATTAGATACACTAAAGTAATCTTTTCAAACATATGTCCAGACCATCACATGTGTGTAGCTTACAACGCAGCCTGTGAGTATGAAATATTTTCTTTACCCATAGAGTGTATTTAAAGGTAAATATAGAAAGCTTCTTCCCATGACTTCTTATTAAATAGAAAACTCCTATGTTTAAGTAGCACTATAAGTATTGTATATAAATGGTATACATGGTGAATTCGCAATAAATATGAGAAAAAAAAACTTTTACCTTTAACATCATCCGTAAATGTACTTATCAAACCCTAAGAACCTTTGATCTGCCAAATCAGGTAACACATGTGCAGGTTAACTATGTAGAATAAATTATATATATATATTAGTCGTGTTACTGCAAATTGACTGCTTTATTCTTTCTGGGGTTTGGGCCTTATGCCTAGGCAGAAGCTGCAGTGGAGCAAAAAAACCCCTAGCCATCCGATTTCCATATCAAAAGCTGCAGCCTGGGTAGATCAGGTGCTTTACCTCTGGGATTTATCTAGCTGGAAGCCAGGAGGGTCAGGTGAAGATTCTTAACCCTTATATGACACCATTCAAAAACAGCTTAGGAAAAGATACACATACAAAGTTTTACAAATCACAATTCAGAAGTTAGCATCTGCCTTCCTGCTTGTCGTAAGGAGAAAGCTGCTCAAAACAACGGGAGGCGTCCTGGTGGAAGGATGTGGGTTTTGAATCAGAGTTTTGAATTTCAGGGTTTTCCACTTTCAGTTGCGTCTTTGCTCTCCTTTTGGATCCCATTGTTGAGTGTAGGTGCTCTGCAGAGCTGCTTCTTCCCTCCCTAGATGTGGTGTTCTCTTTTCCTCCATCCGCCTGCAGTTGCTGCCTTGTCATAGTGCCTGAGTCTGGTACTGCTACTCTCCACAGGCTGCTCCAGTTCAAGCCGCATGAGGCCCCTTGCCCACATGCCTCTCATCCCAGGCTTTCTGTTATGTTTGCCCCTGGGGTGCTTTAGCCCTTTAGTTTAAACATGCAGAGGAGGTAGTGTTTGAGCTTCCACTTAGTTTCCACACCGCCTTGCTCCTGGATATTTGTATAAGGGTTTCCACACCGCCTTGCTCCTGGATATTTGTATAAGGGACAAAAGGGTGGAGGAGTGAGTGTATGTGTGAACATGTGGACGAGGGTAATGTGAAGGAAGGAAGGAAGGAGGGAGGGTGGATAAAGAAGGGATTGCAGCTTTGAGGAGCTGCTGTAGTCTTATTAGTGTCAGATATGGCTTCAGTATCTGGGCCTAAATCCTCACTGGCTTGTGAATGTCTCTTAGCTTTAACCCTTTTTAATTCTGGATTCTCCTCCACAGCCACTCCTCAACCATTCCAAAATGTTTGTCAGTATAACATTATTTGGAGGAATGAATCAGTCCTTATTTTTTGCTGTTAAATATTGTTTCCAAAACTGGGTTTTGATTGTTCCTATTACTGAATTTTCAAAAAAAGTACTGCTTTTGAACCACTCCTACCCTAACTATAAGTAAATAAATGGTTTGGTGAGTAGTGCAGGGATCAGATTTAATGGGATTAGGGTGCTTGTTTAGGGTAACATTAGACTAGGTTGGGGGATCGAGTTTGTCAGATCAGGCATGTGTGCCATCCCAATCACTTTCTCCACTGTAGCTGACACTGTGTATAAAAGATTGACCATCTTTGGCCACCTACCCTTACCTAAGCCCCTACCCCTCTGCCGAAGTGCTCTTCCCAGAACTGATGGACAGCTTTGTTTCCTTTTCATTTCAGCCACAGATGAAGATATCCTTGCTAAAGGAAAACAGTCCATCAAGAGTCAGGCTTTAGGAAATCAGAACTCAGAAAACGAGATCCTCCTGGAAGGCGATGATGATACTCTGTCATCCGTGGATGAGAAAGATTTAGAGAATCTTGCCGGTAAATTTGGTGGTTGTGCAGATATTTCAGCTACCTCTGGGACAATAAGCATCTAATTACTTATTTTTCAGCTGTGACCACTAGGACTACCAAGCTTATACCCACAATTACATTAATGGTTATTTCAAACACTTCCCCCCTTATCTTCTACCGTTTCTCCTTTATTTTTCAATTCTATTCAGTCTTCTTACTCTCCTCATTTTTTTCTTTTATGAATAATTTTCACTGAAAAAGAAAAAAGTTTAAAAGCAGCAACAAAAGAACGAAATTACTTCACCCATCCCATAGGAGTTACCAAATCTCTGTAAAATAGGACTGTAAGTAAAATTCTGCCAGGTTTTTTTTTTTTTTTTTGGTAAATAAAGCTTGGAGGGAGAGAAGCTATTTGCTTTGATATACAGGTCTTAGTGAACATGCTGTATATGCATGTAACTCTTTCAAATCAATTCCGAGAATGCCATGGCTTTTCACAACATTCACGTATTTTGCCTGGTGTAGGAATTTTGATTTGCACTCTGCAGATTCTCAGTTTTACATCCCTTATGGGAAAAATTCTCTTATTTAGCTGGAAATTTTAGTCATTCATTAAATGGCTTTTTTACTTTAGTACCTGTGGCTCTTTCCCTCAAGGAAGAAAGTCTGAAAGGTTCTGTAATTTCAATAGGTGAAAATTACATAGTTTTCCATTTTGATAATTTTAAGAGAAAAGGCATTAAAAATCTTGCTTTTGGTGACATATCTGCAACCTGTGCTACTATGCCACTTGGTAATAAAAAGCAAAAAGAGAAGATGGTATCTTCTCTGATAACTGTAAACCTTTCTATAAAGTAAACTAAAATTAATTGGTGGGAGTGGAGAGTAATCTAGATACTGCTATTCTGTAGTCTTTTCCTTCACATCCGTTTACCCATTTCTTCCTTTATTTTGCTTCTATTCTTGCTACTAGTAATACATTCATACAGTAATAGAGGTGAAAGGGGAGTTTAATTATATAATCTTGACAATGGCAATAGGATTAAGAAGTAATCCACACTAATAAAGTGGTGTGGGTTAGAAATGAAGTGGAAATTGTCAGGGGTCTTCTGTAGGACCTAGGCTGCCCTAGCTCCTGCAGCTGTCTGCTTACCCTGTAATTGAATGTCTGAGAGTGATTGAAAAAATGTTATTTCTTCTCAGTATTACATGCTAATGTACAGAGGGCAAAAGGGACAGCAAAAGAACACATAGCTTCTTATTTCATCCATTTATAAGGATGAGCTTTGGGAAATCATGGCTGTTCTGCAGCTATCTGCTGCCCATCTGCAAACACAATGTATTTGTACATTGGGAATAGAGGGCAAAACCTGCTCTGATCTCTGCAGAGCATCCCTTCTATTGTCCTACTGGCACACATTAAGATTGATGTGAGATTAAGCACTATCACCCTTCTAACAATCGATGGAAATGTCAATTCATCTGAATTTTGAAACACTTATTCACCCATTGATTACCTGAATAGGCACACCTTGTTTATAGGCACTATATTAATTCAGAACTATAAGTGCCAATCTTCTCTTATGCTGTTTTCTTCCCCTATAGGATTTATACCATGAGGAATTGACAATGGAATTTCAAATTATTTCTACGTCGATCTCTCTATATGTGTGTGTGTGTGTATGTATATGTATATACACACACATATATAACATTTAAGTTCATATTTTATATTTAGCTCTAATATACATTATGCTATTCTATCTGTAGTGAATCTATTGTTTTCAGTAGCAGTCTGATTTGTCTCTTTGATAAGCCCTGTGGAGATTTGATTATTCCAATAAAAATTCATTCACTTGGAAACCCACCCTCCAGCTGTTTACTCCCAGAGTCCCTGAACTACACTAATATTAGATTTGGAAGCATTGAACAATACTTAACAGTGGAAAGGAAGGCTTAGAAAAGAAGTATTTTTACCAGTCATTGATGGGGTAAAGTTGTTATGGAAGAGGTTTTGTGTCAAGCTGGCATAAAATCTCTATCAGAAAATATGGTTTAACATTTCCCACTTCATTAATAAGCTAGTGATCTTTTTGTAGTTATGCCTCTACCATACTGTAAGCTAACTCCTGGCCTTGGAAGCCTATTGAGGCTTCTTTGCTCCTGGTTGTTGTTCATGTTGTTAGATAGCCTGAGGCCTGTTTTCTAAATGGAATGTGGATGGACTTATTTAGGCAGAGCCACTTCTTACCTAGAGATTAGACCAAAGCTTTGCAGACTCCCTGTAAAATAATTGCATCCTAGTTTACTGTTATCATTAACTGCCTGTTATAGATCTTGTAGTATGAGAATCCTGACTTTGCATTTTCAGAGGAAGATTTGGAGTGGACAGAATATTTAACTGTAGAAGTAGTTGGCAGGCAGTTCAGTACTAGACGTGAGAATGAAAAGATGAAATACAATTTCTGGTCGAATTTGATTTTTTGAAAAATGTCATTCCAACTTGTGTGGCTTGTCTTTTCCTTTTGGCAGGTCCTGTTAGCCTGAGCACACCAGCTCAGCTTGTGGCCCCCTCTGTTGTAGTAAAGGGCACTCTTTCTGTCACCTCCTCCGAACTCTATTTTGAGGTGGATGAAGAGGATCCTAACTTCAAAAAAATCGACCCCAAGGTGAGAAGATGAGGGGGTTTCATTTTTTCTTATGATGGGATGGTGGGTGCTGTTGGATAGGATTGGGATTGGTAAATCTGACAGGCTTAGTTTGAATTTCTTCTAAATTGCCTTGGCTTATATGCAATGTCATTATCTTCTTTAGTTTATGATTCCCTACCAGTTAGTTAGATTATTGAAGTTCATTTAGATTCAAAAACAAATTCTACTTAATGGCATTTATCATTAGCTCTTTGTGAGGAGGGGAAGTAAGCTCAGAGAACATTGTCTATAAATATATTTTGCCTCAAAGGGTCAAGGGTGAATTAAGATACAAAATTTAGTGAGATTGAGAGTGGAATTATTTTGTTTAGCCTTTATGTTTTCTGGATATGATGCCAATATATCACTCTCCTTGCTTTGTCTCCATGACTTACTACTCTGTCGTGCATGCAAGCATGTTTTCTGTGTGTGAGATACCTCTGTTTCCCATTACCTATAGTAGATTTTACAAGGCACTGCATAATTTTCTATTCTTAAATGAAAATGTAATTTCCCCTTTAAAATGTATTTCTCATTACTTTTCAGACCCTGGCAACTTTGTTTTTACTAAGAAACATTTGTAGCACAGTCATAAAAACCAAAATTAGGTTTATTTCAAGAAAAAGAATGGTATAATTTGCTCTGAGAGGAAACAGTTTCTTTTAAAAATGAGCAAAATAAGCAACCTGTAGAAAAAGGTGGCTTAAAAAGTGGAATAATTTATTTTGCGGGCTGATAGCATATGTGTATGTACATGTATATACATACACATATTTTGAGTTTATTGGTAGAAGGTTCTTTGATTTTGTAATCATATGAATTATTAAATCTGAATGATTTAGAAGTATTTCAAAATAGCTCTTGATGAAAATATTATAATTTTATTTAAAACTATAGAAACAAATCATATCTTGTCTTAAGCATATTTCTAGCACTTTGTTTCAGTATTGCTGCCTTTATTAAGACAGGACTTGGTAGATTGTATGAAACTGATTGTTTTGAGCTTGATAAGTTAACTAATCCAATGTAGAGAAAACTTGCTAATTCTGAAATTATATCAATTAAAAATTTTTTCTACTTTGTCCCATGACTGAAATGTCTGAAAATGCATTAGTTTCTTTAGGAAAGGAAGGTTACCAAAATTAAACTCTCCAATTTCTGGTAACTTCTGAATTTAAGAAAGACTGGGATTTAATTCAAGACATTCTATCATGCTTTTAAACACATATAGAGCAAAGCCTAAAATTTGATTTAATTTAAAGGTGTCTAATGAATTGTTCTGAAAATTAGAATCTCTGCCAATCTGTGAGATTAGGTTCTTTGAAGTTATTTGCTCCTTTTAGAGAAGTTACAAGTTTTGTCTCTTTCTGATCTGATTCTGTACAGCATCATTAAATTATTTTTTTCTTGTTGCTTGTGAAATATGGAGATCTTTTGGCCCAATGAAGAAATGGTCTGTATCACTACAACCTTCCTTATATTCCAGAAGTTAAAACTTCTGCCAATTTATATTAAAAACAATTTTTCAGTCAGCTACTGGGAGAAGTTTTAATTTTGTATAGATGTTAATGCTTTAAGGTGTTCTGTAAATGAGGACATTTATGTTCCTGCAGTGTTTTTCCTTTTTAACTGATACCTGCATTAAATTAAATAAGGAAGAAGAAAATATGCTGAATTGGGGATATTTTTGTTTCTTTTTGTCAAGACTTAAAAACTTTTTTTCTGGAATAGTTGGAGGGAGATGTATGTCTACTGCTGTAAATACTTTTGTGAGTGAGAAAAATGGTCACTTATAGATACTATTTTTATCTTTGAAACTAAACACTATTCCTTTAAATCATTTTGTGCAAATGTAAGCACCTACTGTTTGTTTGAAAATGTTTTTAAAATTCAGAACATTTTCCCCAGAGAATAAATTGGTTTTTATAATTTAAAAGAATTTGTGTGTTTGAGCCACTTAATATTACTGTGAGGAATACAGGAAGAGCGACTAGAAAAATAGATATAATAGAGGTTGAGTCAAAAGAGTGGAGATGATTTCAGAACTGATAGGATCAAAGTTTATATTTTTAACACAGGACTATTTTTACCAAGGAATCTTAGACAACTTAAGCCTGTTTGTCAAGTGAACTAGGCTTCAGACCCCTGAGTGGCTTTCTTGTTTTTCATCTATTCTGCTATCCTGCTGCTCATCCCTCCATACAGCCCTTCCCCCTCTCAAACTTCTTCCTCTGATCTTTAAAATTGCCTTTAAAAAGATTTTTCTGTACACCTCTCATTTGTGCATTTTCTCAATAAATTAAAACCTGGGCTAATACAAAGAATAAATGTTAGATATTAAAGGGTAACATCTGACATATATTCTGTACCTGTGTCTCATCATTAGCGTAGCGAATGGAGTATATAGTTACCTTCAACATAAACAAGACAAACCAATTCCTTTGGGATACTTTCTGTTTGACTAATTATTTTATTTTCTAATCAGTTATTCCCTTGCATTAAAAAGAAACCTTTGTTAAAGCTGAGACATTGAAATGAGTATATTGGTTTGTTACCTTAGAAAAACAGAAAGAGGAGGAAGGTACTTTTCCTGTTTCTAAATCCTGGAATAATAATTTTTCTTTGGTTATAAAAATGGTATGAAAACCTTTTTTGTTTGAATTGCATATAAGCAGTTTCAGATAATTCTTGAAATTTGACTAAAATAATCATAATTATGGAATTTACAACTAAGCCATTTTAAAATGGAAGTAATTTATAAATCTGAATGGCTCATATCACCATATGCTCGGGGAGAGGATTATTGCTATACCCATTGTATTTTTTGTTGTGGTTTATTTAATTGTTAAATTTTTATTACTCAAAGCTTGAAGAGGACAAACGGTTGAAGGAAAGTATCAACTGACTTTGTTAACTATTCAGAAAAATCCATAAATATTTCCTTTGTATATCGGATTCAGATTGGATTTTTTGAAATTATGGCATAAGAAAGCACATCTCTTAATTTTTAATGTGAAAAAGGTTTTTCTACTTTAAACATTAGGATCAAAATATTTTCTTTCATACTTTTTTCCTAAGCGTGAAGTAGATGTTACCTTTAATCTTAACATCTACAGAACAAATATATATTATAGTTGAGTAAAATTAGTGTTTTCTATTTTCTAAGGATTTGGGTGGGAACTTATACAGTCAATTCTACAAAATGTACTGTATTTTAAATTTTGCGAATCAGTTCAAGTGGAAGCTTCTTGCATTTGATTCCTCGTCACATCTTTACATTGGAAATTATAAACTGTGATCTCCCCTGCCTTCACTTAAGAACAATCCACAAACAGTCATTTACAATGTAAAGTAATGTTTTTATTACTGTTTTCAACAAGACAGCTCAGGGTGAGGGTAGAGGTTCAGGAGAGGGAGGGGCACAGTCTGACATTGGCACTGAGAACGTTTAACATCAGTAAAACTTTTTTTAAAAGAGAAATTTTACATATAGTTAAATAATTTTTTCACTTGGTGACAACATTCAGGCAACCAAAAGCAAAACGAAATGGGGGGGGGGGATGGGGTGGAGAGAAAAAGGATAGGGGGAAAGAAGGAAAAGGGGGAAACTACTATACATTGATTTGAAAATGTACCTTGGGTTTCATTTTGTGGTGGCAGAGCCCGATTGCTTCTTTTGTGTGACCTTTTAAATTCACATTGTTTGGAAGAAAACGATCACTTTTGTGCAAGAATGTGATTTGTTTTGGTTGGGTTGCTCTCTTTTTGTTTGCTTCTTAATTAACGAAGGTCTTCTGCCGGATTCTTATTTCAGGTGACTTACATAAAAGTTTGTGTCCAGAGTTTCTGCTGTTAATCGCTGAGTTGTGTGTTGTGTGTCTGAGAGAGCACGCCCGTTTGTGTCGCTTTTCAAGCAGTCCCCAGCACCCTATAGTTTGTCCAGGCTTTTGGGATTGGTGAGAATTTCCCTGGCCAACCTCCAGGTCTGCTTGGCAGCGCTCTCCAGGGCCGAATGGGGCTTGCCCTGAAAGAGGTCGAGGTTGGGCAGAAAGTAGTGAGGGCAGCGGCGGCACTGCAGGCAGGAGATGAGCTGCAGCAGGATGCCGTTGAGCCGGTCGCCTAGGCACGACTCGTCCCAGTCCGTTTCTCGTGGGTGTTTCTCGCACTCGTACAGCAGCAGCGTCTTCATGTGGTAGTTGTTGAGCGGCTGGCCGGGTAGCTCCAGGTGGCGGTCCCGCAGAGTCTTCAGCACTGAGAGGCACTTGTTTCGGCAGCCGCCCATCAGCAAGCGGTTCTCCGCCTCCCCGAACTGTAGCACCCAGGCGTCGCTCTCTGCCGAGCTCTGCTTGCCGGTCAGCGAGTAGCACTCCTTCGAGAGCAAGTTGAACCCTTCGGCCTTGACCTCGGCCACCCGATTGGGGCCGGGCCAGGGGATGTGGGGCATAGGCCACTGTGCCGCGCTTCGAGGCCAGATCCCGGTGCACTTGAACGCCGGAGTGATTTGCACCACATAGCGTTCCCTGATGCGCAACTTGACCTCGCTGGTGTCCGCGATCATCTTGACCACATCCCGATAGCTGCACTTGTCCACCGCCTGGGCCACCAGCGTCTGGAAACGCGAGCGGATCTTACGCGCTGAGAGATAGCCCGACGCAGTGATGAACTCGACCCAGAGAGACATGCTCCGCTTCCGCCCATCGCTCAGTTTGAGCACCGCGCAGCCGGGCAGCGAGCCGTCATCCACGAAGTTGAAGACGCCCATCTGGTTTAGGTAGAGCACCACCTCAAATTCGGTGGGCGAAATGACCTCAAGCCCCTCGTAGCGGGCATCGATCTCGCTCAAGGAGCTGATGAAGCGAGGCTCCTGCACCTCCACTTCCTTGAGCACGTCCGAGACCACCTTACAGACCTCTCGGATGGTTTTGGCGATGGCCGCCTTGCGCGCCTGACAGCGCTCAGTGTAGTATTTATTGAGCTGGTAAACCAGCTTGGCCTGAGCGGCGATCATGTTGGGGCACAGGTCCGGGCTATACACCGGCGTCTCGCAATACGTTGAGGGATCCAAGGCTCACGCACTGGTGGTGGCCCAGCGGCTTTCGAAAGAGGCGGTGCGCTCTCCGTTAAGCCCTACTTTCACTCTCGTTTTCCACCTGGGCTGACCGGCTGATACCGTAGCCGGCTTCTTTTTTCCTTTTCCCTCTTTCGAAACCTCTTTTCTTCTGCAGAAGAATTAGGGGAGAAAAGGTGATTTTCTAAAAAGAAAAGTACCTCTTGGAACCTTTTTGCTTTCTCTTGATATGTAAAGATGACCGTGTGCGAGAGAAGCGGGGTGGGGGTGAGGAAGGAGAAGGAGAGAGAAAAAACTCAGGATACCAAAAGGTTAGGCTTAGATGTCTGCAGCCGAGATTGCCCAGAAATCTGGAAATGAGGTTTTTTAAGTGCCAAAGTAAATTTAAAAATAAAAGCGAAACATTCAGTGGTTCATTCTTAAACTTCTCTTCCACGCTGATAGGACTTCTTCGCTCAGTGTAGGTGAG
Source organism: Pongo pygmaeus (assembly GCF_028885625.2). Classification (NCBI taxonomy): domain Eukaryota; kingdom Metazoa; phylum Chordata; class Mammalia; order Primates; family Hominidae; genus Pongo; species Pongo pygmaeus. Next base: position 163,502,625 of record NC_072376.2, on the reverse strand, counting down.
TGCCTTCTTCCTCACCCTCCCCCAAATGGAAGGTGCAGGAGGTAATTAATGTCCAGAGAGCTGCGAAGTACAACTCAGTCCGCCGTGCACTTGGAGGTTTGCTGACGCCCCGCAGCCTCAGCGTGTTGGTCTCGTCTCTTCTCGGGGGTCGTGTTGTCGCAGTTTTCCTCTTTTCCTACTGGAGGCGTTGTTTGGACTGGGTTTGTTTGTTTGTAGTGGGTTCTTCTTGTATTTCTTTAGGTGCAAACCGCTGGAAGTTGTTTGATAATCATTTCTGCTTCGTAATTTATACTTTTGGCCCTCACAAAATCCGTTTTAGTGTGACGAAGTCGTTGCTTGCGTTGCATCTGGGGTGTAGTTATAACGATTCAGGGTTTTCCTTCTCCTCCTCTAGGTTGCTTTTACAGATTCCACTTTCTGAGTCGTCTCTCCCCCTCCTCTCCCCTCCGACCTCTTTCTCGCCCCGCTCTCCCCCTGCTTCTCTCTCCCTGCCCCCCTTCCTCGTGCTCCCTCTCTCTTCTTTCCTCTCTCTCTCTCTGTCTCTCTCTCTCCCTCTCTCTTTCTTTCTCTCTCCCTCGCTGTTTCCTGGAGTTATTTAGTTTATGAATGGTCCCAGGGCCATCATGAAGGGGTGGAGCTTCAGTTCCTACAATCGCTATCCGAGCTGTCAGTGCTTTAGCCAATCCGAGAGAGAAGACAGGCACGCTTGGCGAACGGTAGCAGCCACCACTGCACTTGATAAAGAAAGAGGGTAAAGAGAGAAGTAAGAAAATAGGAGGAGATAATGGAAGTCAAATGCTTGCACACATTTTACAGCCCTTCCTCTTTATCCTCCTCTCTTATCAGTAGCAAAGAAGAAAAAGAGTTTGTATAGAAGGGACTTTCCTGGAGATGGCTGGAATAACTCGAGGGAGAGTAGCAATGGTTCAGAAAGGTTCACTTTTTTTTTTTTTTTAATGATTCTATCAACATTGTGTAGGAGAAGGTGCAAACTGTAACAAAATTACTTTGGCTTGAAGGCAAATGGGAAGAGAAAGGGGAATCTGGGAAAGGACCTAATTTTTCCAGGTTTTTTCCTCCTTTAAAGTCTTCCTCCTTTCTCTTCCCCTCCCCTCCCATTGTTGCCAAGAATCAGAGCAATTGCTGTATATGTGCACCAGTGGGGGTTGGAGTGGATATAAGGTGAGGGTTTATAAATCTCTTTTTAGTAATTTCGATATGCTGTTTAAAAACAGGGCAGGGCAAAAACTAGTCCAAGCACCTTGTTTGATAATTATTTCATAATTAAGATTCACATGTATTTAATACCATTATTTTATCTTTACAAGAATTAACTAGTTATGAGAGAGAAAATATCTAAGTTGTGAGAAATGGTGCAAATTTATATGTCGTAGAACTTAGTAGGATATACTTTTAAAATAAGCTACTAAAATTGTTTCAAACTTAATGAAAAGGGAAGTAAATGTAAACCTAAAGTTTTCTTAAAATATTACTGTTGTAAATCTAATGGTGAATGTATTCTTAGGGGGTACAGGTACAGAGTTTCATTTGTAAAATGATTTTATTTTCATAATTGACTCTTGCTTTTAAAAGACTTCACTGCCACAAAAATCTATAACTATCCTGTTATTGATTACACAGATGGCTTCACTCCTCCCTAGGCATTTCAATGAAAGGCATGCATGTGCTTTTAGTATATATATTATCCTAAACAAGTTGTACCCACTGTAGCCTTTCGATACTTTTGGGTGAAAAAAAAAAAGCTAGAACATTGTTTCTGATTTGCTTAATACTGAGAGTTTATGTATGAACCTAAGATGTCTGGATTCTGAATCTTTTTAACGTATTTCAGGTAGATGTGATTATTTTTAGTTTGATTGGGGAGGTTATATTCCATCCCTGGGTTATGCGATAAAAATAAAAATCTATGAGTCCATTTGGATAAAGACTTCGTTTTAGAAACCTGGTAGTTCGGCTTTTTCAAAACCCCTTGGGAGGGCTTGACTTACCCTCTTAAAGTCCGGCCGGGTGAACCTGAATTGAATTGCATAGGGAAGTTAATTTCTTTCCATCTACTTGATATCAGACAGTTGGGCCTCTTGGTTCTTTCTTACATACCTGGTGCGGACCACAGGCAGTTTGTCACCCTTCCTCTCTCGTTGCCATAAGTCCCTTTCTAAGGAATATTTGCTTTAAAAAAACTATCTCGGATTTGTTGCTTAGGGTTTGCCTTCCCGGGATTAGGAAGAACAGTCAGAAGTAAGTGTCCGCGCAACTCTCGGACTCCAGAGCTTTAGTTAACTTCTCTGGAGTGGCAGAGACTTGGGCTGCTTGACCTCCAGTCTTCTCCGGGGAGGCCCCGTGCGTCCCGGAACGCCTCGCCGCCTAAGGATCTAGGGGACCTCGCGCCCTCGGGGTTCGCGCCTGTGGGAGCCCGGCTCTAACCCGGGAGGCCTCGCCGGCGCTCTGGGAACTGCCTGGGCCGGAGGGCACTGCGCTGCCGGGAGAGCCTGACTGGCCGGGAGGGGCTCCGTGGCTGCTTCTCCGAGGGCAGTTACTGGGCGGAGACTGGTGGCGGGGATAGAGGGTGCGGAGCTTTCCCGCCCCACTCTCGAGGTGGTCGCTTCGTCGTTGCGTCTGGTTCGCGAATGGTCCGGCCCGCGACGCTCCCGAGAGTGAGTGTTTGCAAACAGCCTCGGGGGTGGCGGAGTTGGTTCGCATGGCTCGGCCGTCGCGCCGCAAGTCCCGCGCCTTCTCCTCTCTCGGGTGGGGCGGCCCAGGCCGCGCGGACCTTCGCGCCACCACTCGCCGGACACCCCGCTGCACCTCCACTCGCGGCTCTGTCAAGCTCGGCTAAGTTTTCTCGCATCCTTGCCCCCACGCTTCTCCACTTTTACATACAGAGGGAAGGATGATAAAACGTTACAAATGTTTTGATTTAAAAACAATTCATTACCAATTTACCCTGTCTTAGGTAGATGCTCTAGTAAATAATAAATCAGTTAAACAAAGGCGACTTTAATTTATGGCTGTGGTACTAATTAGAAACATCATTCGAGCAATAAACTTAAACACTTCCAGCAAATAATGCTCCCTCTTGCTGGTTCTCTTTCTCCCCCCTCCCCCACCCCAAGTCACTCCGGCTGCCTCTGCTCTAAGAGCAGCTTCAGCTGCGCCTTTGCGGTCCTCTCTTCCTCTGGTTGAATAATTGAAGGGGGAAACGGTATCCGAGGAGGCTGTAATTGAAGAGCCCCTGTCACTCTGCTTTTATGTATGTTAGTATAGAAGTCCATCAGCAGCTCCTTGATGGTGTATTAAAACGAACTGGCAGCTCCTTCTGCAGGAGATACTATATTCTATTAAAGGAGACCAAGTGAGAAAGAAACTCTAGGGGCTAAAAGCCACTTCAAGTCTTCAGACCGATTCATCTGTATTCTCTTGTTATAATCCGTCTCATCATACTTGAGTTAATGAGGCAAAGGAGGGGGTGCGAAATCTGATGGTCCTTGACAAATTCATTAGGGAGGCTGCAGGACATTTTATTTGACGGTTAAACATCTTGTTTGTTTGGCTTAGGCAGTGCCAACATCAGCATGCTTCTGCCCAGAGCTGTGGTGCTGGGCTGGCTGCAGGACATTCCTAAAAAGGGAAGGAGGACATTCAGGGTGTGATCTGAATTTTTTGTTTTGGATATCTGGTAGTCCATAACCTTCAGACTTCTCTAGGCTTTACTTCTTGCATCATTACATTAGAAACATAAAGAATGTAGGTGATAGTACTGAAGTGGGCATGTTTTTAGTTACTATAAACTAAAATATGAGGATGTTTAAAACTTTAGTCTGAAAATTTCCCAGTTTCTTCAAAAAATTGAGTCAGGTTGTAGTAATTACTGTACTAGTTTTATGGCAATGTGAATGTTTAAGGTCCAGTAAAATAACCAGATTACTCATTACATCCTATTTTTACTTATCATGGTTAAATAAACTTTTAATTATTAATGGAATTTCCTATTTCACCGAAACCTTTATGAGTACAGAAACTTGGAAATAAAAAATTAACTATTTATACAAATATATTTTCAAGAAAAAATTGGCATATTTTAAGGAAATTTTTATAATTAAAATTAGAAGCAAAACTGAATACTTGGTGCTAAAATAAGGTGATGAGTTGGCAGAATACTTTAAAAAGTGAAAATATTTCTAACTGAAGAATAATGGGTAATTAAACTAGAATGCTAACCTTACAATGTTTTATTCTAAGATAATAATACAGTATTAGATTTATCAACATTTTCTTGAAAAGTAGTAAATAATCCAATTGTGATACTTTCTTGCATGCATAGACAATTCAGTTGTATTTTTCCTTCAGCATTGACTGAGCTTGAGCTTAAGTGCTTTGAGAAAGAATCCTGTCTTCCATTTATAGGAAAACAGTATGGAAGTAAAAAAAAACCCTAATGCCCTTTGCCTGTCATTTTTATACATTCCTGCACTGCTGATGAAGCTTGAACGGCTGCAGGGAATGTATGGATTTGAAAAGAAATGATGCAGTAGTTCATGTTGTGTTTCTCAGGAGCCAAACCAAACTAATGGCTGAAGTCAGTGCTTCTGTAATCTGACAGTTATAAGCCTGTTTATGTTTCCAGAGAATATAAAATTCTTAAACTGTTTTATTTTTTGCTGATCTTTACTTAAAAATGTATTTACTGAGTTAACTTTAGTGCATTTGTTACTTTATCATGTTAGCGAGACTTAAAAGGTATCTATTATTTTATTATCTGTAAAAATAATATATAGTATCTCAATAATCTTTACTAAAGAGTAAACAAATTTTAGAATACATGATCTTATTTTCCGGGAAACATTTTAGAAGCTTTCAAAAAATAATCAGATTATTGACTTAAGAAAAGAAAGTATCTCTGGAGGATTTATACTTTTTAGAAAACAAAGGACCACGTGTTTACTGGTATATAGTCTTATCCTCTAAAATCTAACTTTGAAACATCTATGTGGGTGTTAAATTTTTAGTTCTTATATACTTAATCATTCTACATACTTATAAAAATGCTTGTTTTTTAAAAATGAACATTGATTTTTATTTTTGGTCAAATTGTAAATGAGGAAATAAAACACTATTAAGTTCTCTGAATTTAAAAATTGTTTCACTAAAAACAGAAAGAAAAGTAAATAACCCAGATATGATTTGTTAGTGTATTCTAGTTGATGAAATTTTATTGAAGTAATTATATTTAAATATATGTGAGATGCTTAATGACAGTCATCAAGATTATACTGTCCACATTATAAGTCACAGTAAAACTACATTCTCTTTTATTCTCTGTCAAAGGATTTAATTTTCTAAAATTCCAAAGTGTTAAGGAGATTGTTTCTAAAGCTATTTGTAATTATTATTGTGGAATCAATCTAAAATAACCAGTAATTGAGTGTTTGCCTTGAACAGTTCACTATAGTGCCTGTTAATAATTTTATATGGTCAAGCATGCTGTTGAAACAAGTTATTCTTCCCCCTGACAAAATAGCCTTAACAAAAAAAATTTTTTTTTTACTCTCTTTGATTAGTAACCCAAGGGTATTGTTCTCATTTGAACAGGTTGAACTTCAGATAATTTTATGTCAGGTAAAAGCAATAGCTTTAATTTTGTACAGTAAACCTATCAAACTGTACTGAAAAATAAAATGCTTTTATGTACTTTTGATGAGTATTGTTTGTGGGCCTTTTAAATTTGTTTGGATTGCCTTAGATAATATATATGATTAGAGATGTTTGTTACCTATTAGACTTTACAAATATAATTCTTGTATTATATAGCGGGATGAGAAAATTGAGAGTATGCTATATATTAGGGTTTTTCCCCAAGTTGAATAGCAACTGCATAAATGAGTACTTTATTAAACTATACATAATTTGATGTCACCAAAAATATACAATGATAGAGTAAGGGACTTGTGCTCAGGAAAATTAAAATAAGCAGCTTTTAGCCTGACTAAGAAGTAAATGCCATTATATTCTTGCGCTAGGATGTGCAATGTTAACATCCAAGTTAATTCAGCAAGTATTTTTTAGAATGTTTCTTTGAACTTGCTATATTCTCACTTATATTGGTATATGTCTTTTGACCTTACCAAGAAATCATGTATCTTTTTCTCATTTTAAATGTATACATTTTTGAGTTGTAACACTACATTCTTTTATTTACATACATAGTTAAGCAGTTCTGAAAAGTTGAAGCAAAATTTTTAAAAATTTTCTTTTCCTATTTTTCCTTGTTCCTTCCTTCCTTTTCCTCTCCCCTCCTCCTTTTTTTTTTTTTAAAAAAAAAAACAGTTTGAACTTATTAATGTACTATTAGGTAAATATTAAATTTTACCTGCCAAATAACTTTGGCTTTCATAAGTCATTATTATCTTCACATGAAAGGGTATATTTGGTAGAGCCAACTGTTAACTTTAAGAAATGATTGTATAATTTGTGGATTATTCTTTGTGACTTTTCTTCCTGGAGAACCAAATTTTGCTGGCCTTTAACATCACTTCCAGAAGGTAGACAGAAAAACCAGGATCAGACAATAATGAATTTAAGTGCTAAAGAAAATTGAAAGCTGACCTTATGGTTTCAAGGTGTGATATCTTTTGTTTATGAAGATAGTATTATTGACTCACATTGTGAGCCAAAACAATGTGTGTGAAACAAAAATTATGTAGAATATGTTTCTTAGGATATTAAAGCCGTCCCCACTCCCTTTCTACTTTCTCTTGTGATCAGTGCCAGACATTAACAAAACAGATGAGTGAAATTAGAGACGTAGATTATGCTAGTGTTGAGCTGTACTTAGTTCAAAATATAATATTTGGCATTATGTGCTATTTCTTTCAGGTCATATGAGACATTTTGTGGGTCTATGTTTAAAATTATTAGTTAAGCATATTGTATGGGTAGGTTTTTGTTATACTTTAGGAACACTAGCCATTTTAAACATTTTATTTAAAAATATATTGGTTCTGTAGCACTCTATATTATTATGAATAGTAGTAATTTGGCATTGATCATCTGCTAAGATTACAAGAAATGCTTAATGGACTTTGTGTTATTTTTAATGGAAATTTTAAAAATCTAGCCTGCCTCATCCTTTAAATGTTATGAATTAGAGTAAAAGTGATGTGCAGAGAGGTTTCTCTGATTGCTTGTAGTGGTTAAACAACAACAACAAAATGCTTCATTGGTTGTAATCTATGTATAGAAGACATCTGTGTAATATAAATGAAATAATATTTAATGATCTAAGGAATGGCAACTTTAACCATCTGATATAAAGCTAGGATATAAAACAGCTGTCTTGGCCTATGGATATCAAGATTCTGCCAGTCTGCTTCCTGAATTTTTCCTTCCTATCTTCCCTTATTATCTTTGGATCATAAAGAGTCATTCTCTTATTTTGTGACTGACTTGGTATATAGGTAATTAGGTTTAAAATCAAGGTTAGTAGGTTTAAATCCATCTAGATTGGGTAGAAAATCTTTGACCTGTAGCTATGACTGTTTTCAAATGATTTGCTTGCTGGGATCAGACACTATCCATACCCTTTCACTTTGCTATCAGCTATGTACACACAAAGGAGCAGAAAGATGACCAGATGCTTAGTTAATCATCATATTAGGTCAGTAAAGGATTCCAACCATACTTAATTGGGTCTTCTATTTCTAATATTTGTTGGGTAACTTTTTGGTTAAATGCTCTACGAATCTAATCTTTTCTGCTAATCAAAACTTTCTATAAACTTTATAAATTAAAAATGAATGATACAAATCTATAGATATGTATTTTAAATGTAAGGTGGTTGCTATCCAGATTACCTGGATAGATAAAAGGAGACAGTGTGAATGTATCAGCAAAGCATCAATCTAGGAAACAAAAAGTCCTAAATTTTTGTCCTGGCTTGGTTACCTGGGTGACTTTGATCAAGTCACTATCCTTATCCATTATTTTCTCAATTGTTAAATGAGTGGGTTGGACTAGGTAATCTTTTCTATCTCTTCTAGTTAAAAAAGTCTAAAATTTTCCACCATTACATGACTAAATTCGTTGACATCTTTATTTGTTTATTTCTATCAGAAATCTTTCTGCAGATGTTTAGGCTTTCAGTGCTGCTCTAACATAGGTATATGAAAGTTTTTAAACTCAGACAAGAATAAGCTTATAGATATTTTAGATTTATGGAAAAAATTTACAAAATATAGTTTGGAGACAACTGTGAGGGACAATGAAATAGCAACTTGGGAAAAATCCTGAGTATACTAATTATTGCTTGATAGGGGTTGAATCATAAAATTATAAAACAAAATGCAGTATGTGTTCCTATATATAGAAAAATAGTATATGTTTATATAAACAATGTGTTTTTTTCCCTTAAATATTTAATGGACTGTCAATGTTTTGGACATTTTAATGAACATTGGATATTGTGTAAATATTAGTTCTTGAAGCCAAAGTAAGTTCCCATTCACAATTAACTTAAAAAAAAATAAATTATTGGCCTTCTCCTTAGAGAAATGACGTTGTGCTAAGCAACTATGGTATTACCAAGTTCATACTGTGTTAAAAGATAGATCTAAGCAGGGAAGTGGTTTTCAAAACATGAGTCACTAAACAAAGGAAAGTTTTATACTGCTTTCTCATGCTTTTCACTTGTTTTCATCAGAAGATCTGACAAGCATAAAAGTGTTAACATCTTTTATTTTACAGATGTTCTTAGTTTTCCCTCAAACTGTAAAAGATGCTATATCAGAGTAGCATGGTAGGAAATAATTTCAACACCTCCTTTCACTTACGTGATAACTTATTGTTTGTCTAAGCTTGTGGTTACTTTTGGAGGGAGTGAATTGAGGCAAGAAAAGATAGCATATTGACATCTAATTGTTCTCATTTTGACATATATACCAGTCAGTCTATCTGCTATATTATATAGTCTCTCTAAAATAGGTCTTAAATGGGCATTGTCATTTTTACTTCTGTGTTATGGTCATTGGAAGTCCCTAATAGTGCAATGGGAGTGCCAGGTGACCAAAAAGAGTTGTTGATGGGCACTCTGTGGGTTTGCAAAGTGCAAACCTAAAAGACTGAGAGATGAGAAATGCATTGCTATTTGTGAATTTATGTTTTATCTCACTTCACTTGAAAATTTATGAGTAGCGTGGCTTAAGGGTGCTGGAGTTGTGTGTTCCAGGGCTTGCCCCTACTGATAACACCCTTGTTGGCGTGAAAGTGCAATGCAAATTATGACAGTTACAACCTTCTGTTTTGTTTAACTTGTCAGTAGATTTCCTGGCTCAGTGCTGAGGGCAATGGTGTGTTCAGCTAGTCCATATTCACCTAAACTTAAAAGGTCAGGTTTCTACAGGCAAGCCTAGTCAAAGCCTAATTGATGAGGAGGGCAGGGAGACGGAATTTACTGTTCTGTTGGCTAGTTTCATATCGTTAGGTTGTCCTGAAAGCATCAGGCAGTCACAGCCCCTTTCATGTAAGTGCTGACCCTAGACAGGAGCTGACAATCAAAGGAGGCAGCCACAGGAACCAGTGCAAGTAGGCTATTGATTTTTCAGTTAGGTCTAAGTAGTTTGTAGTATGGGTAATGGGTGACAGAGGCAGGTATGTCATTATCAATGAGCTCCAGAACAGTAGCGACAACCCTCCCTCATATTTCCTTCAGCACTGACAGTATGCATCCAGAGGCGGTCAATAAATCGCCCAACCTTTAACTGACAAGTGACTTGGAGGTTTAGGTTGAGGAGTGGAAGTTACAGAGCTAAACTTCTTTACTTAAACTTGTACCGGATCTAGCAATGGAGTCAGTAATTATATTGTAACTTTTTGAAGTTTTGATTTAGATAAGTCTGTGCAACTGTGAGAATCAGAATTTTCAATGTTTGAGAATTTAAGAGGCATATTTACTTAGTCAAATAAAGATAGAAATGAACCAATTATTTATAAATGTATTCTGCAAAGATAATTAGGTTATTATGGTAGAGTTTTGCTTTTATTTTAGATTAGCTCTTATTTAACCCAAGATGCTCCTGTTATGAAAGTTCAGTAGTTAGAAATTGCCTCTCAGAATCCATTTTAATTCCTAATCTCCTCCTACATGTTCTAATTGCAGACCAATTTTAAATAGAAAAAAACAAAAAAAACCCAAACCATTTGTAAATGGCACTAAGCAATTGCTATTTGACCTTCAAATTTGTTCTGTATTATTTTTCAGAATAAAAGAGTCAGGAGTAGAAGGATCATTTAATGACTAAAGTTTGATGAATTGTACTTGCTTCTGATTTACAAAGAAATAATGTTGATTTTTGCTTTCAGAGCATTTCATGTGGTTATTTACACTTTAAAAAGATATAATTTATGCTCATGTAAACAGAAAAGTGTTGCATGTTTTGACTAAAAGTACATATGTTCTAAAAGGGATATAAAATAATTTCAAGATAATTTAAATTTAAACCAATCTCTATTTTGTTATAATATCTAAGTAATATGAAGAGATGATAATATTTATAACTAGAAGTGGGAGTTTGGGTTGTACCAGGACCCTTGCAAACTATCACATGCTTACATTAAAAAAAAAAAAAAAAAAAAACTTTAAACAGATTGAAATAAAACAGAAAAGTAAATGTTTTTAAAAACTTCCTTAAATAACTTATTGCTATGATATCTTGTTTAACATTGTGATATTGTACAGAACCAGAGTTTGTCTGTAGTATCATCTAGCTGTAGAGTACCCTGCTTGGCCACATGAATCATTTTCATTTGTCCAGTGCAACTGAAAATTTCTTAAAAAAACAAACAAACAAAATAACTAACCAGTAGGTTAATGCATACTAAAGGTATGGCTGCTTAAGTATTTTCTTCAGTTTATAGTGACATTTCTGTGTGAATGCCCCTGTCTTTTTGTTTACAAAATGGAGAATACAAATTTGAAACCTAGTGAAAGATGGCAACTATCAAAGTGTTGTCTTAGTTTTAAAGAAGCTTTGGGATTATGTTAATATTTAGGGAAGTTTTATTTGGATTCCTTGAATTAGTTACCTTTTGAGGCTTATGGATTCTTAAAGCAATAAAGCAATATTCCTTTTAGAATCATTGTTTTTCTTCTGTTTATTAATCATTGATTTAATCTGTGTTTTTCTGTTGGATTAGAGAAAAGATTTACCTGAGAATCTTGCAATCTCTATATCATTAGCTATATTATAGGTAGAGCTTCTTTGCTTTATCTGTAATCTCTCCTGAATGTGTTGCTTTTTCAGGAATGAAAAAAAAAAAAAAGAAGCTGCAGAAAGGGGTACAAATTAAATTTTCATGAAAGAAAATCCTAATCAGCAGTGACAGTGTAAGAGAAAGATGATTGCCACTTGGTCATTGTGAAGAGGCACTTAGATTTGGTGTCAGTGCTGTTAATGATGACTAATGTCTTTCTTGGAGCAAGTGCATGCTCAAACATACTGCTACAGCATATAGAGGGAGAGGCCGCAGTAATAGGCATCAGTAAGCAAAAGCATTAGGTGTCTTAAAACAAAGACTTTTTAATACGGTCAATTTGACACTCTGTATTATTAGAAAAATACAAACATAATTCTAAGGCATTTAACCACAAATTTTGAACTATTTTATGTCCAGTACTAAGAGGTAACATTTTTTAATTAAAAGGTAAAGAAACCAAGGAATGTTAATAAGATATGCTGTCTGTTTTGTCACTTACAAGAATGGGCACCTACATTGCACTGCACAGAATCACATGTGCTGAGAAAGTTTTAAAAAGAAGCCAACTTACAACAGACTTTTTTCATACCCTAGTGATGTATTCTGAACAAATGCTTTATAGTTACAAAAAGAGAATGAATGACTCAAAAGATCTTTCTAGATCTTGTAATCTTAAATATATTGCTTACAAAAAGAAGATGACATGTGTTATTTCTTCAGCTTTACCCTAAAGTGTAAGACTTTTCAGAAGGGCATTTGCAATGCTTGTCATATTTTTTCATATACATCTTATTGGCCTGACATGTCTCGAGAACCATGAGAACACAGATGTCATTGCATTCAGACAACACTAATTACTCTGGGATTTTTGCAGCCTCAGTGCCTGCATGTAACTGTCGATTATGATTGTTCATGCAGCCTACAGTGGGGACACTTTACACATGAAAACAGTGAGATGCAAAAATAGTAAGACAGGCCTTTTAGCCCCCTGTTGTTCTCCAAAAGAACTTGGAAGGAAAAAAAAATTCCTGACACATCAATTTCATTCAGTATTTTATATTTGAACTAAGTTTTGGCAACATTTTCTTTTCTGAAGTAAGTGTGTTATGCTTTAGTGTTCAGTGAAATCTATTATCCATCTGTTCTTTAACCTTCTTGAACCATCTTTTACGTTACTTTGTCTTCAAGCTTCATGGGAAATTTCTTTATGTAGCTTATAGTTTGAGAGAAACACTAATTGTGGTATGAGTCTTTTGGAAGTGACAGTGCAAAACAATAAATATGTATGATGTGTTCTTCTGGTGTGTGATTTAATGTTTAATGAGAAGCTGCAGCAAATATGGTTAGTCTCAATTTAGATAAGTGCAATCATCTTATGCTTTTTAACACAGGTCAGTTCTTTTCTTTGTTTAATTTTCTCTGTGGCATTCTGGATTTCAGTTTACGATTCATGGTATTTAGGTGGTAGAAATTTCAGAGGTCAAATGGTGGTCAGATCTGGGCCCTCATTATAAAATGTGAAGACCAAATACATGTTTTGATAAAAAGCATAATCTCTGTTAATTACCGATTGGAAAATAAAAAGCTCCAATAATGTAACTTCATATGCTGATGAAGCAGAATTGAGGCAGCTTGATCAAAGATGTATGATGAGATAAAACTGCAGTCTCTGCTGTACAGTTATAGTAATTATGACTAATGAACCGTCCAGTGTGGATGAAATGGCAAGCCCACAGGGACTGTGTCCAATCAGTTGTGACTTATGCAAGCTGAACAAATCATTGATGGGACTCCAGATTCAGAAGTATACTCTTTATTATTAATACAGCTTTTGTTTGGACAATGTAAAGCAGTAGAAAGTTATTTACATTTTTTAAATCTAGAATATAATTTTCCTTGTTTCATATATTTATTTAAAGTTAAACACACATTGTGACCTCTGCTTTACCTCTTGTTCCTTAAACACACTTAGGTCACTAATCTAACACAATTCTGCGACTACCTGCTTGTCCTTCTATTGTGTTACATCTGAAGGCTCTTTAGAGCCATTTACTTTTGTCAGGGTATATTTTTCACCAAGCGGATGTTGGAAAGATGCCTCTACAATGATAATAGCACATATGAAACATTTACTATGTGGCAAACAATGTTTTAAGTGTTTTACCTGTATTAACTCATACATTTTTACAGCAACCCCGTGAGGGTAGGTATTATCACCATTTTGCTGATGAAGAAACTGAGGCATGGGAAGGTTGGGGCTCTTGCTCAAGGTTACATGCTTGTATAAATCTTGGATTGCCTGGTAAAAGTTAGTTATAGTTTTATAGTCTTCTGACCCAAATCTACTTCTAAATTATCCCTTTTTTCAACCAGGGTTAATTTTTCATTGTTGTTTTCTGGCATCTGACAAAATTGTAGGGCATTTTAAAACCAAATGCTCATGTGCAGTTCCAGAATACTAGTTTAAGTGAGTAGAGCTTTGAGGATGCAGTTTTAGAATGCTTTTGATATGAATATATATCTAAAATGTAATAAATGTGTTAATTTGATATAATCTTGAAACTCTAAAATCTTGTAATAAGAAAACAGTCCACCTACTTAAAAGAAAATAAAGTGCAGGTGCAGTGCTGATAAAATAATCTTGGTTAGTTTTCTTTGGGATTATTTACACTAAAGTTTTTCTCTTCAAACCAGGTGTAGTCCTCATCTTAATGTTTTCTTATTACCACCACTTACATGCTGCCTGCTAGACAGTGGAGATTCAATAAGTATTTATGGAAAGAAGGAGGGAATAAAAGAAAGAAGGGAAAATTGTCAGTGGCTTAATAATTAAATGATTTCATTAAATACATGCTTTATTCTAGTTCCCTTGGCAGGTTTTTACTTAGAGGAATAGAATAAAACACCCTGTCATTATGCCATAGTGCTTTAAAATCCTTAAAATCCTACCTATTCAACTTTGTTTCACATTGGCCCCTAATCTGAAGTCTTTGTCTTTCCAGGCTAGGTTTCTTACATCTATCATTGGATGCCACACAGAGAGCTCTCTTTGATTTTTTTGTTTGTTTTTTAAATTTAGTATTATTATTTATTTATTTATTTATTGTAGAGATGGGATCTCACTGTGTTTACTAGACTGGTCTTGAAATCCTGGACTCAAGCAGTCCTCTTGCCTCAGCCTTCCAAAAGTTTGGGATTACAGGCGTGAGCCACAGTGCCCGGGCAAGCGCTCTCTTTGAACTGATGCTTCAGTTACTGTTGATCTTAAACACTTTAATATATCGTTGTTTTTGTTCTTTCCTCTTTTTATCCATGTATTCCTCTCCCTTTGTTAACCTACCAATGTGAAAAGTTATTGGAAGGCAGATATCAAGTTATTTACTTGGTAGCACCACATGCCTAGGTAAATAGTACATGCTAAATCCTTATAGAGTGATAAATTTGATACCCTTCTTTTTCCAACAGATTTCTATCAGCAAGGTCAAATTTACAGTATGATATTTCTAGAGGTAATGTGAAAGTCTTTCAAAACTCAGTTGAAATGAGATGATAAGAATAACACACCACTTTATTGAATTCTTATTCTGTGCCAACCACTATGCTAAGCACTTTAATTGTCATAATCCTCTCAACAAATCTATAATGACTTATATTCTACTATTATCCCTATCTGTATAGAAACCTTGCTAGAGCTCAGAAGCAGTAAAGCATAATTTGTGAAGATGTTGGCAGTTTATTTTAAAGCCATCGGATTTTTACTGGTATCCTGTCAGTGCCATTCTCCTTTTTTTAATGCCCTGTCTGCAATTGTCCATGACAGTTTCTTAAGTAAGTTTTGCCTTCCCACAACTTAAATAGTGTCTGTTATATCACCTACCTTTTTCTTTACAGTTTTTCTTGTTTGCACAAGAAGCTCCAAAGCTTTCCTTTTTCTCATTAATTTTCAAAAGAGCATCTTGTTATCCTACTCTGAAATGTTGCAACATGATCAGATAATATATAGAGATCTGGAAATCTCTGGCTCACGTTTTTTGTTTTTTACATACACAGAGGGCCAAGTAGCAGTTGTTATTATCATTTTAGGTAAGTTTTAAGAAAATGATTGCAGTCTAAACAATGTTATATAGTCAAGAAATTTCCAAAATAATTTGTAGCAAATCACATGAAAAATACTTGAAACAAATTTGGTTTTGAAGTGATTGGTAGTTATATCCATGCTGTTCATAAAAGATGGAAATGAAGTTAATAAAATGCTGCATATTTTATACTTAGGAAATATTGTGGCTTATAATGAGTCTTTATACAAAACTGAAGCCACTGTGTTATCAAAGAGGAAGCAGTTTACCAAATATATTAAGCTCTCAGAAATAAACTGACATCAATTTCAATTTCTGATTTGATTTCAGCTTTTATACGGAAGATGGTGGCATTCTATTTCATAAGTGCTGAAGTATTTTCTGTGTATTTGTAAAAGTTGTGTCTGTATATTTTGATTGTGAATATTTAAATAACCAAATACAGTCAATATACAGATAAAGGTCAATTAATATTTAGCTAAAATTTTTGTGATGGTCATTATTACTATTTGTATTAGTGAAATACATTTTAATGTGAAGTTAGTTACTTGATCTTCTTTTAACTTTTAAGATTAAAATTAAAGTATAGCTTTTCCTAAATAGTTTAATTGGAAATCTATAATTAAAAGAAAGTCTACTACAGTCCTAAAACAAGTTGTTATTTTGAAATCAGTCTTTATTTTACATTTTACTTTATTAAATCCTATTTTATTCATTCATGAATTATCTTATATCCTTGATTCTTTCAGATACAATCCAGATATAATTTAATCTTCAGAGCTCATGAAAGTGTCATGTGAGTTTTTCTTTGTAGATTTCTTAAAAGAGAATTGAAATGGTAGATTTATGTAGTTATAAAATTAGTTATATTTAAAGTATTTCAAAAGATAAAAGCACAAAGTTATTTCCATGCTATGATTTTTAAACTTTTATTTTTATTTTTTTAGAGACATGGTCTTACTCTGTCTCTCAGGCTGGAGCCCAGTAGCAAGCTATAGTAACCTTGAACTCCAGGGTTGAAGCAATCTTTCTGCTTCAGCCTCTCAAGTAGCTAGAACTACAGGCATGTACCACCATGCCTGACTACATTTTTTAATTTTTTGTAGAGACAGGATCTTGCTGTGTTGCCCAGGCTTGTCTTGAACTCCTGGGTTTAAGTGATCCTCTTATCTTGGCTTCCCCAAATGCTGGGATTACAGGTGTGAGCCACTGTGCCTAGCCTCTATGCTATGATTTTACATATGTTAAACTTACATTAATGAAGAAAGACTTGAAAT
The DNA here is from genome assembly GCF_028885625.2 of Pongo pygmaeus. NCBI lineage: Eukaryota > Metazoa > Chordata > Mammalia > Primates > Hominidae > Pongo > Pongo pygmaeus. The sequence continues at coordinate 163,486,004 of NC_072376.2, read as the reverse complement.
GAATGAGCAAAAAATGAAAAGAGCTAAATTAAAATATGTGAATAGTAGTTAGCTTTTAGGGGTTTAATTTTCTTAATTGGTGTCTTTATTCAGTAAATTTAAATATACATACATATAAATGTATTTCACACTATAAAATATTTTAGAATAACTCTTAGGTGGTATAGCTTTTCCACATTTTATTAAGTGTTTTATGTGTTAAAGAAGTAAGTCAGGATTCCATTGTGTGCAGCTTGTACTTTGCCATGGAAATTGTCAGCTGAAATTGCCAGGAGAGTTGTTATATTAAATCTCTCTATATAAAATGTATATTAATTATATATGTAAAATCTATTCTACAATGTTGTGTATGATCGATATAAAACATAGATTTTCTTTTTTTTTTACATTTTTTATTTTATTTTAAGTTCTAGGATACATATGCAGAACGTGCGGGTTTGTTACAAAGATTTACATGTGTCATGGTGGTTTGCAGCACCCATTAACCCATCACCTAGGTTTTAAGCCCCACATGCATTAGGTATTTGTCCTCATGTTCTTCCTCCCCTTCCCCCCATAGCCCAACAGGCCCTGGTGTGTGTTGTTCCCTTCCCTGTGTCCATGTGTTCTCATAGTTCAGTTCCCACTTATGAGTGAGAACATGTGGTGTTGGTTCCTGTGTTAGTTTGCTGAGGATGATGGCTTCTAGTTTCATCCATGTCCTGGCAAAAGACATGAACTCATTCTTTTTGGTGGCTGCATAATATTCCATGGTGTATGTGTACCACATTTCTTCATCTAGTCTGTCATTGATGGGCATTTGGGTTGGTTCCATGTCTTTGCTATTGTACATAGCTAAAATAAACATACGTGTGCATGTGTCTTTACAGTAGAATGATTTATCCAGTAATGGGATTGCTGGGTCAAATTCCTAGTTCTAGATTCTTGAGGAATCACCACACTGTCTTCCCCAATGGTTGATCTAATTTACATTCCCACCAATGATGTAAAAGCGTTCTTTTTTCTCCATAGCTTCAGCATCTATTGTTTCCTGACTTATTAATAATCGCTATTCTGACTGGCATGAGATGCTAACTCATTGTGGTTTTGATTTGCATTTCTGTAGTGATGAGTGATGAAATTGTTTTCATATGTTTGTTGGCCACATAACTATCTTCTTTTGAGAAGTGTCTTCATATCCTTTGCCCACTTTTTGATGGGGTTGTTTTTTTCTCGTAAATTTGTTTAAGTTCTTTGTAGATTCTGGATATTAGCCCTTTGTAGATTCTGGATATTAGCCCTTTGTTAGATGGGTAGATTGCAAACATTTTCCCCCATTCTGTAGGTTGCCTGTTCACTCTGATGGTAGTTTCTTTTGCCCTGCAGAAGCTCTTTAGTTTAATTAGATCCCATTTGTCTATTTTGGCTTTGTTGTCATTGCTTTTGGTGTTTTAGTCATGAAGTCCTTGCCCATGCCTGTGTCCTGAATGGTATTGCCTAGGTTTTCTTCTAGGGTTTTTATGGTTTTAGGTCTAACATTTACATCTTTAATCCATCTGGAATTAATTTTTGTATGAGGTATAAGGAAGGGATCCAGTTTCAGCTTTCTACTTATGGCTAGCCAGTTTTCCCAGCACCATTTATTAAATAGGGAATCCTTTCCCCATTTCTTGTTTTTGTCAGGTTTGTCAAAGATGAGATGGTTGTAGATGTGTGGTGTTATTTCTGAGGCCTCTGTTCTGTTCCATTGGTCTATATATCTGTATTGGTACCAGTACCATGCTGTTTTGGTTACTGTAGCCTTGTAGTATAGTTTGAAGTCAGCTGGCTTGATGCCTCCAACTTTGTTCTCTTGCTTAGGATTGTCTTCGCAATGTGGGCTCTTTTTTGGTTCCATATGAACTTTAAAGTACTTTTTTATAATTCTGTGAAGAAAGTCATTGGTAGCTTGATGGGGATGGCATTGAATCTATAAACTACCTTGGGCAGTATGACCATTTTCACAATATTGATTCTTCCTATCCATGAGCATGGAAGGTTCTTCCATTTGTTTGTGTCCTCCTTTATTTCATTGAGCAGTGATTTCTACTTCTCCTTGAAGAGGTCCTTCACATCCCTTGTGAGTTGGCTTCTTAGGTATTTTATTCTCTTTGTTGCAATTGTGAATGGGAGTTCGCTCATGATTTGGCTCTCTGTTTGTCTGTTATTGGTATGTAGGAATGCTTGTGATTTTTGCACATTGATTTTGTATCCTGAGACTTTGCTGAAGTTGCTTATCAGCTTAAGGAGTTTTTTGGGCTGATATGGTGGGGTTTTCTACGTATACAATCATGTCATCTGCAAACAGAGACAATTTGACTTTCTCTCTTCCTATTTGAATATGCTTTATTTCTTTCTCTTGCCTCATTGCCCTGGCCAGAACTTCGAATACTATGTTGAATAGAAGTGGTGAGAGAGGGCCACTCAAAGGGAATGCTTCCAGCTTTTGTCCATTCAGTATGATATTGGCTATGGGTTTGTCATGAATAGCTCTTATTATTTTGAGATGTTCCATCAATACCTAGTTTATTGAGAGTTTTTAACATGAAGGGATGTTTGAATTTTATCGAAGGCCTTTTCTTCATCTATTGAGATAATCATATAGTTTTTGTCATTGGTTCTTTTTATGTGATGGATTACATTCATTGATTTGTGTAAAAACAGAGATTTTAAAGAGAGTCTAACACTATAATATTTCAGCCTTGTGATTATGTGATGCTAATATTAGTAAGTCTTATTGTTAGATTGCAAGGGTCTGTGTACCTAGGCTCATATACAAATTTGTCATAAGGTTAAAAAAATATTATTTCAACCAGGTGTGGTGGCTTATTTCTGTAATCCCAGCACTTTTAGAGGCTGAGTTGGTATAATCACTTGAGCCCTGGGTAACCCAGTCTGGGTAACACAGTAAGACCCCATTTCTACAAAATATTTTAAAAATTAGCTGGGTGTGGTAGTGTGTGCCTGTAGTCCCAGCTACTTGAGAGGCTGAGATAAGAGGATTGCTGGAGCCCAGGAGTTCAAGGCTGCAGTGAGCTATGATCATACCACTACATTCCAGCCTGGTCATCAGAGCAAGACCCCTATTAAAAAAAAAAAAAAAAGATTATTTCAAAGCAAACTTAATTGTGGGCATGAGAGAAACGAAAATGAGTAAGACATAATTTTGTCATCTAATAACTCTCAGTGTAATGTTTCTACTATTTAAATATTTGATGGCCTTTAATGTCTTGAATGCAGATAAATTTTTAGAAAATATATTATGGATTAAATATGTATTATTTCTTCTGTTACTTTATGTAACTTAAGTTTGTTTGCTTAGTTTTCTCTTCTTCCTATAATTTGCACACCAGGAGGTTAAGACCTTACTTTCTCCTCTGTCCTCTAAACATTTACTGATAACATACATACATAGCAGGGTGTGGGAGGTTGCCTATGTATAGAGAAAGTGAATATGTACTTACATTGCCATTATCATAGTTGCCCATAGCAATGAGAGTATACTTGTAACTACGCTATCATTATTTCTGCTGCTGTCCCATTAAATTTTGCAGATAGGCTGAATATATATGTATGTATGTATATCCTTCTAAAGAAAAATTTAATGCTTATTGCAAATAGAGGGAGAACTATCCCTGGAAAACAACCAGTGAATACTCAGCAACAATAGAAAGAGCTGAGGTGCACAGAATATTATATGCTGATTGGTAGATTTGTAGACAAGGATAAAAGGCATTGAATAGCCTCGTGTATTTAAGGACAGTCTTTCTGCTAGAGCCAAGAAGCTCAGGAGATACTGTGTGAGCAAATATAACAGAAAATAATTGAAGGAGAGGCTAAGGGGGAAAGAGAATAGTGGACATCTAGGGTAGTCAGTGATGCTGAGGGTAGAGAGAGCACAGCCGTTCACAGTAGATGAAGGGTAGTAATAGATAATAGAACATCTCTGTTATCAAAAGATGATATGAAAACTATATTATATTCTAAAGCATAGATGTGGGAATCTACATATGCTTGGAGGTAGGGATTGGTCGGGTGTTGCTTAGTACAGGAATTGATTCCTGCAATGATTTGCTACAGGAAGTTTTAAGATCAAATTATATTTATTACACTTTTTGTAAGAGAAAAGAAAATAGAATATATATTAATTTTCTGTTGCTGCTATAACAAATTTCCACAAAAGTAATGGCTTTATGCAGGCCTCACAGAAGTAAAATCAAGGTGTTGGCAGGACTGCATTCTCTTCTAGAGCATCTAGGGGAGAATTTGTTTCCTTACCTTTTCCAACTTCTAGATGTTTTCCACTATCCTTGGCTTGTGGCTTCCTTCCTTTCTTCGGCAAAGTCAGTAAGGACAGATTGAGTGCTTATATTGCATCACTCTGACCTAATCTTCTGCCACCCTCTTGTACTTTAAGGGACTCTTGTAATTACACTGGACTTACCCAGATAATCCAGGTTAATCTCCCTGTTATAATGTTAGCTGATTAGCAACCTTATTCCATTTGCAACTGTAATTCCTCTTTGCCTTTTATGGTATTAATAACATATTCATGAATTCCGGGGAATAGAATGTGGACATCTTTGGGAGGGAGCATCATTCTGCATACTACATTATACCATTGTGGTTTAGAAGGAATACAGTGTTACTAGCCCTTCAGTTATTTAGAAAAAGTTCTCATTTGGAATAGCTCATCTTCATGGATTTTAGAATAACACAGTTTTGTCATATTAAGAACAGATTTAAATTAATATTTATCATATTAATAAATATATTATTGGTAGGTTTATAATATTTATAAGCATGTAATAAAACTTGTGACAATAATGTTCTCAGAAAGAATTGTGTTTTGGTAAATTTTAGTAGAGAATTACTGTTTATAAATTGTTACTGTAGTTTCAGTTAGCATTTACTGTTAGTAACCTTTTTTTTTTTGAGATGGAGTTTCGCTGTTGTTGCCCAGGCTGGAGTGCAATGGTGTGATCTCGGCTCACCGCAACCTCTACTTCTGGGTTCAAGCGATTCTCCTGCCGCAGCCTCCCAAGTGGCTGGGATTACAGACATGTGCCACCACGCCCAACTAATTTTGTATTTTTAGTAGAGACAGGGTTTCTCCATGTTGGTCAGGCTGGTCTTGAACTCCCAACTTCAGGTGATCTGCCCGCCTCGGCCTCCCAAAGTGCTGAGATTACAGGCATGAGCCACCGTGCCCGGCCAATAGTAACACTTTTAATTGCCAATGATTTGAATTATAAATATGGACCTATATGCTGTTCTACTAAATATCAGTTTGGAGTTCATAATGATTGAACTACAGAAACCCTTTAAACAAGAGGCCAAATTTGTATTTGTATATACCCTATGAATGCATATTCGCCAGTGGTATTAATCAAAGTATAGTTAGAGGTCAGGTTCCAAATTGTCCAGTTAGCTTTATCTTCTTCCAAAGACATCCTTCCTTTAGTTTTTGGTCACAGAGGACATCACAGGATAGAATAACTGCTTCTGGAAAACATTTTAAACCTATATTTCACTAATGTTGGCTCAGTCTCATTACATACTTAGCACATTTATTATATAAGAAACAAGGATCACATGTTTTTTAAAAATGCATTTACCTACCATTAATATTTAGCCTCATTTATCATTTGTGCTCTCTCTGACATTGTCTCTCTCTATACATACATAATGTATATGTTATTAATAAATACACCCACACATACATACAAGTGTATATAATACACACACCACTTTTTTCTGAACCATTTGTACACATTATACTCCTTTTCCCCTAAATACTTCAGTGTGTATTTCCTAATAAGAATGTTATCTTATTTATATAACTATAATAATAATCAAATTTATGAAATTTGCTTTGAGATAATACTTTAACCTGCCATCCATACTTCAGTTTCATTGATGGACGAAATAATGTCCCTTATTTTATATATATTTTTATATATATATATATATATATTTTTTTTTTTTTTTTTTTTTTTTTTTTTGTGATGGAGTCTCACTGCAACCTCCACCTCCCGGGTTCAAGCGATTCTCCTGCCTCAACCTCCTGAGTAGCTGGGACTACCGGCATGCGCCACCACACCCAGCTAATTTTTGTATTTTTAGTAGAGACGGGGTTTCACCATGTTGGCCAGGATGGTCTCAATCTTTTGACCTCATGATCCACCCGCCTTGGCCTGCCAATGTGCTGGGATTACAGGCATGAGCCACCACGCCCTGCCAATATTTTTAACTTCTAGTAGAGAATCTAGTTTAGAATTAGATATTTCTTTAGTCTGCTTAAATCTGAAACAGTTCTTCAGGCTATCTTTGTCTTTCTTGACATTGCCAATTTTGAAGAATGTAGTTCTCTCCTTTTTTTAACAGAATAATCTTCAGTTGGATTTGTGCAATGTTTCCTTATGATTGGATTCAGGTTATACATCTAGTTATTATACTGTGTAAGTGATATGTCTGTCTGAGAGTTTCACCTACATAGACACAGGATGTCTACCTGCCCTTCAATGGTGATATTTTGATCAGCCAGTCAGTACGTTGTCTGATATTGCTAGTCTATGTATTATTTTTTCCTTTGTAATTATTAAGCAGCCTGTAATGATACCATGCAAATATCCTGCTTCTCATCAAAATTCCCTCCCTGAAGGCTAGAATAAATCATGTGGTACTAGATTAGAGTCAAATCATATTTAGCTTAATGTAGATACAAATGGATACATCGAAAAATAAAGAATAGATAGGTGTGTATACATGGATTAGTATATATACATACATTTATTAGCTTTGTTCACCAGGGTGTTTAGAAGTAATGACACTCCAGTAGCAATGAGAATACTCAATGCCCAGGTCTTAGTTTCTAATACCATGCTCCAATAAAAGGAACCCAGGACTCCCCAGAGAAATGGTTGATTCTATTGCTGAGGCAAACACTACACAAGATGAGCCTGGAGCATATTGTAGTGCCAGAGCATATATAAGTGTCCAAAGAATAGAATAATGGGGTTAGGTCAAAGGGACACAAGAGCCAAATGAAAGAGCTCTCAATAGTCAAAGTCAGAATAATTTGAACAACAAAATAAATAACTTAGTTTTGGTTTATAACCTAAAGTATGAAGTAAATATCAGTCCATAATGAAATAAATAGCTAAATAAATTAATATGGGAGAGAAGAGATAAATTTACCTTACAGAAGGAGTCTAAATAATTTATGTAGATACTCCCCCCAAAAGAAATGGACCATTACTCGCCACCTGCTAAGTGTGGGCTCTGCTTAGTGACTTGCTTCCAAAGAGTACAGTATGGGGCCGGGCGCTGTGGCTCATGTCTGTAATTGTAGCACTTTGGGAGGCCAAGGCAGGTGGATCATTTGAGGTTAGGAGTTCGAGACCAGCCTGGCCAGTGTGGCAAAACCCCATCTCTACTAAAAATAACAAAAATTAGCTGGTTATGGTGGTACGTGCCTGTAATTCCAGCTACTCAGGAGGCTGAGACATGAGAATCACTTGAACCTGGGAGGTGGAGGTTGCAGTGAGCCAAGATTGCGCCACTACACTCCAGCCTGGGCGACAGAGTAAGACTGTCTCAAAACAAACAAAAAAACAAAGAGTACAGTATGGAACAGAGCAGCAGGAAATAACTAAAATAACTATACAGTGGAAGCCCTTGTGAAATGCTACTTCAACCAGGTAATTAAGGCTAATATCAGTGACAAAACATGTTGATAGCATGTGGCTAGGATATGATATGATATGATGCGGATGGCACTATACTTCTGTGGACTTCCTTCCTAAAACCTGTAACCCCATTCTAACCATGAGAACATCAGACAAATCCAAATTGAGGGGAATTCTACAAATGCCCTGGTCAGTACTCTTTAAAGCTGTCAAAGATCATCAAAACCAAGAAAAGTCTTAAAAACCATTAAAATCCAGAGAAGCCTAAGGAGACATCAAGACTAAGCATAATGTGGTGTCTTGGATGGGATCTTGGGACAAAAAAAAAAAAAAAAAAAAAGCATGAGAGAAAAACTGATGAAATCTGAATGAAATTTGGAGTCTGCTTAACAATTCTTCCCTGTATTAATCTCTACAGTGATGGTTATAAAATGATTATTTTCCCATATCACGTCTTCTTCCACCTTTATCAGTTGACGTTATGCCTTAACTTTATACACTTCTGCGTTCCCCATGTATTTATCCATCTATTATTGCTATGGACTCATGAATTTTTCTTATTTTCAATGGTTAATAATTCACTGGTGGTCATAATTACTTTAATGCTCAAATTCTTCCAGATTGGGCCAGTGGGAAGCCTTTCAAGCTTGTTCTTATGTTTTTTTTTACTTACCCCTTCATTTTCTTGAGCACTTTCTGACTTTCTGACATGGCAAGAGGCTCAAGGCTCATCTTGTAGCTTCCCTTCTGCAGCCCTGGAATCAGGTATTACTTTGGAGAGCCTTAATTCTTTTCAGTGAAGAATGCTATTAGAAACCAAGATGTGGGTACCGGGTGAAACACAGCACATAACAAATGTCCTTTTAATTATCTTTCTTTGGTAATTGTGGCAGCCCTATTTTTGTGACATCTTGTTATTCAGCTACATATTTTTAAAAAGGTTGCGTTTTCCTTGTAGGCCTTGTTTTGATTGCAGATTTTGCTGTCACATTGATATTAAAGCAAGACATTTAGGAAGGAGTATCCAATTTATACACCACAACATTTGTAAATTTAATGACAAATTGCATTTGTGCATGCATGAAGATGTCTTTTAAAAATCCAAAGTACATAATATGTCAATCTGCATTTTCACAGTATTTGTATAATTTATAAGTAATATTATACTTATTTCATAGGAAAAATTGTAGTGTTGGAAGGTTCACATTTAATGCAGAAGCAATCAGTGAGCTTTTAAGTAAAGAGAGATTGGAGTTATGGCACTAAAATAAATAAGTAAATAGGCTAATAAGGTATTCACATTCTGTATAAGTATGTATATAATTATTTATTTCACAAACACTTTTGATTATCTGCCAGTATGCCAACTGTGTAGGATGCTGAGATTACAGCAATAAGTAAGAATAGCTCTAATTTGGTTCCTCATAGAGCTTTAGACATTAACCATATAATCAAATGTTTGAATATATTAAACTTCAAACATAGTTGCTGTTTAAAATATGATTTGTTTTCAAACAAATGTTTTTGATTACCATCCGTCAGATAGTTTTTAAATTTAGTTTTTTGAATATTTAGAACAAATGTATAAAAATAACTGTTAACTATTAAAAGCTATTGGAGAACATATTTATTTGGCTTCTCCATATTCATTTTTCAGGTCCCATAAAATTTTTATTTTATTTATTTTTTATATATTTTGCTAGAATATTTTTAGATTCTAGGCCGAGCACAGTGGCTCATACCTGTAGTCCCAGCACTTTGGGAGATTGAGGCATGAGGGTCTCTTGAGCCCAGGAGTTAGTGACCAGCCCGGACAACATAACAGTATCTCGTCTCTATAAAAAATGAACAGAATTAACCAGGCATGGTGGTGTGCTCCTGCTGTGTAGCTACTTGGGCTACTGACTTGGGAGGATTGGTTGGACCCAGGAGATTAAGGCTGCAGTGAGCCACGATTGCACCACTGCACACCAGTCTGGGTGACAAAGGAAGACCTTGTCTCAAAAAAAGAGAATATTTTTAGATTGTATTTGTTTGTGTGTGTGTGGTTTTTTTTTTTTTTTAAGACAGAGTCTCACTCTGTCACCCAGGCTGGAGTGCAGTGGTGCAATCTTGGCTCACTGCAAGGTCTGCCTGCTGAGTTCAAGTGATTCTCCTGCCTTAGCCTCCCAAGTAGCTGAGACTACAGGCATGCGCCACCATGCCTAGCTAATTTTTTTGTATTTTTAGTAGAGATGGGGTTTCACCATGTTGGCCAGGATGGTCTCGATCTCTTGACCTTGTGATCTGCCCACCTTGGCCTCCCAAAGTGCTGGGATTACAGGCGTGCGCTCGGCCAATTCTGTTCGTATTGTAAGATATAATTGTTTTTAATTCTTTATACTTGATGAGCTAGCATAGTAGTGTCATTTATGAATATAGATTAGCTGGAAGTATGCTGTCTTTACTAAAACTTGATTGTAGATTTGAATTGTTATGGGTTGAACAGAATAGTCTTAAGGTCTACTGTGTTTTAAGTATATAGTAGAATATACAATTTGAGGATAGGTAGTAGCATTGTAGTATTATATGTGAGTGGGTGATAGCATTTCTTTATACAATTAAACAACTGAAGTGTTCACCACAAAACCTAGAGTTGATGGAAACACTTGATATTGGAGTCACCTGTTTTCAGATTCCTTCCTCCCCTTGTTTAAAAAGTAACCGTAGATATTTTAAGGGCCTTTGAATCTTATTTTCTATAAATATTACTGCTAAAGGTACAGATTTAAACAGATTTATAGTAGTTAACCCTTACAACTATCATATCCTTCCTTTCCCCAGCTTTTTGTTGTTGATTTCTGTATCTCTAGGCTTTCCAAAAAATACTTATTTTTTGAATGAATGAATATGTAACTATTTTCCTTAAACACTGAGTTTAATGTAACAAAAGGCTGTTTTGTTTGCCATCCTAATGAGTTTTTTATAAGTGGCATAGAACATCATTAAGAAGGACTAGTAATACCTTATACTAAAGATAACATTCCTGAAAAGCCTCCTTGGTAATAGAATGTTTTGTTGAAGAATTTAAGATTATTTTGGAAAAAGTAAGCAGAAATGAAGTCAGAAAGGAATCTGTAAAAGCCCTTTTGATTATTATATTTACTAATATATATTGATAAAGCTTGTAAAATAAAGAAATATTAGCATCTTTCTATACTTTAGTTGTGATTGATTCTTTATTGTCAATTTTCATTTATCATTCTTTTACTAAAAACATTTTAGGGTTTCTCATCACTGTGCTTTCAGCACTGTGCTATAATTTTATTTCTTCTTACAGATAATAAGCAAAATAACAGATATTCCTTATGGCCTAATTCTCTAGCAGATTATTACATTTTGGTTTCTGATTTCTGTCCTGGCTTAGTAACTCTTGTCTCTCTGATCCTACTTCCTGAGCATTTTTTCATGTGTCTTTTGGCTGCGTAAATGTCTTCTTTTGAGGAATTGTACAAGATACAGTCCTGTACAGGAGAATTGTACAGGATATGGTTATTGGTATGAAAAGTATAATATTCTTAACTTTCTGACTTGACTATTTTTTGGATCTTGGCATAAATTGTATTTTTGTATTCTGTCTTCTAAGGCAGGGTTTCCCTGTTAGGAACTGGGCCGCACAACAGGAGAGGAGTGCCAGGTGAGGGAGTATTACCACCTGAGCTCTGCCTCCTGTCAGATCACCTGTGGCATTAGATTCTCATAGGGGTGCAAACCTTATTGTGAACTGTGCATATGAGGGATCTAGGTTGCATGCTCCTTATGAGACTCTAATGTCCGATGATCTGAGTTGGAAGAGTTTCATCCTAAAATCATACCTCCCAGCCCCCACCCCACTTTGGTCTGTGGAAAAATTGTCTTCCATGAAATCAGTTTCTGGTGCCAAAATGATTGAGGACTACTATTCTAAAGGGTAAGTATGATGTAAGAAATCCTATATGTATATCTGTGTGTGTGTAAAAAATATATATACACATACATATATTTTAATAGACTTTTCTATGGGACTTAATAGTCATTTTCATTAGTGGTTTAAAATGGCTCTCTCATGTATAACTTATGAGTATCATGTATTTCAATCAGGGTGTATCCCTAAGCTTTTTGCTTTTTTTTTTTTTTTTTGAGGCAGGGTCTTGCTCTGTCACCCAGGCTGGAGTGCAGTGACACAATCATGGCTTACTGCAGCCTTGACCTCTCTGGTTTTAGTGATCCTCCCCTGAGTAGCTGGGACTACAGTCATGTTCCACCACCCCTGGCTAATTTTTGTGTTTTTTGTAGAGACAGGGTTTCACTATGTTGCCCAGGCTGGTCTCAGACTCTTGGGCTCAAGTGATCTACCTACCTCAGCCTCCCAAAATGCTAAGATTACAGGTGTGAGCCACCACTCCTGGTTTTTAGTCTTTTTTATGTTGCTGTCGTTGAATATGTTTATCCATACACAAGTTTATATATTTATATGCTAGTTTACATATTCATTTCATTAGTTTTTTAATCCATTCTCTGCTGCTATTATAGAATACCAGAGACTAGTAATTTATAAAGAATAGAATTTATTTGGCTCATGCTTTTGGAGGCAGGAAATCTAAGAGCATGGTGCCAGTATCTGGTGAGAGTCATCCCAGGGCAGAAGACCAAGTGAGCATGTGAGACAGAGAGAGCAAGAGGGGTCTAAGCTCCATTATTTTATGAGGAACTCACTCTTGTGATAATTAACACTCCCTAGCAATAGTCACATTAATTCATTTATGAAGGCAGAGCCCTCATAACCCAATCACTCCCAAAGGTCCCACCTCTCAACACTGTTAAAATGGGGATTCAGTTTCCAACACATGAACTTTGGGGGATATAGTCAAACCATAGCAGTTTGTTTTGTACCAAATATTTTATAACACAACAGAGATCCAATGTTATATAAAATTTGAGTAATCTTATACTAGGAAGCCCTGATATAATCTTTTAGTTAAAGAACTATTTTCCATGAAATGTTAGTTGCCTCTTACTAAGCAGCAAATAGAGACTTGATGTTATTTGAGGCCTAAAAACAGTGATTTATTATGAATGAGCACACAAATGAAAGATAATTTCTAACTCATCATATTTTGGGGACAACCATTTAAAACTAAACCACTGTGTGTAGAAACTTAGCTGAAGTTATAAGGAAGCATAAGTGCGGATAGAATGTGATGAAATACATTACACTTTATTATGACATTTACATACCAGTGACTGAGATATTTATATACACACTTAGCTATTAGTAAAATGGCATCAGAGAAAAAGAATAGTTGGGTATCTTAATTTTAATGGGCTCTCAAAATAGTAAATACTCATTTGTATTCTAAATATACTTTAATAATTAAATCATTTTTAAGATACTTGCTGTATTTTGTAATTTTCCTAGATCCATTTTTGGTTCTTTCCCTATAGTTGCTCTTTTTTAAATGTAAAATTCAATAATCCTTTAGTATGAGGTTGTTTTGGGGTGTTGTTTTAGCTACCCCTAAAGTGGAGCATGCATGTTCATGTTATCTTTAAAAATATATTTATGTAAAATACTTTAACTGACTAAAGATTATTTTTGAAATCAAAATACGGTATTTAAAGTTTTACTTTACATAAAATTTTAATATATCCATTCCACACATATTTTTAATGCCCTACTAATGTGCATGCCATTGTGCTAGGAATTTGCTAAAACTAATGAGCTAAATTTACAGAAAATGAATTCTCTGCTATATTAAAATTACCCTAAACTAGTTTGTATTTTTTTATTTACGCACTTTGTGTTGTATGGGTTAAAAGAGCCTAAGAGGAGCTGCCTAAAACACTATGAAACCTATGGCCAGGATTCATAGTTCCCTCATCTTCTTTCTCTGATAGTGCCATTTAGTACTCAACCCTGATACTTGTTCCTAATACTTTCAGGAATCAGAATCTCTCTCTGGAATGTTTGCTTTCTTTTCCATCTTTCCTCTAAAAAAGCTTTCTTCAGCTTCAACTGTGGTGATTTGGGAAAGACAAATGGAGGTTCCCTCAAAGGTTGTTATGAAAACAAGATGAAAACTGTTCAAATAAGACTTCATAGACTTTGAAAAGTATTAAAATAATTCACAACTGATATAATACTTTATAAATAGGTAAAAGTGACAAATGAGGCTGGGTGCAGTGGCTCACGCCTGTAATCCCAGCACTTTGGGAGGCCGAGGCGGGCGGATCATGAGGTCAGGAGTTCGAGACCATCCTGGCTAACACGGTGAAACCCTGTCTCTACTAAAAATGCAAAAAATTAGCCGGGCGTGGTGGCGGGCACCTGTAGTCCCAGCTACTCGGGAGGCTGAGGCAGGAGAATGGTGTGAACCCGGGAGGCGGAGCTTGCAGTGAGCCGAGATAGTGCCACTGCACTGCGGCATGGGCAACAGAGCGAGACTCCATCTCAAAAAAAATAATAATAATAATAAAATAAAATAAAGTGACAAATTATTCTACGTGACAGAATGTTGGAAAAATAGAAAAAATATACAAATAGAAATCAGTACAAACTAAAAAATGTCATATGAAACATTAAAATTTTAGTTATATTGGTAATAGGACAGAGCTACCCTATGATGATTTTTGTTTTGAAAAACAGTGGTTCTTAAAATGTTGCTTAAAAAGTATTAAATATATCTTAGAATATATTCATTAGAAGAATATAGTTATAGATTTAATATATTCAAGAAGAATATTCTTTAAATATTTACAGTTGGTACATAGGTGATTTTGATAATTTAGGCACATTTATTTTTTAGCAGATTGACTTTGGCAAATGAGCCTGCTTTCTTATACTAAACATTTATAATATAGTGATGAAAAGCTTTCACATAGCTTATTTTCTTTGGAGCTATGTAACCTTGGACAATTTAATTGAACTTTTAAAAACTTAGCTTCCTCATTTGTGGAAAAACAGGTAATAGCAACTACCTCATACAATTGTTGAGAGAATAAAATGAGATAATTCATGTAATAGCAGTTAGCACGATGTCAGGCAATTAGTAAGGGTTCAATAAATAATAAGTAGCACTTATTAACTTGTGATACAGGTTCCAAAACAGAGGGGATACTTTGAGGGTTTTCTTCAAATTAATTGCATTTCTAAATTTTTTTTTTAAAAAAATCTGTTTTTAACAGCACCATTAGGTAAATCACTAATATTGATGTATTTTTATTTTTTTAATATAGACTAGTAAACTACGCAGAGTTAAGTGTTATATTAGAATCTTGATCTCTCCTAACATTTCTCTTCCTCAGTTTCCCATTGTTTTGGTAGAGTATGTAGACATTTGCGAGATTAATTTAGAGTTGGTAGATACATTCTGTATTTCATTTTACTTTAGATAGCAGATTTGGCAGTTTAAATATATTTAATTCAGTAAGAGAATGACTGAGTATGAGCTGTATCCTCATCTTACTGTTGAAGATGTCCCAAATAGTTGGGTGTGCACTGTGGCAGGACAGAGGACAAAAGTACTACAGCCTAACAAAGAGTGGGTTGGGGATGTTTATGAAGAAAACAGAGAGGATAACTGATTGAGGGAAGAAGAGTGACTGCTGATTATTATGTATCTGATACTATCTGATAAGAACAAAATGTATTTTTATTTGAAAAAAATGTTTGTATTATGGCAGTGCTTGCTGCTTCAAGGCTGCACAAATATAACATGTACAGGACTTAATTGATTAAAGCATATACATTTGCTTTTCTCCTTATTTTACAGGGAAAATATTTATGTAGAGAAAATATAAATAAATATGTTTAAGGCATTCCATTTGTTCTCTGGCATTGTAGTTCTGAGTTGAAGAAACAGCAAGTAAAAGTCATTTATAAAGCCAAAAATTATTAGTGTAAATGCATTATTTTCCTTAAAGTAAAATTATAATTTTAATTTCAGTTTTGTTATGCCACGTATTTGGAAAGTTACCTGTTTAAGGAAGCAATTCATTTGTGTCCTGGAGTTGATGAATTTGGGAGAGCCACATTTTAATCCTTGATTCCCTGAGGATTTTGTTTCACAATACCTTTCTCCTTTAAGTCTCTAAAACTACAGTCCTTTTGAGTGAATAGGGGCTATTTTATACACCACCCTGCTCCCAATCCAATTAAAGGTTCCATAATAGATGGATTAGGGAAAGTTTACTTCTTAGCAGAAATAAAGCTTTAGAAAAATGGTGCCCAGATAGCAAGAGGGAATGTGAGGGAAAGCGGAGAAAATTAAGGAGATAATGGTCAGTAATCTTAACTTGTCTGATGTTTGCGCTGTCCACAATATAGCAGACTTTAAGAATAACGGGAACAATACTTCAGATTCTTTAACCATTTTGTTGCTGAAGTTTGGCTGTCTCTTCAATTTTCTTCACTTTTGCTTTTGTTATCTGCATCTTGGGCAAATATGTCTAATCCTTTACTTCAAGTGTCTGTGTGTTTTGTCGCATTTTTCTTTTTCTTTTTTCCTTTTTGTGTGGGAGCAATAGTGTTGGAAGGAGGTAAGGGGAGGGAAAAGTTAATCTGGATAACAATCTGCTTGCATAATTCTAAAAAATAACCTAATACCAATGGGTATGTTTCAGATTTCATTTTAAGTGTGTATATTTGTGTACATGTATGTATTTTAGAAATTAAAGAAGGAACTTAAATTTTTAAATACTTTCTAAGTTTTTTGGGTGAATTTTATAAATTTTTCATTTGGCTCTAATAGACGTGTTTGATGTGGTGATTTACTTGGGTAAAATTTAAATCAAGAAAGTTAAACTCTTAGAATTAAATATGTTTTGTTTACAAATAAATATTATCTGTCATAACCCATCAGTTGAGTTTTTACTTTAAATTTCCCAACAGAAGGTTGGAAGATTTTGCCTTTTAATTCCTTAGAAAATCTGTTCATTTTTCCTCTATGATCAATGCATATTAAAACCAATGTCGAGAGCTGACCAGGGACATTGCTTTGTTCTGCTATATCACCTTTGGGGTAGTTAAATGAAGCTTTTCCAAGTCTGTAAAACAACTAGTAGTCATTTTTTAAAACAATTTTACTGTGTTATTATTCCTAAAGTGTCTCTAGAACTTTTCTCTTTCAAGGATAGTGGATTGTGGTAAGGCTAAATGTTTAATGAGTCTCTATGTTAAAGACTGCACTTATCTTCCAATTAACCCCAAGACCACTCTGGTATTTTTGTAAATCCACAGAAGTATTTTGAGTGAGGCCTAAAGGGTAAGCTGCAGGCAGCCTGTGAAAAATGTAAAAAGACTAACCTGCTAACAAACCTTGTGCAATGGGACAAAGAAAGTTTAATCCGTATTATGGTAAATGCAGGCTTAGTGTCCCAAAAGGGCTTTGCAGAGTGGAGCAAAACAAAGAAGGGGCAGCGCTAATAAAAATCCAGTGCTTTTATTTTTATACACAAAATTGTTGCAAAAGGAAAACTGATAATAGCATTAAGAAAAGGTTTGAATAGTGGTTTTTAATATGATACTAAACATTGTATTTGTTCACCAATTGAATGCAGTTTGTTGTACACAAAGAAGCTAAAGGTAACATGTGCAGCGTGGCCATGTTAATATTGCCAAAGAAACCTTTAGTTGAATAGTATGATTTTAGAGCTTTAGTTCAAAGTCGTAATATCGCAATAGCATTCCTTTTGCAAAATATACAAATCTTTCTTGTATATGAAAAATGCGGATTAAAAAAGACTTGCTTGTTTAAGCTTTAACTACAGTAATTTGTTACATGCCTTCAGAGCTTTGGGGGAAGCATATGCTCTTTGTGACTATACCTGTAATTTTAGAATCATGTATCCCAAATGGATAGGAAAAAGAAAAAAAAAAAACTTTTTCTTTTCTGAATTAGCTGCTGCTTCAGAAGCTGAATTTTGGAAAGTTTGGGTTTTTAACACTGAAAAATCAAAGACCAAGATTATTTTTACTCTAATAAGTAATAGAATATTGAGTAACTTTCCTAGCATGAGTTAAAAGAAATTGTTTTCATTGTTTGATCATGTTTTTAATGATTACCTTATTGTTGTTTTAAGATAACTTCTAATCTAACTTTTTATGTCTTTAAATTCTTAACAAATTTGAAATCAAATATTTCCTATCTTAGCCATTATTCAGTACATATAAGCCTATTTTTAAAGCATAAAAATGGTTTTAGATATTATATAATTGTTGTTTTGTTCACCTTCTGTCTACCACAAAGTTGCAAATTATGTTTTTTAAGCTTAATGTTCCCATTTTTATTTTAAAAAGAATTATGATTGTGGTCTCAGAATAATAACAGATTCCCTGGATGGAATTCTAAAGTGCAATAAGTAAAATAAAATAATTAATAATGAATTTAACTGATAGGTTTCAGATATCACAAAGGATATGAAATTTCAGGAGTAAAATTTTCTGAGATTGTAGCAACAGTATCTTAGAATATTGGAATTTATTTTACAATTGATTTGTAATCTTCTTTTGAGGTTAAACTTTTGTATTTATTTTAACGAATACATTCTAGCTCATATATATCCCAAAGTTTTTCTGAAATAATTTGTATGATTATTTTTAACTGAGATTACCTTAATTATGGTATTAATAACAAAGATGTTAATTCATTTTATTATGAAATGCTTCATTGTTTTTAAAGGCTTTCATGAGCATAGTTTTATTAATAATCCCAGCTCTTTAAGGTTTGTGGGACAAGCATTAATATTTTCTATTTTACAGAAGAGGAATTTGAGGCTTTGTGAAGTTAAGCACTTCACATCATCATATAGGTAACAGGTGATACAATCTGAAGTCAAATCTAGGGTTCTGACTCCAGATTCACCACATGAAACTGAAGGCAGTGTACAAACAAATTGCAATTTTTTCACTTTTTCTTGTTTGTTTTGGTTATCAGAACATTTTATATTCGTATGAAGGAATTTATAACGATGGAAGAGAGTATAATATTTTAACTGAATGTTACAATGCATATGAGCCCTGCCTTAATTTGATATATGTAAGCCCAATTTTAGAAATCAAATGAGGGTGTGAGGGTCAGGCCCATATGTCTAGACCTTGGGAATTCAATAGTGAGCAAGACAGACATGGTTTTTCTTAATGTTACTCACAGAGCTTACATTCCAACAGTGGGTGAACAACAAGCTTCACTATACTGTAGAAATTGCTGTGGCAGGGAAGTGTGGAGTAGCATGGAAATGTATATCTGGGCACTGAATCTATTTGGGGGTCAGGGATAGGAGAAGGGAATTAAAGGAAGGCTTCATTGAGGAAATGACATTTAAAGTGTGAACTGAAGGATAAGTGGTAATCTACTAGATAAATGAGAGAATTGTATTCCAGGCTTAGGGTAAATGTCAATTTAAAGAGATAGTTTGTTGAGATGGAGGAATAGAAAGAATTATGGTATGGGAGGCCAAGGTGGGTGGATCACTTGAGGTCAGGGGTTTGAGACCAGCCTGGCCAACATGGCAAAACTCCATCCCTACTAAAAATACAAAAATTAGCTGGACATGGTGGCATGCATCTGTAATCCCAGCTACTCAGGAGACTGAGGCATGAGAATCACTGGAACCCAGGAGGAGGAGATTGCAGTGAGCCGAGATCGTACCACTGTACTCCAGTCCAGGCAACAGATTGAGACTCTGTCTTGAAAGAAAAAAAAAAAAAAGAAAGAAAGAATTATGGTTGGAGCTGAGGGTTTAGTAAGCAGGTTGTAGGAGGTAAAGCTAGACAGGTAGACAAATGCCGGTTGATACTATTCTAAGGACAGTGGAGACTACTGAAGAGCATTAAGCTAGTAACTAAACCCAATCAGATTTGTTTCTTTAAAAGTTTATGCTGTATTTTACAAGCTTTCATAACTTTAGGTCATAACGTGTACATATTAATATATATAAAATATATTTTAGTTGCCCTTTTAGTATGTAAATGACTGGTATTTGTTGAGGTACTTTGGTAATAAAATGCTGTACTTCAAAAGATTGGGATATGTCTGACTATTTTGATGTGATGATTGTCTCATATACTTACTGAATAAGAAATTGGTTATTTCTAGTGTTGCTGCTGTTGAAACCTTTTCTAGGGAAGCAATCATAAATATAATGACTATATATGTAAATCTAACTTTGTGGGATTGATCCAATTTCAAATACTTTTTCTGGTAGTGAGATTATGTGTCAAATGATAGTTCCCCAATTTCTAGTTCAGAAAATAAGTTTACCATTCATAAAATTTCTGTAATCATCCTAAAAAGTGTCTTAAAAAAACCCAAAGATCATGATTGCCTTTTCTGCGTCAAGAAAATGTTTGGTTAAAACAGATAAGTGGATAGTTACTCATTTTCTAAACTACCTATTTGAACAAAATGAAAAGGATGGGACATGGCAAATTTCAGTTCACATAGCTGGCAGTGGATAGTATCTCCTTTTTAAGTGTGAAATGTTATTCCTGGACATTAAACAAATTCAGGATGTATTCCCTAGTGCAAGCTGCCTCTTGGCAACAAGATATAGGAGTTCAATGTGTATACAGAGATAAGAATGACATGTAATTTGTGTTAGAATTTGACTGTTAATTGTGTATAAAGCTGTGGCCTTTTCAAGTCCAAACATTTGGCAGGATCGTTAATTGGGGGAAAGAGAGGAAGTTTGAATGAAATTACATGTAGAAAAGATAGACATTTACATAATTAGCAAAGCCCCTTGAGTTAATAAATATGCGTTCCAGTTTTTTGTGGGGGGCAGGTGAATTTTGGGACACTTATGTTTTTGGTAATAAAGATGGCAATTTATTTGCATTTTTGTATTTTAATGTTAAGCCTCATTATAAAATAATTTTGGTCTAATTTTTTAGTACCACCAGACTATCTAAAATTTTCTTGAAGTTTGCTATGAAACCTTAAACATTTTTTGTATGATTATGGATGTGTCATTATCAGATTCATAATCATATGGAATAGAAATTCTGAAGATTGGGTGATTTTAAATCATTAAGTTTGTTTTTCGATTCTGGATTTGTCTTTTAAGAACATTCATAGCTAGGTGTTACAGGAAGCAGGAACTGGCTAGCATCATCAATGCCTCATAAATCTTTTCATTGCTTTGTGTTTATATTAACTTTCCTTTATTGATTTCTTCTCATTAGCTGCAGAAAACAAATTCAGTATTCACTTTTTATAGTAATAAAAAGGTGGTAAAATCATGTTTAATATTTTTGATATGTGCAAGACAGAGTTTATGTCTGATTTGGTCATAAACCAAATCCCCAAATTTCTAATATTTAGCACAATGTCTGGTATATGGTAAGTGCTTAATACATGTATCACAAATGAAGGAAAAGGTCATAACAATAACAAGAAATGACACTTTTAATGTGTGATATGCTATAAGTTTTATATACATTAAATCATTTAATTCTTATTATTCCTGTTTTATAGCTGAATGAGCTAAGAGAAATTAATTAGTTTGCCCAGCATTGCTAGAGCTAGTTTTGAACCCAGGTAGTCCAATTCCAGAATTCATGCTCTTACCCATCGATTATACTGCCCGCCTGCGGGAAACCAGAGAAGAGGGAAAGAGCAAGGTTTAGAGACACTTGTGAGGCAATGAACCCATTTTTGTTTGAGATTGATTTCAAAAGTAAAAAGCTGGTTAATAGGTACTGTAAATTTTAAAATACTATTCTAAAATGCAATGCATGATTCAGACATAACATATGCTTTATTGCTTAATTTTATATATTAGTATGCAATATATGCAGTAAGTATTGTAAGTATTTTTCCATTTATTTACTTTCAAGCTATTTCTGTCTTTAAATCTAAATGGAGTCTCCCGAGGCAGGTGGATTGCTTGAGACCAGCTCAAGACCAGGTTGGGCAACATACTGAGACACTGCCTGTACAAAAATTTTTTTGAAAAATTAGCCAGGTGTGATAGTGTGCACCTATCGCTGCCTGAGGCAGCATGATCACTTGAGCCCAGGAGTTCAAGGCTGCAGCGAGCTATGAGGTTCAAGGAAGCATCCACTGCACTTCAGCCTGAATGGCAGAGCAAGACCTTGTCTCTAAAAATAAATGAATTATAAAGTGAGTCTTTTGTAGATAGTATACAGTTGAATCATTAAAATAGCATAAAATGGTACTAGACACTATAAAAATGTATTTAAACTTCTGAAATTGATACCTTTAAAAAAATCATTTATTCTATTTCTAATATTTTCCTTCCTTAGATGTTTTTTCAAAGAGGAGAAATGTCTATATTTGGCATGTTCCTAAGAACTGTTGTATATGAAGTGGTTTGGATGGCAGTAGTTTCAGAAATATATTTTAAGAAAACCCATAGGACTGTGAATTTTGAAAGGAACCGATGTTCCAGCTTAACCTCCTCCTGTCCCAGTTTTTCCAGCTTTCCTTGAAGCTAGGACTGATCATTAGGTATATTTTTTGCCAGTAAGAGATAAGTAGAAGCTGGGTTGGAGTTCTGGGAAACATTTTTATAGGTGGAGCTGACTCAGCTCAGCCATGCTCTTTGGTCTTTATCCTTCTCCTTTCCCTTCTTCCTCCCTGGAACTTAAACATAATACGTGGAATAAGCCAAGAAAATAATAGAACCCCGAGCCTTTATATTATTTGAGCCATTGAACTGACTAAATCCAGTAACTGGCTAACTTTCGTTTACCTTTGTTATTTGAGAAGAAAGGAATCTAAATTGCCTACAACATTTTTTAGTTAGGTTTTCTGTTACTCATATGTAAATTTTACTAGAACTGATAAAGCCACCATTTTTTTGAGGACAGTAATGGTTATGATTTCCACTGCTCTATATTAGCAATTATAAAATTCATCCTGAAAATCAGAAAAGTTTTGCTGTTTAATGGTGCATCTATATGGTTAAAAATTTACAGCAACAAAAATAGCTTTAAATTTTGAGTTTATGCTCTCTAGTTTCTAAGCAAGATGTTCTTTAAAGTTGATTTTGCTGACACAGGGCCCTTCTTCTTAGCTTCTGTGGCTGTATTTCTGCTAGATAATTGTACCAACTTATATGACACACGTATATCACCGAGTTGTTTAATAGTAACATTTTGAAAGTTCTAAAGGAAAAACACTTTTAAGAAAGTATAAGTTGCTATTGTTATTAAGGAATGTATTATAAACATTCTTATAATTGCTTTTTGTTGAGCTACTTTACAACTACAAAATTAAGCCAGGCTATTTTGTAAAGCAATAGCATGCCTTAAAATCCTCATTTTTATTGTTTTTCAAAATGTTGGCTGGGCACCGGTGGCTCATGCCTGTATTCCCAGCACTTTGAGAGGCCGAGGCAGGCGGATCACGTGAGGTCAGGAGTTCGAGACCAGCCTGGCCAACATGGTGAAACCCCGTCTCTGCTAAAAATACAAAAATTAGCCGGGTGTGGTGACGCACATCTGTAGCCAGCTACTTGAATCGCTTGAACCTAGGAGGCTGCGGTGAGCCGAGATCGCGCCACTGCACTTCAGCCTGGGTGACAGAGTGAGACTCTGTCTCCCAACAACAACAACAACAACAACAACAACACCACCGATAAAAACCCATCCCAAATGTTCAGCATACTACCTAAGAGTATTATGGTCTGTTTTCGAGAATGCAAAAATAATGGTCAGTTTATATTATTAAAATGTCGGTAAAACCTAGGTATTTTGTGATATTCTTTATTAAGTAGCAAGACATATAACGGAAAATAAGTTAGCTATTATTTAATTTAAAAGCTATTCAGTATACTTCAAATGACATAAATACATAAAAATTAAAAAATAAAATACTAAACATTAAAAAACTATTTCAAATATTAATGCGATATTTGTAAGTACATAAATGTTTTTATTTCTTTACTGATGTTTAATGAACTAATACTCTAAAAGATATTCCTAGAATTTTATTTCTGATAAAATATACACAGTTTCAGTACTGACAAAGTAATCTTGAATAGTCTTCTCGGCAACACCTTTTCTACTTCCCTTTGTGAACTTTTAGATGTATATGTATCTCAGTTACTGTTCTCCAGATCACTTAGCACACTGAGTAGTGTTCAGGTCAATTAATGTATAATATTCTGGTATATGTTACGTTGGATTCTAGTGAGGCCATACAATCACTGCCACTTCCAGGTAACTATTCAGAGCAGATATATTCTTTAAGATGCGCTTAAGACTATGTTGATACTGTGAATCTGCTTTTGACTTTGTAAGACTACTGGTATTTCAATTGAAAACTCTTGTTTAGATTTATTTCAGAATGTTTCCAACTTTTAGAGATAGGGCATTGGAAATCTATTTTGGACTGAATAAGGAAAGTAATATAAACACACAAAAAATGGCAAGTGAACGAAAAATACCTTAGAATAGCCTAGTTTAGAAATTGGGGTAAAAAATTTTTTATGGCTAACATTTTTCAGATGAAGAAATTGAGGTGCAGAGCTGTTAATAACTTACGCAGTTCATGGTACAGCCTCAATTTAAACAAACAAACTGCTGGGCACTGTGGCTTATACCTGTAATCCTAGCACTTTGGGAGGCCGCAACGGGCGGATCACGACGTCGAGAGATTGAGACCATCCTGAACAACATGATGAAACCCCATCTTTACTAAAAATACAAAAATTAGCCGGGCATGGTGGTGTGTGCCCGTAGTCCCAGCTACTCGGGAGGCTGAAACAGGAGAATCGCTTTAACCCGGGAGGCAGAGGTTGCGGTGAACTGAGATCATGCCACTGCACTCCAGCCTGGGCGAAAAGAATGAGACTCCGTCTAAAAAAAAAAAAAAAAGTTAAAGGTTTTTAAAACCCTTAACTTTTAGATTCAGAGGCTACATGTGCAGGTTTGTTACATGGGGATATTGAATGACACTGAGGTTTGGGGTAGGAATGATCCTGTCACCTAGGTAGTGAGCATAATACCCAATAGGTAGTTTTTTTTTTTTTTTTTTTTTTTTTGAGACAGGGCCTCACTCTGTAATCCGGCTGGAGTGCACTGACATGATCTTGGCTCACTGAGCCTGGGCTCAAGCAATCATTCTGACTCCCAAAATGTTGGGATTGGATTACAGGTGTGAGCCTGGCCAGTAGATAGTTTTTCACCCCTTTTACCCCTCCCCATCTCACCCCTTTAGTAGTCTCTCATCTCTCTTGTTCCCATCTTTATGTCCATATGTACCCAATGTTTAACTCCCATTTATGAATGAGAACATGTGGTATTTGGTTTTCTGTTCCTGCATTAATTCACTCAGGATGATGGGTTCCAGCTGCATGCACGTTGCTGCAAAGGACATGATTTTATTCTTTGTTATGGCTGTGCAGTTTTCCATGATCTATATGTACCATATTTCCTTTATCAACCCCACTGTTGCTGGGCATCTAGGTTGATTCCTTGTCTTTGCTATTGTGAATAGTACTGCAATAAACGTATCATTGCATGTGTCTTTTTGGTAGAATGATTTATTTTCTTTAGAGTATATATCCAGCAATGGGATTGCTGGGTCAAATGGTAGTTCTGTTTTCAGTTCTTTGAGAAATCTCCAAACTGCTTTCCACAGTGGCTGAACGAATTTACATTTCCACCAACAGTGTATAAAAGTTCTCTTTTTTTCTACAGCTTCACCAGCAACTGTTATTTGTTTGCCTTTTTAATAATAGCCATTCTGACTAGTGTGAGATGGTATCTTATTGTGGTTTTGAATTGCATTTCTCTGATGATTAGTGATGTTGAGCACTTTTTAGTATATTCGGTGGTTGCACATTGGACACATTTGAGAAGCTTCTGTTCAATGTCTTTTGTTCGCTTTTTATTTTTGAGACAGAGTCTCGCTCTGTCACCCAGGCTGCAGTGCAGTGGTGTGATCTTGGCTCACTGCAACCTCCCCCTCCTGGGTTCAAGCAGTTTTCATGCCTCAGCCTCCCAAATAGCTGGGACTACAGGCATGCACCGCCATGCCTGGCTAATTTTTGTATTTTTAGTAGAGATGGTGGTCTCACCATGTTGTTCAGGCTGGTCCTGAGCAACTCCTGACCTCAGGTAATCCACCTGCCTTAGCCTCCCAAAGTGCTGGGATTACAGGTGTAAGCCACCGTGCCTGGTCCTTTGTTCACTTTTTAATGGGGTTCTTTGAGTTTCACTTGTTGAATTAAGTTTCCTATAGATTCTGGATATTAGGCCTTTGTCAGATGCATAGTTCGCAAATATTTTCTCCCATTCCATGGGTTGTCTGTTTACTTGGTTGATAGTTTCTTTTGCTGTGCAGAAGCTCTTTATTTTAATTAGATCTCAATTGTCATTTTTTGTTTCTGTTGCAATTGCTTTTGAGGACTTGGTTGTAAGTTCTTTGCCAAGGCCAGTGTTCAGAATGGTACTTCCTAGGTTTTCTTCTAGGATTTTTATAGCTTGAGGTCTTACCTGGAAATCTTTCATCCATCTTGAGTTAATTTTTGTATATTTTGAAAGGCAGTGGTCCAGTTTCGTTTTTTGTGTATGGATATCCAGTTATACTGGCACTGTTTATTAAATAGGCAGTCCTTTCCCCATTGCTTATCTTTGTCAGCTTTTTAAAACTTTTGTTGTAGGTGTGCAGCTTTATTTCTGAATTGTCTATTCTGTTCCATTGGTCTATGTGTCTGTTTTTGTACCAGTATCATGCTGTTTTGGTTATTGTAGTCTTATAGTATAGTTTGAAGTCAGGTAATGTGAAACCTCCAGCTTTGTTCTTTTTGCTTAGGATTGTTTTGGCTATTCAGCCTCTTTTTTGCTTCCATATGATTTTAGAATAGTTATTTCTAATTCTGTGAAAAATGACATTGGTAGTTTGAGAGAAATAGTGTTGAATGTGTAAATTGCTTTGGGTAGTATGGCCATTTTAATGATATTAATTCCTCCAATTCATGAAAACAGAATGTTGTTCCATTTGTTTGTGTGATCTCTGATTTCTTTTCACAATGTTATGTTGTTCTCTTTGTGGAGACCTTTCACCTCATTCGTTTATGTGTGTGTGTGTCTATTATAAATGGGATTGTGTTCTTGATTAGGCTTAGAGCCAAAATTGAAAACCAAACAATTTAATCCAGAGCTGTTGCATTTTAAAATTAATTCATGTAAACATTTTTTAATGCTGATTAGTTTGTTTTATACTGTTCATGGAAATACATCATATACTGAGAACTGCACATAATTGTACAACACACTAACTTTTTGCAGAGTGGACAGAATGATAAAACCAGCAACTAGAATAGGAAACAGAATGTTACCAGCACCAGAAGCCACCTTTGTGCCCCAAAATCAACCACAATTGAAATTCAGTCACTACCACAAGTGAAATGCTGAAGGATTTTAAAATAAATTGGTACCCAACAGTCCATTCGTAAATACTTTTCTATGTCTTTAAAACAATATATTTTTCTACAAAGACCAAAGTAACAATATTACCTAATGAAATTATTAATAATAGTCCTTAATATTATCTCATACCTAATCAATATTTAAATGTGTCCTCTTTCTCCAAAAATATCCCTTGTAACTTTTTTGCCCAAAGTGGAATTTAATCTGGGAATCCTCATTGTATCTGGTTGTTCTGTATGTTTAGTCTTTTTTTCATTTCAGAACAATTCTTTACTCATAACACTGGCTTGTTGAGGAGACCAGTGCATTTGTTCTGTAGAGTGTCCTACCTCTGCATTTATCTATTTACTTGCTTACAGTAGTTATTTATATTGTAAAAGATACTTTGTAATCCTTTAAGCTGGAAGTTAAATGTAAAGGCTTGGTTATATTAAGGTAAATATTTTTAGGTGAACTATAGTTGATGATGTATTCTTCATATTGGAACATATGAGGAGACACGTAATATCTGCTGACCCCCATTAGTTATGTCGAAGTTCTGTTCTTAATTACACCACCTCTGAGAGTCAGTAAGAGGAATACTAGCAAATGTATGGGCCACAGCACCCTTGTCTTAAGAACGAAAGTATTTTATAGTACAAAATATCTCTTTCTTATTGACCTTTTAGGTTATTTAGGAAACAACATAGGAAAATGTAGAATGTTTACAGATGTTTTCTATCTTCAATTTTAAAAAGTCTTTGTTTTCAGGTAGATAGTTCTCTAATCTATGAACCAAAGCATTACCCAGCTAAGGAGAAAGCTTTAGATAATAGAGTTTTCTTTTAGCCAATACATTGGGAATTACTGTTTTTGCGTAAATTGTAATTTGTATTTATTTAAATGGTGATATTATGTATTTGTGTAAATATAGAAAGAGAACAAAGAAGGAAAGAAAATCAAGAAAAATGAGTTAAACAATTAAACAGAATAGTAGGTTGGGTGCCATGGCTTGTGCCTGTAATCCCAGTGCTTTGGGAGGCCAAAGTGGGAGAACCACTTGAGTCCAGGAATTAGGGACCAGCCTAGGCAACATGGTGAGACCCTATCTTTACAAAAAATAAAGAAAAAAATCAGCCAAGCATAGTGACGTGGGCCTGTAGTTCTGGCTACTTAGGAGTCTGAGGTGGGAGTATCACTTGAGCCCCAGAGTTCGAGGCTTCAGTGAGCAAGGCTTGCACCACTCCCCTCTAGCCTGGGCAGCAGAGCAAGACACTATCTCTAAAAAACAAAACAAAATAATACACAATAGATAAAGGTAAGAGGAGAAGGCTCAGGATTGTAAAATATTGAAACTATTATGTCTAAATATAAAAACGTTAAAGTATAAAAGGTATAAACAATATTTTTAAATGATTATATATTGCTATTTAACATTAATTACATGAAATAATGATTTTAAAGAGAAATGGACTCTCATCAGTTTAATCACAGTTTTATCACACTGATTTTGTCAGCAGTGAAACAAAACCTCTGCCACAATAGCTGGAGTTCTCATTAAGCAACTAATCTGCTTAAATCCTCATTAAATTGATAAATTCATTTTTATAGGCAATGACATCTGATATAGTTTAAGAATGTTTAGAGGGTGAAACAAAAATTGTTGCATACATAGGCTTATTGATTGATTCCTTTCCAATTTTCACATGCTAAATAATATTAAATGTTAATTCTTCCTGTCTCTTTAAAAGGAACATATGTAATATATGTAATATAAACTTAGTAGCATGTTCTTACAGCTTTTTGTAGGAAAAAAGTATCTAAAAACGTTTAGGCTATTGTTTTTGTAATATTGTTTTGTTTTGTACAGTTTACAGAAAAGAAGGATTATTTGTGGAGAACATAATGTAACTATGACAGATAATTCATGCCTAACATGACAAGTATCTTAAGAACTTTCCACTAAAGCAAAACTTGTAAATCATGCAAAAAAGAGGGTAGCTTTGTATGTTAGGAATACTGGATGATGTATTAAAAAGTCTTAAAACAAATGTGAACAATAATGTATACATTTGGTATACTACTGTTCTATATTCTGGAAAAACCAAGGCCTTGACTAAATGATCTTATAAAATATAACTTTGTAATTATTATATATTATCTGTATATATTTTATAGTGAAACAATTTAATGAATAAAAAGGAATACATTTTTTAAAAACAGCATTTTAATCATTCATCCTTTGTTGCTTCTGAGAAAGGGGCAGGGCAAATACATATGGTATTCATCCTGAACAACAGGAAAAGGCAAGGACTGGGGTAGAGATATTTGATGTGGGTCTGCGGATCATAGAATCCAGCATCTTCATGACAGAGCCAAATGGGATGGCCATAGGGTTGTTTTATGGCATATTTTGCCATAAAACAGAAGGTGGTGGAATGGAGATTGACTTATCAGCTACCATGACCTCTGTGACTCTTAGGACAGGCAAACTTGCCAACATATCATTTCAGGCACTTAGTATTAATACTCATTAGCTAATGTCTGAGTGGTAGCCCAATGAGTTGAGCACACTGGAACGGGGGCAAAGAAACTGCTTTCATCCTGCAACGTCCCTCCAGGGCTGTCTGTTGAAAAAGCTCAACAACATCATGCTACTACAAAGGAGAAATGCTTAAAGTATCCAGGTTCATTACTTTAGAGCAGATAATGAAGGGTAAATATGGAACTAAGAGGTGATAAATTGATAACTGACACACATGCCCTTCAAACAACAACAGCAGCAGTGTAAGCAAATAGATATATATATATATATGTATCTTTCCCAATAATAATAAAAAAAAAGATGGGTTTTGGCTGGGCATGATGGCTCACATCTGTAATCCCAGCCTTTGGGAGGCCAAGGAGGCGGATTGCTTGAGCTCAGGAGTTAGAGAACAGCCTAGGCAATATGGTGAAACCCCATCTCTTAAAAAATATTAAAAAATTGGCCAGATGTGGTGGCATGTGAGTAGTTACCTGGGAGTCTAAGATGGGAGGATTGCTTGAGCCCAGGAAGTTGAGGCTGTGGTGAGCAGTGATCTTGCCACTGCCCTGCAGCCTGGGTGACTGAGACCCTGTCTCAAAAAAATTAAAAAAAAAAAAAGATGGGTTTATTAAGTAGTAGAGTTTGGGTGCTCAAATATTGATATTGTCAGTTGCTAACATTGTTATCTAGATTCAGAAGAACATTTTTTTCAGGATGGTAGGAAGATAATAGACAATAAGCCTTGATTATCTGGTTAAGTTTTTCAACATTTGCTGTAGGTCTAGTTTTTAGTTAGTTGGTGAGCATGTCCGTTTATAAATAGATAGAAGACACTTACCCACATTAGTAGAAAATTCTTTTTTCCCAAAAGGATAGTTTTTTTCCTCTCGGTATTTTTGAGACTATTAGAAATCAGTTCAACAATTATTGTGATGTACATAAAAATCTTTTGTAATTTCAGAAGTCATTTTTTCTTTTTTCTTTTGAAAACTCTTGTCTGATTACATATTAAATTTAATTTCAGTGGTTATAGTTTTAAAATCTTAAATCATTGAGTCTATTTTATGTATATGCCCATTCTTCTCTTTCTGTTTTATATGACAGTTATAGACTTCTTCACTAATAGGGCTTGCATTTCAAGATAAGGTTGCATGTAAACAAATTAACTTTTAAAAATAGCAATTTCATTTGTAATAATATACCAATTCATAAATTATCACTGGTATTTTTTTTTAAAGATAAATGACCCTATCATATAACACATACTATTAGGTAGTCTAGATGTCTTTGTGTTTTAAGAGGTAAGGCTCTTGTATTATTATACCCTAATAAAATGAATTAATGTTTTAGTATTATTGATAAAAGAGCACTTGGATATATTTAATAACCAAACTGAGAAACACTTAATTTTAGTTGTCTGTAGCAATATAACACAAATTCTCCTGTAAAACAAATTGCACTTTTGGAATATATTTTAATGTGTATTCAACAAAGGAGAAAATGAGGCGATTGAAGTTCAATTTGTAGCATGTTATTAACCATTTCTGCTTGACTAGATGAGTACAAGGATAATGGATGAGGGTTTTATTATTACCTTTCTGCTAAAATGAAGTGGTATAAAAGATAAGGTGACGAGATTAATGAACATAAGGAAAAGGAGTAATCAATCAAGCTCCAATCGGGAGATGAGAATGACAGTCCTCTATACGATCTGTAAGAACATGCCATTTGAAAAGTGGGCTTTATTCTTTAGTTTTCACTAAACTGTTGAAAATTAACAGTTGCAGCTGCAAAACTGAGCTAAAACTAACAAGAGGACATTTAATCAAATGTATGTGAAGTTTTCATTTATATTTAAATGATACACATGGTAGAGGTCTAGCACAGTAGCTGGGATTTCTTACATTTGAGATCTGGAAAGTGTCTTTTGAGTCCATGTCCTGTGTCTTACTTTAATTAGGAGAATCTAACTGTTTGGACATCAGTTACAGTTAAGCATGGAGGGCCACTTTAACTGGGTCTTTTCAGTTTCATATTTTGTATTGGTACTTTTAAAGATGATTTCAGAAAACCAAAATAATTTTATGGAGGTTGTTGATATCATGACATTTTAAATTTATATTGTGCCTATCCACTCATTCATCAAAATTTGTTGAGTGCCTATTACATGCTAGAAAATTTATTCTAAGTATTGAGAATATACCAGTGAAGAAATGTGGACAATCTTCTCCTCTTGTTGAGCTTATAATCTAGTGGGGATAGACATGTAAATAAACATGTATGTCATATGGTGATAATTACTAAGGACAAAGGAAAGCAATAATGTCTCTTCAATAAAAGAGATCTGAATGAAGTGAGGGAAGAAGCCATGAGGGCTGTCTAACGAAAGAACATTCTAGGCAGAGGGAACAGTAAATGGAAAGGCCTGGAGGGAGGAGTGTGATTGGAATGGCAAGGAAACATGGTGTTTCTGGAAAATCAGCAAAGTGGGATTGAGTTGCAAAAAATCTGGGAAAGATGAGTTACAAAATATAAGCCAAGATATTTTGATTTTAAGAATTATTCTGAATTATTCATTTAGAAAATATTAATTTGTGTCTAAATGTGCCCATGGCTCTGGAGATACGCCAATGAGGACAAAAGTCCTTGATCTTATGTACCTTCCATTCTAAAGTGGATGGGAGAGAGAGACAATAAGTAAACAAATGGATATACAAGATAATTTCAGATACTACAGTGCTTTGAGGAAATAACACTGGGTGAGATTGGCTTGGGAGATGGGGCATATGGAAATTCAGGTTTACTGAATTCGTGTCACTGGTGCTTTTCCTAATCTTTATGTCTGATTTCAGATCCCAGTGGTGACATCACAGACACAACTTCTGAGCTTCCCTATGTGTATAATTCTTACTTCACATTATCATTATAAGGGTTTACTAAGATAATTTTTGTAAAGTACCTAATACAGGGTCTTTCTTTTCCTTTTTTCCTCATCTAAAAGAACAAGAAAGGAATCTTGTTTAGTAATTGTGTCAGGTTTCCCCAGGTTGAGATGCTGAAACAGGAATTCCAGTGCAAGTAGTTGACACTAGCTGGTGACACTAGTAGGGAAGTGGGAAAATGGAACAAGGAAAGGGGAAACAATGATGGGCTCCTAATAAGCCAGATGAGTTTAATCCTACAGGGTAACTTTTGGAAACAGTGCAAAATATAACACATAATTATCCCAACTGAGAGAGTTGAGGGAGCTGTGGTATTTATACACCAACTTCAGAAAATTATTCCAAGTCTAACCAGTACTCCCTCAGGCACATGGATGTGTAGATACTGCCAGATAGAAGACTACAGGAGATTGTTGAAATTTCCAAGGGATATGAGGAGAGCCCTAACAGTGTCTACTATGATAGTCTTGTTTTTAGGCATCCAGAGTATCTGAGTGTTTATCTCTAAGTTCAGATTTTCTATACTCCCTTGATGATTCTTTTCCTAGATCACTTTTTTTTTCTCTATACTTTTCTGCTTCCTTAGCACTTTTGTATCTTCTTAGAGAATAGATGCCCTGAAAGAGCTGACATCCTTTATGATTCACACCTGAGGTTGGACAATTCTTCTCTTAAATTTTTTTCTGAATTTATATGAACCATGAAGAGTATATATGACATCACCTAATATGTATTTCTTCTTATGCCAGAACAATTGATTCACATATTAAATTTCAAAAGATTTAAATATCTATTCAAATATTAATTCCTGCCAAAATAGTCAAGGATGACTTAGTCTACATTTTGGAATGCAAGGATTATGAGATAACATGATATCCTAGACTAGTTTTTAAATACTCTAGAAAGAAAAGTATAATGCGAAATAGATAAAAGAAGATCAACAGAATAAAAAAATTATTGAATCTAGGTGATGGCTGCATGGGAATTTATTATATTCTTCTCTCTACTTTATTTGTATGTTTCGAATCTTCCATAAGAAAAAGTAGAGAAAAGAGTGTACTGATTGTTAGAGTCTACTTTGTCTTAAGCTGATTATTGCTTTTTTTTTTTGAGATGGAGTCTCACTCTGTAGCCCAGGCTGGAGTGCAGTGGCATCATCTCAGCTCACTGCAACCTCCGCTACCTGGGTCCTGGTTCAAGCAGTTCTCCTGCCTCAGCCTCCTGAGTAGCTGGAATTACAGGCACGCGCCACCATGCCCAGCTAATTTTTGTATTCTTAGTAGAAATGGAGTTTCACCATGTTGGTCAGGCTGGTCTTGAACTCCTGACCTCGTGATCCACCTGCCTTGGCCTCCCAAAGTGATGGGATTACAGATGTGAGCCACCACATCTGGCCAGATTATTGCTTTTAATATAAGCTAATATTGTTTGTTTTACATGGGAACCCAGTGACATCCCCACTCCTGTTACCACTCCTAATTAACAAAATACTTGGATACCTGGAAATTTAATTAATAGATCCTCACAAAATGGATTTGAGAGGAAACATGCGTACTCACCGTAAAGGTAAAGAGTGGCTTCCAGATGAGTTAGATTTAATCTACAACCTGTTTTGATAGACACACAGACCTGCATATGCCAATAAACCAATCATTTGGGAAACTGGTCTATTCTAGGATCCATAAACAGAGTCACTGCTAATGATTTTGATGTATGAAAATATATGTTCTTTCTGAGGAAGAGGAAACCTTTTAAACCCATAAGTCCTGGTGACGTGTATAATCTCATGTAGAGAAAAATGTTTTAGGCTGTCATAGCTAAGTATATTACAAATTTAAATTATTTTGCTCAACTTCCTTCATTTGGTTCTATGCATACCAAATAAAAAACAAGCACACATTTAACTGTAATTTAGCATCTCATATAAATATATATAGAAGGAGTAATGTCACAGAGGACTCAGGTCATTATTTTGCAACTGTATTTTGCAGCCATTTTCCCAGTTATTTCACAAGCATCTTTTATGTTTGTTTTAAAACTTTGTCTGTTTCTTATTTTGTTTTTCTTTGCTAACCCCTTTTAAAAATTCCTTTTTAACAAAGTGAGATATTACCTACCTAAAAATTTGATGATGCTGAAAAGCTCTTTATTGCCTAAAATCAATCCTCTGCCTCATTCCTTGACTCACTCTCCTAAGACAACCTTACTGCCTAAAATAAAAAAAGGGAGGGGGGACGGGCTTATGCTGCTATTTAAAAAAACTTAAGACCTTTAAACTGTATATAGACTTTCTTTTATGGAAATTAAGAAAGTATCTTTTTTTT
The DNA here is from genome assembly GCF_028885625.2 of Pongo pygmaeus. NCBI lineage: Eukaryota > Metazoa > Chordata > Mammalia > Primates > Hominidae > Pongo > Pongo pygmaeus. Next base: position 163,451,103 of record NC_072376.2, on the reverse strand, counting down.
TTTTTTGAGATGGAGTCTTGCTCTGTCCCCCAGGCTGGAGTGCAGTGGCGTGATCTCGGCTCACTGCAAGCTCCACCTCCCGGGTTCACGCCATTCTCCTGCCTCAGCATCCCGAGTAGCTGAGACTACAGGCGCCCACCACCACGCCTGGCTAATTTTTTTGTATTTTTAGTAGAGACAGGGTTCCACTGTGTTTGCCAGGATGGTCTCGATCTCCTGACCTTGTGATCCGCCTGCCTCGGCCTCCCAAAGTGCTGGGATTACAACGTATCATTCTTCATCATCATATTTCTCACACACATTTTTCCCTATCCCTATCCTCCAAATATAGATATAACACAATCTAAATAAAATCAGAAGTTGATATTTATAGTACAGTGACTATATAAATAATGGTCATCATTCAAGCATCAGATGATCCATTCTATATTTTTACCTAAAGAATTCCTCAATCACTTGAGGTTAGGTAAGGAAAATAGAAACTATGTTACATAGTTTAAAAAGAAAGGAATTAATGCCTAAAATTAGAGGCTAACAGAACCAATGGGAAATCATTGCTGGTTTTCAAGAAATGTGATAGTACAGGAATTGCAGGTGAACCACAGCTACTTATATCAGTTGTCTTTGGCACCTGGAGGCCACTGCATCTGCCCTCAGTTGTCTCTGGAGAACAAGCCTTCTCATTTTCTTCTGCCATCTAAATATTGTACAGATTCTTTCATTGTGGGCTGTAAGTGAAAAACCTCCTGGCAAGAAGGGTAGGAAACATAGTTTATAAGTTTTCAGTTCTCATTATTCAAGATAGAGCTTAGAAGAGCAGGATAGTGCTGAGAAAAAATAAGCAATTTCCAGTACATTTTAGTTATCATCCATTCTTCTGCTCCAACCTCTCAGATTGTTTGCCTAATATACATAGCTCATAGCTGTCATTTTAGGATTTATGTGGTAAATTGGATTCTTTATTTCTTAGATCTCATTCTTCCTTTTCTTTGTCTTATTGGTCCCTTGTTTGGTAATGCTCATCCTTTAATAAATGCCTAAGAAGTACATATCCTTTAATAAATGCCTAAGAAAACATTAAGGTTTTGAATATCTGAAATAATCTTTAGTCTGCCATCATGTTTGGTTGATAGTTTGATTAGGCATAGAACTTCAGGTTGACCATCACTTCCTTCAGAATTTTAAAATTATGTCCTTAGTTCAGCCAGTACTTCCCTCAGGTACAGAGCCCTCTGGCAGAGATGTAGGTATCTTGGATTCGATGTTTAAATAATCTAGAAAGAAAAGTATGGTTGAAAAGCTTCTATATTGAGAAAGCAAAACTGTTCTTGGAAATCACTGAGCAGATTTCATGAGATGCTTGCATCTCATTTTGGAGAAATTGCTGATTCCAAGAATAGTGGATACAAAAACAAATTAAATGATACCATGAAGAAATAACCAGCCAGGCACAGAATGTGGTAAATTCTATAGATTAAATAACCCAGTTTCTTTAAAAAAAAAAAAAAATAGTAGAAGAAAAGAGGAAGAGAGAGATTCTCTCACTGATTAAAAACTTGAAAAGCATATCAACGAGTTGTGACATATAGATCTTGTTTGATTATTGGTTGGAAACAGTTAAATATAAAAATATATTTTTCAGACAATCAGGATTTTTACACATAGATAATTTTAATAAATTGTTTATTTTGTTATATATGATAATGGCATCATGTTTATGTTAATTAAAAATAGAAGTCTTCATCTGTTAGGAATCCATACTGAAGAAATTATGGATGAAATGTTTTGATGCCTGTGATTTACTTTAAAATATTCCAAAAGGAAAGAAGTCACAAGGGAAATAGATGATACAAATCTGGCAAAATTATTGAAATTGTTTCATAGATTAATATAAAGGTTTCATTATACTAGTCTATTTTTGTGAAGGTCTGAAAATTTTTGTAATAAAAAGTTTAAATAGAAGGGAGAAAGTGAAGAGAGAATGGCTATATTTATCCATCTTTTTATTGAGAAACTGATGCTTGTCCCACAATCCCCCTTATTAAATTTTTCTGTATATCTCATTAAGTAAGACTGTTTTTACAATCTGTAACTGCAAATGAGCATATTATAGAGGAGGGGAAACATCTCTTACAGAAGAATGCAAGGAAAAATAGGTTTGGAAATGGAGGTTAAGGGATGTAACCTTCAAAGTCTGCCATAGGGCAAGGGAGTAGATGAAAATGTAAGGTTACTCTGCCATGGTTAACCAGAAAACAGCCATTATAATTTCTCATTTTAAATCAGTAAACTGTCATTCTGAATTTAGTTGGCCTTCTTTTCTTCCTTTCTTTTTCCTCTGTACAAAAGGAATGTACTCTGTGTCTAGTCTCCTCATTGGCAATGTTGCTTTCTATAGATCTTAAAAGTCATTTATTCTATTTTGTATAATTGATTAAAAGAAATATATTCCTCACAAATGAATCTTCCTTTGTAATAACACTTTATTTCTGAATCTGTAAAATTAATGTAAACTGGATTTTGCTGAATTTACCAAGGTAATTACACCCTGTGAGGACTGGTCTTGGTAGCCAACTGGTTTCCTTCTGTAAATAATGTTTACTTCTTTCTTCTAATAGCAAGATCAAAGAGATTAGAAATTTGAGAGGAATAAAATAGAACTTATTTGTATATGGAAAGAGACGTATGTCTGTAATGGCTTTCCTTGCCTACAACCTAGCATAATATAGTTTATATAATTTCATTCAGATGGAAATAGCAGGGGTTTTATAAGATGCCCTAGTGTAAAAGAGAAATCAGATATATGTTGCATAATTGGTGTTTTGTAAAAATTGTGAAATATCTCTATCATTACATTCTTGAATCCTGGTTTTTCAAGCCTGTGCCGTGATACTTTGATGATATTGTAACTCTCTAAAAGGAAGAATGTTTCTAAAACAGAAACATCAACTAAAGTGAACCTGTAATTCCTTGTATTTGTTCTAGAGATCTGTGGTTAGTTTGAATGATGACCTAATCTGTGTCAGAGGCAGGTAGGCCATTTATCTAGCACACAGCCCATTTTCCCACACACAGACACTGAGGCTGAATTATTTGCTATTTCAATGGGTGTTATAGATTGAACTTGAGTCCCTGATAAATGGTTATCAAAGTAATGAATCTTTTGGGCTATGAAAAAAAAGAACATAATGGAAAAACTCTGAAATCAAAATGTGTTCTCTTAGTAGAAAAAAAAAAAAAGCCAGAGCATGTCATCGACTGCATAGGAACAGCATAAAATAATATTTTCTTCAGTTTTTTTAAATAGGTAGACTATACACAATGCCTTCTGATGCTCACTCCGTAGCTGATAATACTTCATATAAGACATAAATAGAAAAATATTATTGTCTGTAAGTCTGTTTTCAGTACATATAGAATTGAAATCTATTTTAACAGACATTTACTGTTAGTAGAATTGGACCTTTGTAATTGGACAATTGATTAAAGAGTTCCCAAACTTTCCAAACAAATATCAAGAGATATATAGGTTACTCTTTGCTTAGAAATTTTGAATTATTGTTAACCTCTATAAAAATGATTGCTTCTGTGAGGCTTTGGAGTTGAGATGGGAAGAAGCTAAGAGGATGTTTGGCTTTTGAAGATTATAATTCAGAATTATTAAATGATTCAGTCACTTTTTGAATCAAATAGTAATTTATGAGAAAACCTTGGCATCTAATTAATATTTTTAAATTTCAATGGGACTAATTGCTAGTTAACAGGCAGTATTTCACAATACACAATATTTGTAAGTTGAAGGGACAATCTACCTGTAGCCTGAGTTTAAAGCTTAAATATTTTTTCCTCAGGATATTTTCTACTGTATTTCATTATCAGTGAAAAATATACCTACAGACTGTGGAAGCCGTTAGTAAATATAATAAAGTTTAAGAAGCAAAGATCCCATTATAGATAACTATAAAATTCCTGAATGATGCTTGGGCTGCTTTATGCTTGGGCTGCTTTATTTTCTATTGGGTAGAACACAGTGAAATCAGGGTTTGTGCCCATTGGTTTTGGTTTATCCCTTGGAAAGTCCAGGATTCAAATTAGCCTGGCCGTATTACCCTGTCTCCACTCTTCTGTTCACATTTATTAAGGTAAAATTATGGTGAAATAAACATTGCAAGAGGCCTGTAGATTAATTTTTGTGTGAGAAATTATGGAGTACAGTCATTTGCCTAGGTGAAAAGTAGTGTCAGGAAGGTAGTATGGATTGTTAGTGATGTAACTATAAGAAAAAATTAATTTCTGCTGTTCCCATCCTGCCCCAATTATTCTATTTTATGACCATGTATAAGAAGTGCTTGTAGGAGACTATAAGTACTCTCCTGTATCCTTAGATAATATATAGTATTCTATACTTGTCTTAACAAAGCTTAAAACAACCTTGAAAAGGAACCATCTGATTCACAATTAAATTACCCATCTGCTGCCCTCTCTCACCACTCCTATTCAACATAGTGTTGGAAGTTCTGGCCAGGGCAACTAGGCAGGAGAAGGAAATAAAGGGTATTCAGTTAGGAAAAGAGGAAGTCAAATTGTCCCTGTTTGCAGACGACATGATTGTATATCTAGAAAACCCCATTGTCTCAGCCCAGAATCTCCTTAAGCTGATAAGCAACTTCAGCAAAGTCTCAGGATACAAAATCAATATGCAAAAATCACAAGCATTCTTATACACCAATAAAAGACAAACAGAGATCCAAATCATGAATGAACTCCCATTCACAATTGCTTCAAAGAGAATAAAATACCTAGGAATCCAACTTACAAGGGATGTGATGGACCTCTTCAAGGAGAACTACAAACCACTGCTCAATGAAATAAAAGAGGATACAAACAAATGGAAGAATATTCCATGCTCATGGGTAGGAATAATCAGTATCATGAAAATGGCCATACTGCCCAAGGTAATTTATAGATTCAGTGCCATCCCCATCAAGCTACCAATGACTTTCTTCACAGAATTGGAAAAAACTACTTTAAAGTTCATATGGAACCAAAAAAGAGCCTGCATCGCCAAGTCAATCCTAAGCCAAAAGAACAAAGCTGGAGGCATCACACTACCTGACTTCAAACTATACTACAAGGCTACAGTAACCAAAACAGCATGGTACTGGTACCAAAACAGAGATATAGATCAATGGAACAGAACAGAGCCCTCAGAAATAACGCCGCATATCTACAACTATCTGATCTTTGACAAACCTGAGAAAAACAAGCAATGGAGAAAGGATTCCCTATTTAATGAATGGTGCTGGGAAAACTGGCTAGCCATAAGTAGAAAGCTGAAACTGGATCCCTTCCTTACACCTTATACAAAAATTAATTCAAGATGGATTAAAGACTTAAACATTAGACCTAAAACCATAAAAACCCTAGAAGAAAACCTAGGCATTACCATTGAGGACATAGGCATGGGCAAGGACTTCATGTCTAAAACACCAAAAGCAATGGCAACAAAAGCGAAAATTGACAAATGGGATCTAATTAAACTCAAGAGCTTCTGCACAGCAAAAGAAACTACCATCAGAGTGAACAGGCAACCTACAAAATGGGAGAAAATTTTCGCAACCTACTCATCTGACAAAAGGCTAATATCCAGAATCTACAATGAAGTCAAACAAATTTACAAGAAAAAAACAACCCCATCAAAAAGTGGGCGAAGGACGTGAACAGACACTTCTCAAAAGAAGACATTTATGCAGCCAAAAAACACATGATAAATGCTCACCATCACTGGCCATCAGAGAAATGCAAATCAAAACCACAATGAGATACCATCTCACACCAGTTAGAATGGCAATCATTAAAAAGTCAGGAAACAACAGGTGCTGCAGAAGATGTGGAGAAATAGGAACACTTTTACACTGTTGGTGGGACTGTAAACTAGTTCAACCCTTGTGGAAGTCAGTGTGGTGATTCCTCAGGGATCTAGAACTAGAAATATCATTTGACCCAGCCATCCCATTACTGGGTATATAACCAAAGGACTATAAATCATGCTGCTATAAAGACACATGCACACGTATGTTTATTGCGGCATTATTCACAATAGTAGAGACTTGGAACCAACCCAAACGTCCAACAATGATAGACTGGATTAAGAAAATGTGGCACATATACACCATGGAATACTATGCAGCCATAAAAAATGATGAGTTCATGTCCTTTGTAGGGACATGGATGGAATTGGAAATCATCATTCTCAGTAAACTATCGCAAGAACAAAAAACCAAACACCGCATATTCTCACTCATAGGTGGGAATTGAACAATGAGAACACATGGACATAGGAAGGGGAACATCACACTCTGGGGACTGTTGTGGGGTGGCGGGAGGTGAGAGGGATAGCTTTAGGAGATATACCTAATGCTAAATGACAAGTTAATGGGTGCAGCACACCAGCATGGCACATGTATACATATGTAACTAACCTGCACATTGTGCACATGTACCCTAAAACTTAAAGTATAATAATAATAAAATTTAAAAAAAACAATAAATAAATAAATAAATAAATAAATAAATTACCCATCTGCCAGAACAAAACTTCATTATTCTCTAAAGTAAGACAACAACATGTAGACAAAATAATTGTTAGTCTGTAATGTCTAACAGAAAATGACTAGACATGCAAAGAAGCAGGAAAATATGATCCTAATCCAGGAGAAACATCATTAAATAGTGGAGTCCCAGAAGTGACAAAGATTGTACAACTTTAAAATCTAGTATGTATTTGTGTATAGATGGATGGATGGATAGGTAGATAGATAGATTCTTCCCATTCTAGGGACTGGAACTTAATTCCTACTATTCCCACCTCCCTCTGAGGATAGTCTAGATTCAGTGACACATTTCCATAGAAAAGAGTATGCAAAGTGAATTATAGTAACTTTACAGTGGTAAAATCTGGCTAATTCTGCTTTAATCAAGTGATCATGTTACCATCACTAGTGGTATCATCTGGATCTCATATAATCCCTCATAGGATATGTCAACTAGAGCATTTCTCACCTGCCTTAGTCTGTTTGTGCTGGTTCTGGTGTCTGGGAATTCCAGGGTGAAGTCAATACCATTTGTGTCTGGTGAGGGCTGCTCTCTGCTTCCATCATGGCACCTTGCTGCTGTGTCTTCACATGGAGAAAGGGTAAGATAGTGGCCCCTTCAACCTGCAGCCCTTTTATAAAGTTATCCATCCCATTCATAAGGGCAGAGACCTCATGACTTGATCACCTCCAAAGACCACACTGCCCAATACAATAGAGATTAAATTTCACCACATGAATTTTGGGGAGAAATTCAGACTATAGCATTACCACCCCAAAATGCATGTCAATCTCACATGCAAAACACATTCATTCCATCACAATAGCACCAAAAGTCTTAACTCCTTCTAGCTCAAAAGTTTAACGTCCAGAATGTCATGTAGATGCCATCCAAGTCAGACTGAGTGAGACTGAAAGTTGTGTTTTATCCTTAGCAAGTTGCCCTTCAGTTGTGAACCTGTGAAATCAAACAAGTTACTGCCTTCAAAATACAATTGTGGGACAGGTCCAACAACTCCACTAGACATTGCTCTAGTGGGTGCTGTCTTTGGTGGTCCCAACCCCATGGCTCTACTAGGCATTGCCGTAGTCGGGGCTCTATTCAGTGGCCCCACTCCTGTAGCAGTTTTCTGCCTTGCCATGAGAATCTTGGAAGGATTCTTTAAAATCTAGGTGGAGGAGGTCATGCCTCCACAGCTATTGCACTCTGTGGGCCTGCAGAATTAGCACCACATGGATGCTACTGAGGCTTATCACTTATGTCCTCCAGAGAGGTGGCCTGAACTGCACCTGGCCCTTCCTCAGCTATAGCTAGGGTGGCCAAAGAGCACTGTACTGGAATGTGGGAAGCGGAGACTTGAGCTGTGCTGGTTGGTGAGCCCCAAGTTACCACGGGTGCCCTGAGCCCCTCTGGTGTTGTGGGCCCCTCCTTTGAAAAAGATCTACCCTCAGGCCCTGGCACTCTGGGCATGTAATACGTATGGCAGACTCAAAGATCTCTGAAATGCTTTGGAGAGTCATTCTTGCATTGCTTTGATGAATAGCATCTGACTTCCTTCTATTCATGCTAATGTTGTCACATGGCCACGTGGCCATACCCTTGATTTTCTTTGCTAAACAGGCCTTTTTTTTTTTTTATTCTTTACATGGCCAGGCCAATAATTTTTCATATCTTTATATTCTATGTCCCTTTTGATTATAAATACCACCTTTAACTCATTTCTCTTTTCTCACATTTTACTATAAGCGAAGAGAAGCCATGCAGCATCTTGAACACTCTGTTTAGAGATTTATTCTGTAAAATACCCTAGTTCATCACTCTTGAATTCTGTCTACCGTAAAGCATTAGGACAGATACAATTTAACCAAATTCTTTGCCACTTTGTAAAAAGGATAGCTTTCCCTTCAGTTTTCAATAAGATAGTCCTCATTTTCATGTCAGACCAAAACAGAATTTCCTTTACCATTTGTATTCCTGCCAACATTCTGTTCACCACCACTTAGATAATCTCAAACTGAGGCTCTCTATAGCTCTCCTCTTCTTCTGAGTCCTCAACAGAATTGGCCTTAAGACTCTATTCATGGCAATACAGGCTTTTTTCCAGCATTCACTTCAAAACTGATATTCAAGTCTATAACCATTACCCAGTTCCAAAACTGCTTTAAATTTTTAGATATATGTTGTAGCAATATTCTACTCTTGATAACAATTTCTCTTTTAGTGAATTTGTGCTCCTCTAACAAAATATTCATGCCTAAGTCTGGGTAATTTGTAAACAATAGAAATTTATTTTCTTACTGTTCTGGAGCCTGAAAAGACCAAGATTGAGGCACTGGCAGGTTTTGTGTCTGGTGGAAGCCTGTTCCTTATAGATGACACCATCCTTGGGGCCCCAAAAAGAACTCAGGTTTGGTTTTAGCCCATTAAGGAACATTTTTTATTTCTGTCCTCCAGTATTATAATAATTTTGTGTTGTGTGAGCCACTAAGTTTGTGGTAATTTGTTACAGCAGTAATAATTAATATATCATCAAATAATAGAGATTTTAAATGTGAAGCAAACTGAAGGGAAAATATTTAAATTCACAGTTGTATTTGAGATTCCAAAATTTTTCTATCAGTAACTGATAGAACAATAGGTATTGTCAGTAATTATATAGAATTCATGAACGCTATCAACCAATTTAACCTGAGATTGATAAAACATCACCCTTAACTCCAGAATTCCTCGTCCTTATAAATGCAAGTGCAATATTTACCTTGAAGACCATTTGTTTGGTTATAAAAAGAGTGCACTAATTTAATAGAATTTAAATAACAGAGATTATATTCTTTATTCATAATTCAATTGAACTAGAAATCAAAGTAATAAAGATATCTGGGAAATCCCAAATATTTCAAATTATGCAACATATTCTTAAATAGGGTTAGGCAACCATTAGGGACATTAGGAAGTATTTAAAAGTCATAATGAAAATAGAGGCTGGGTACCCTGGCTCATGCTTGTAATCCCAGCACTGTGGGAGGCTGAGGTGTGAAGATGAGTTGAGGCCAGGAGTTCAAGACCAGACCAGGCAACACAGTGAAACCCAATCTACACAATAAAAGTGAAAAGAAAAGATAATATATCAAAATTTGTGGGATATGGATAAAATAGTACCTAGAGGAAAACCTATAACTCTGAAATTTATATCTTTATAAATAACAATATATGAGAACAACACAAAAGTTTAAAATCAAATATCAGAGGCTCATCATTAAGAAGTCAGAAGAAGAGCAAATTAAACTCAAAGTAAATGTAAGGAAGGATATAATAAAGATAAAAGGAAAAAAATCAACTTTAAAAAACTAGAAATCCAGTGAAACCAAAAGCTGTTTTTTAAAAAGTTTGATAAGATTGATAAACATCTAATCAGATTAATAAAAAACAGAGAAGGTATGAACTACCAATATTGGAATAAAAGAACATTGTACATATTATAGCCATGAAAATAATAAATTGGACAACTTAGATTAAATGAACAAATTACTGGGAAGACAGAAACTTCTAAAGCTTATTTAATTAAAAATAAATAACCTATTAGGTCTCTATTTTTTTTAAAGAAAATGAATACATAGCTAAAACACAATATAGGATGGTGTACATATTATTATGTCACCCAAGTACAAGATAGTGTACAATAGGTATACTATTATACTATTATATAGCATAGTACCCAATAGGTACATAGGTACCCTCCCCCACCCTTCAGCCTCAAGTAGGCCCCAGTGTCTCTTGTTCCCTTCTTTGTGTCCATGAGTACTCAATGGTTGGCTCTCACAAATAAGTGAGAATGTGTGGTATTTGGCTTTCTGTTCCTGCGTTAGTTTGCTTAGGACAATGACCTCTAGCTCTATCCATGTTGCTGCAAAGAATATGATCTCATTCTTTTTATGGCTGCATAGTATTCCATGGTGTATATGTACCACATTTTCTTTATCTAATCTACCATTGATGGGCATAAAAATTGTTTTTTCTATGAACAATTCAAAAATATGAATGTAATATCATTTACAATAATATTCAATAAACATAAAATACTTAGGAATAATTTGTTGAAATATCTGTAAGACCCACTGAAAACTACAAAATATTCCTAAGAAAAAAAATAAATAAAACCTAAATAAATTGAAAGATATGACAAGTTCTTTGATTATAAGACTCAGTATTATAAAGATGTCATTTCTCCCCAAATTTATCTATCAATTCAACTCAATCCCATTCAGATTCCCAGTAGACGATTTCAAGAAATTGACAAGCTGCCTTTAAAAAATATATTTGCAAAAGATGTCTTTTCAAGACCCATTTACCATTGAAGAAGAAGAGACTTCTAGAAAATTAAATCTCCTCAATGATATTAGATTATTAACAAAATGAACAGGCAAGCCTCAAACTGGGAGAAAATATCTTCCATGTATTTATCTAACAAAACTTGTGTCTACTAAATATTAGCAAATCAATAGTAAAAAGACAACTCAATAAAACAAATGGACAAAAGATTTGATTAGGGACTTGATAAAGGAAGGCAGGTGAGCGGCCAATAAGCACCTGAAAAAATGTTCAGCACAATTTGTTGTCTTGAAAAACCACCAGGAGACACTACTACACATTAGGATAGCTAAAATTAGTGAGACTGACAACACCAAATGTTAGCTAGGATGTGTAGGAACTGGAACTCCTATCAATTGCAGATGGGAGTGTAAAATAGTGCAACTGTTTTGAAAACTGTTCTGGCAGTTTCTCAAAACTTAAACATACCACCTATCGTATGAAACAGCAATGTCACTCCTAAATAGTCCAAGAGGACTGAAGACACAAGGTTCACAAAAAGACTAGTACACAAATGTTTACATCAACTTTATTCTTAGTAAACTACTTGAATATTAAATGCAGGGTAGATACACCAATCATGTCACATTTATACAATGCAATACTACTCAGTAATAAAAAGAAATGAATTATCAATACACAGAACAACATGGAACAACCTCAAAAACATTATGGTGAGTGAAAGAAGCCATGAACAAAAGGACACATGATGTACGATTCCATGTGTATCATGCGTAGATTAGGCAAAACTAATCAGAGATGAAAGAAATGAGAATAGTGAACGTTTACAGGAGATGTTGACAGTGAAGAGATGTGAGCAACTTTTCTGGGATGATGGAAATATTATATTATGATAGGATGGTGATTACATAGGTGTCTGAATTTATTAGAAGTCGTCAAGTTCCACACCTGTTATCTTTGTATTTTGCCAAATATTTTCTATACCTTAATAAAATTTTAAGTAAAAAAAAAGAATAGTGGATTAAAACTTCTAAAGGTTTTCTCTTATTTTAATTCTTAAATGTGCGAGGCTTTGAAAATGGAAGAATATGTTATAAGGAATTGATTCGTATCATTTAAAGATTGCTATTTTGATATGAATTATGAATGAAGTAAAATAAGCCAAAGGAAAAAAAATTATCTAGGAAAGGACTATATTTGTATCAACATAAAAATGCATTAACAAATGTGGGACTATTAATGTTTGTGGCAGAGGCACAGAGATAGGCATTTAAGGATACTGGTCCTCAGGAAAAAAAAACAAACAAACCCACAGTACCCCAGAAAATTAGTATTCTACTCTTGTTACATTAGGCCTATGGAGATCAGAGATGGGTGAGTAAGAAAAAAGTTTAGTGAACTCTGAGATGTTAACAGAGGACTGTGTTTGTTTCCAGTTGCTACTTCTGAATCATGTTTCACACTTAATCACTCACAAGGTCTGTGAATCATTCTATCAGTCACCTGAATATTTGGTGCCTGATAGAAAACAAGAGTAAAACATTTAAAATTCAAAGGGTATGTATTCTTATTTTTAAGGACAATGAGAAGGAGGGGAGGCTGGTTGTAGGCGAAAAATTCTCAAAAACCTATAGAAAGAATTTTGCAAACTTTTAAGTAGGGAAAAAAGGTAAGCAGGTTGAGCTCTGGAAACTAAAAGAAAGGAAAGAAAGATAAGTTGACTTTCATCCTACATGACAATACAGTATTGTAGCCTCCCCTTATCCATGGTTTTGCTTTTCATAGTTTTAGTTACAGTGGTGAATCGTAGACTGAAAATTGTAAATAAAAAATTCCCAAAATAAACAATTTATGTTTTATATTGTGCACAATTCTGAGTAGCATGATGAAATCTTGTACCTTCCTGCCTGGGACATGGATCTTTCCTTTGTCTAGCATATCCACACTGTCTACACTACCTGCTGCTAGTTGCTTAGGTTATCAGATCCACTAATGTGGTATCACAGTTCTTGTGTTCAAGTAACCCTTATTTTACTTACTAATGGTCCCAAAGCTCAAGAGTAGCGATGTTGGCAATTGAGATAGGCCAAAGAGAAGCTGTAAAATGATTCCTCGAAGTGAAATGGTGAAAGTTCTCAACCTGAAAGAAGAAATAACATATGCTGAGGTTGCTAAGATCCATAGTAAGAATACATCTTTATCTATAAAATTGTGAAGAGGGAATAAGAAATTTGTGCTAGTTTTGCTGTCATACCTCAGACTGCAAAAGTTACCATCACAGTGCATAATAAGTGCTTAGTTAAGGTGGAAAAAGCATTGCATTTGTGGGCAGAAAGTCTGAAGAAAACCATGTTCCAACTGATGACAATTGAGTTTGGTACTGTCTGTGTGTCAGGTGTCCCCTAAGGGGTCTTGAGACATACCTCTGAGTGGATAAGGGAATTCTACTTTATACAAATACTATTAATATAACATAGAAAATAATTTAGAAATAATGAGATACCTGCTATCATTCAGATTTTATATGTTTGTGAATATACCCACAGCTTATTATAAACATAATCTACTCATTGCTTTTTTGTTAGCATGTGCATTTTACTTTTATGCATCCGGTTTTTCTTTCTCTTGGCTTTCTCCTCTTCCTTCTCGCCCCCATCATCTATCCCCCAGAACACCTTTTGTTCATTTTTTTGATACAGGGTCTTGTTCTGTTGCTCAGGCTGGAGTGTGATGGCATGATCATGGCTTACTGCAGCTTTGACTCAGTTGATCCTCCTGCCTCAGCCTTCTGAGTAGCTGAGGCTATGGATGCATGCCACCGTGCCTGGTTAATTTTTGTATTTTTTTGTAGAGACACAGTCCCTATGTTGCCTAGGCTGGTCTCAAACTCCTGGGCTCAAGCAATCTTCTTGCCTTGGCCTCCTAAAGTGTTAGGATTGCAAGTGTAAGCCTCTGTGCCTGGCAACACCTTAACATATATTTACAACCTAGTACGTAATCTTCTCATGTTTTTGTTCATTTTCATATAAACTTATGTATGTTGTAGGGGGTGAGTGTCATTGATTTACAAAAATAAAGTCATATAATATATACAACTTGGTATGTTTGTTTATCTTACTCCATAATATATTGATTGTGGATATCCAGCCAAGTCAACTCTGTGACTTTAATTCATTCTTTTAAATGACTGAAGAAGATATATCATAAATATACCACCATTTTCCCAGTGATTTGCATTGGATTTCAAGGTCTTGTTTTCATTTTTTTGTCACTATGAAAAATGTGGGAATAACCATCCCTACATGTTGACGTAATAAAACTATTATTTCTATTTGTTATCCAAAAGCTTGTTTGGTCAAAGGCCATACATATTTTTATTTTTGATAAATAATTTTGGATTACTTTCCAAAGGGATTTTACATTTCATGCTTCTACCAACAATATACACTTTTGTCTGCATTCTTGTCAGCAAAATGTATTATAACTCTTAATTTTTTATTGTTTCTGGGGTATAAATTATTTTAGTGTCTTTTTTAGTACTACTAATAAACTTCAGCATTTTTAAAATGCTGGACATTTGAATTCTGTGAAATTCCTTTTATATTCTTTATCCATTTTCTATTCATTTTTTATTTTATAAGTATTGTATATTATAGTAACCCTTTATCACGAAATAGCTTTTTCAGATCTTTCACTATTTGACTTTATCAGTCATATCTTTGCCATTAATTTTACAATTTTACAAAGTTATAGGTATAAATATTTTTTAGTACTTTCTGAGTTCCAATTATGGTTTAAAAATTCTCTTGGCCTTTAGATTATATATGTAGTCACATGGGAAGAACAATAGAAAAATAACTGAGTGTAAGCCACTGTACAGTCTAGCTGCTTTGCGTATGTGTTGATATTCCATATTAAGCTGTGCTATCAGCTTTGTGCATCACAACTGGCACTTAGCAAAAAAAAAAAAAAAAAAAAAAAAAGAAACAATAGAAAATGTCAGACTAAATTACAGTCTAATGTTTTAAAAATATATGTATTTTTTTATGCCATCTGCATATTGTTTAAGGTAGAATACTCCTTTCTAGTCTTTGTTTTCATCTTTTTATTGGCTATTTTCTGGTATATGGTTTGTAAAGTTTAAATAATTTTATGAAGCCTTTAAAAAAGTCCCATTGTCATTTTAATTACAATTTATAAAACTCATATACATATTGGTTTTTGGTAAATTTACATTTTAATGGTATTTTCTTCCTATTATAAAAGTTTTTTGGGTGTTCAGATTGTACTTTATGTTCCTCTAATAATTGTTTTATGTTTTTTGTCCCATGGTCCCTCTCTGCCTTTCTTGTTAAAATTATTCCTAAGTGTGTAATGTTTTTCTTGCTATTATGAATGGAATTTTTTTCTAATTTCATTATTTGTGTCAAATGCTACAATGGAGAACAAATATTAATAGTTCCCATGTTTATCTTATGTATATTTCCGTTAATCATTTAGAGTACTTTGGATATTTGCATTTTCATCTTTCTTTTCAATGTTTATACCAGGTTTTACGTTTTATCTTTTCATTTATTACAACTTTTGCAATCTGACTGGTGATGATTATTATTGTAATAATAATTGCTAACCCATGCATAGTGCTTATAATGTGCCAGGCCCTGTTTTACTAGCTGTACCTACACTAATTAATTTAAAACAAACATCTGAGGTGAGAAGCCTACATGATTAACCCCAGATCACATAGCTAATATTTGTTGTTGGTTTCTCGTAAAAAGTCTTTATTTTACGTAATATTTTCCACTCCTGTTTTACTAACTTTTTTTCTTTAGTGGTGGTTCCTGAATTTGATCAAATGCTTTTCAGCATCTAGTAAATGATGATGTAATGTTTTCCTTTTAATTTGTTGATATAAGGAGTAGATCTCCTGTTGTGGATTTCCTGGTATTGAACCACTCTTGCAATCCAAGAAAATACCCTCCTTGGTAATGTTATATTGTTCTTGTTATACATTGCTGGATTCTGTTTGCTTATAGATTACTTAAGAGTGTTGTATCTTTATTCAGTGATAAAAATGCTCTCTTATTTTCCTTTTTGATAGTCTCTTTATCTCTTTTTAAGTTTTCAGCATTAACATTATGCTGGCTTAATAAATGAATTATGGAGCTTCCTATTTTTTCCCCAGTGGCTTAGAATAATTTTTTTCAACGGTAGTTTAAGGCGAGATAAAGGTTAGCTGTGAACCTGTTCTGTGGGAAATTACCTAATGCAATGTTGCCTCCTAGTACACTACCAGGCAAGTCGTCCCATATTTCACAGAACAGAAGGGCTCACAGATCAAATAAGCTTCTCAAAGCAGAGGATTTATTAAATCAATTTAACATACGCAATAAGAAGAAATGGAAGAGAGTTGGGATAAGTTAATATACTTAGGATCGAATGCAAGCAGGTAGAAAGATCAGAGTTCTTGAGTCCTGGTTCATGTAACATTTATATGTCCTGTCTCTTTTTCTGCCTCGTATGCCTTTCTTTGATGTTACAAGTGCCAGAATTGAGGTTTGAATATAAGGGAAACCACAGAAAGAAAGTGTTCTTGTCCAATGAAACACACCAGCTCTATTAGAGAAACACAGCAGCAGCTATCCCTGGTCATAGCTGGAGCCAACCAATTAACCTGCTGAATAGTTACGAGTTTTTTTCTGCATTTCTTGTGCAGATAAAACCCACAGGGGCCAGAGTGGGGCTATACTGGGTATTATCAATGGGTGGGCAATTTAAAGCCAGCATAGGTATCATCCCGGTTGTCAGGAACTATGAAAGGGGCCGGGCATGTGGTGGCTCACACCTGTAATCCCAACACTTAAGGAGGCCAAGGCGGGTGGATCACCTGAGGTCAGGAGTTCATGACCAGCCTGGCCAACATGGTGAAACCCTGTCTCTACTAAAAATACAAAATTAGCTGGGCATGGTGGCGCATGCCTGTAATCCCAGCTACTTGGGAGGCGGAGGTTGCAGTGAGCCAGGATCATGCCATTGCACTCCAGCCTGGGTGACAAGAGTGAAACTCCATCTCAAAAACAAACAAACAAAACAAAACAACAACAAAAAACTATGAAAGTTCTGAAATTTAACCTTTTGTGCAAGCTAACAATTTACCTTGCCACAGTTTCTTAGATGTTGGCGGAAGACATCGGACAAAGGTTAGAGACAAAGACTTATAGCACAAGCAGAGTAAGCATCTTGTTAGTGTCTATTTCCCTCGCATCACCAAGTTTCATGGAGTGATTTGTTGGAGATGCTATGGACTGATATTTATTTCCCCAAAATTTATATGTTGAAGCCGTAACCCGCAGTGTGACTGAATCTGGAGACAGACTCTTTAGGCGGTAATTAAGAGTAAATGAGGTCATAAGGATGCGGCCCCAATCTGATAGGACTTTGGCCTTATAAGAAGACGATGAAAGAGAAATTCTCTCTCTCCACTATGTGAGGGGACAGGGAGCAGGAAGTCACCTGCAAGCCAGGAGGAGAGCCCTCACCAGGAACCAAACTGGCTGGCAACTTGATCTTGGACTTCCCAGCCTCCAGAACTCCAAGAAATAATACCTGTTGTTTAAGCCACCTTGTCTGCAGTATTTTATTAGGGCATCACGAACAGACCCAGGTGGGTGCTGTGTTCCCAATGAGGACCCAGGTGGATGCTGTGTTCCCAATGAGGACCAGGTGGATGCTGTGTTCCCAGTGAGTTTACATCCCAGTTAAGCAACCTCAACTGTAGAGAACCTAAAATTTTTACAACGGGCAGTAAGATCTGGCCTCTGCCTTATAAAGCATCATTACCTTTCTTATACTGGACAATAAACAAACCTGCCCATTGCTCTAAACTGAGATACTGTCTCTTCCGAGGCTATTAATTATGCAAATATCCTTGAAAACAGTGTCTCATATAAGATGGCAATTAGTACTTTCCTCTAAGAACTGCAGAAATATGAGAGACCCAGCACAGAGGTAGTATGATTATACCTTGAGTTGGTCTTTCCATCTATCTGTAAATAACACTTTTTTTGTGTGCCATCATGACAGGTCTTGCTGATTTCAAACTCTAAATTTACTGTACGTATTTAACATCATTTGAATTTTGCCTGTCTCTCATAAGCCACTTACTTCCTTACCTATACTTAACATAGCCTATGACTTTTTGCCTACATCTTGGAAGCTATTATGTTACTATTAATGTTTAACGTTTCTTTTGTGTTCACCTATCCCATTTGTTTTCTTGTCTTCTAAAGCAGAATTGAATATTCTTATATAATATAGCAAATCCACATTGCATATTTTTATTACCTGTTCCCTTTTTTGGGGGGAAGTGAAGGTGTTCAGAAACATGTTTCTTGTAGGTTCTAATAATTCACCACAGAACAAGGACTCTTCATCTTTTTTTTTCCTCAATAAATACTGTCTTTGTTTGGGCTGCTATAACAAAGTACCATAGACTGGGTGGCTTATAAACAACAGAAATTTATTTCTCACAGTTCTGGAGTCTGAAAGTCTGAGATTAGGATGCCAGCATGGTAGGTTCTGGTGTGGAGCCCTAGACTGCTGACTCCTGATTGTATCCTTACCTGGTGGAAAGAGGGCTAGAGAGCTTTCTGGGGTCTCTTATTATAATCTCATTCATGAGGGCTCTCCTCTAAGTACTTATTCACCTCCCAAAGTCCAAATCACCTCCTGTTGCGGTCACATTGGAAGTTAGGATTTCAACATATTTTGGAAAGATAGATTCAGTTCATAACAAACATTCACTTTTTTATTCTTATAATAAGTTCCTTTTAAATGATCTAAATCATAAGTTTCCAGTTCTTTCGTAGTTATGAAAGGTCATTTGAACCACTTTCTCCAGGTACAACAAATTTGGCTAACCTTGATTATGGCCTCCCCAATGCCTTTACCAGGGGCTGAAATACACAGTTCACTATTTTAAAAAGCCTAAAGATCTCTCTTTTCTGTTCAGTTTTGAAACTAATTATAGAAACATGGAGTGGAAGATGAGGGATCTGTTTCAACTGAAATTGTTAATCTCATCATTAATTCATTGGGTATACATTTATTGAGTTCTGTGATGTACCAGTAGCACTGGAATTACCAAAATAAGTACTGTTTAGTATCTGCCTTTAGTAATTGTCTAGTGAGGGAGACATTTACAATTTGTAAGAGGCCTGTGGTAGCACATCTGTTTGAGAAGTCAGAGCTTTTACAAAATCTTGGCTTGGCCTTTAAGGATGAGAAGTTCTCTGTGGTGGGAGTATTATATGGTGGCTCAGAGCATAATATCAGAAGTCTGATAGACTTGGCTACACTACTTACTAGTTATGTGATTTTGACTGCGTCATCTAACCTCTCAAAGACTGTTTCTTAATTTATAAAATGGTGAAAATGACATCAATTTCACAGTGCCATTTTGAGAGTTAGCTGAAATAACTGAATTGAATCACTTAGCATAGATCCTGGAATATAATGAGCGCTAAGTAATCTGCTACCACTATTACTGTCTGGTACTACTTTAATACGACCACTGCCAGCACCTCCTTGGTGGTGCACGTTGAAAGAAGCTGCATTGCAGTTAGGAAGACCATCACATTGGGAGATGGTTAAGCATGAAGCAGCATGGCATGATTGAAGGAGTGTTATGTTGTATGACATGTTTAGCATATAAGATGTCTGTGAAAATGGTAACATGATAAGAGCCTCTTCTAAAGTAGGTTTTACCCTATATGACTAAGAGCAGAAGGGAGATAGAGTCAATTGAAGTTGTTCATTGAGAGGTGAGTGAGGGTCAAAAGGAGTGAGATGTAGTATTTAGGATAACTGAGTTTTTGTTTGGTTTACATGGTGTTTGTGGCTCTGCTAACTGAAATAGTCTCTATTGGACTAATGACAGCTGTTGAGGGGATGGTAGTGAGTTCATTTTTGGATGTGTTGAATTTGAGAGGTTAGGCCAGGCATGGTGGCTCATGCCTGTAATCCCAGAACTTCGGGAGGCCAAGGCAGGAGGATGACCTGAGGTCAGGAATTTGAGACCAGTCTAGCCAACATGGTGAAATCTTGTCTCTACTAAAAATACAAAAAAAATTAGCCAGACATGCTGGCAAGTGCCTGTAGTCCCAGCTATTCAGGAGGCTGAGGCAGGAGAATCGCTTGAACCCAGGAGGCGGAGGTTGCAGTGAGCCAAGATCACACCACTGCACTCCAGCCTCGGCGACAGAGTGAGACTCCGTCTCAAAAAAAAATAAAAAAATAAAAAAATAAAATAATAAAGATAAAAGAATGTGAGAGTTTAGAGGGCATATGGTGGAGCTATTTATAGGTGATTGGATATAGGGGTCTAAAACTGACCTCTAATGTCTTAGCTCTACATCTCACACCCCAGCATGCTTTGGCAACAATAGAAGCAGTGATTAGGGATGAAATCACTCAGTGTAAACTAAGAAGGCTAAGAATTCCACTCTACTGAAATCCAAAGGAAGTCAAGTTGGAATATACTACAAAAGGAAACTGCGTAGATGTTTTTGAGAAATCCAAGAGAAAGATGGGTGCGTTGAGTGACAATTTGTGAAGGTACAAGAGTGGGAAGGTAGTATGAGAAGACATTCAATGTATTTATTTTGTAGGGTACCCACAGTAAGTCTCAAGACAGAGAAATTTTACAAATATTTAAGTGCATACTGCCTTTTTACTTATACTGTGTTTGTCTGGTTTTGACATCTGGATAATGCTGGCCTCATAGAACGAGTTGGCAAGTATTCTTTCCTCTTTAATATTCTGGACAAGTTTGTATAGAGTTTCTTCCTTAAATATTTGGTAGAATTTACCAGTGTAGTCTGCTGAGCCTGGAGTTTACTTTTTGGGAAGATTTAAACTACAAATTTAACTTCTTTATTAGATATTGTATTATTTATGCAATCTATTTCTTCTTGAAAGGGGTTTAGTAGTTTGTGTCTTTCTCTTTTTTTTTGTGATGGAGTCTCACTCTGTCGCCCAGGCTGGAGGGCAGTGGCGTGATCTCGGCTCACTGCAACCTCCACCTCCCTCCTGGTTTCAAGCGATTCTCTGCCTCAGCCTCCCAAGTCCCTGGGATTACAGGCATGTGCCACCACACCCGGCTGTTTTTCGTATTTTTAGTAGAGATGGGGTTTCACCATGTTGGCCAGGCTGGTCTGTAACTCCAGACTTCAAGTAATCCGCCTGCTTCGGTCTCCGAAAGTTCTGGGATTACAGGCGTGAGCCACAGGACTTGGCCAAGTTTGTGTCTTTCAAGAGATCTGTTCATCGTATCAAAGTAGTCCAGACTATTTGTTTATGATATCCCCTTATCCTTTTAATGTCTATAAAATCTGTTTTGATGTCTCTTCTCTCCTAATATTGATAATTCCTGTTATAATTCTGACATTCGTGATTTACATCTATTTTTTTTTCCCTAATCTCTGATCAGAGGTTTATCAATTTTATTGATCTGTTTTTAAAAAAACAAAACACAAAAACAGCTTTAGGTTTTAGTGATATTTCTCTCTCTTTTTTTTTTTTGGTTTTCTATTCTTTTGATTTCTATTATTTCCTTTCTCTGCTTAATTTGGGTTTAATTTGCTCTTATTTTTCTGTTTTCCTAAAGGGGATGTCAAAATCACTGAAAAGAGACCTTTCTTTCACATTAATATAAGCATTTAGTGCTGTAAATTTCCCTCTGAGCACTGCTTTAGCTGTATTCTAGAATTTTTAAATATTGTGTTTTCATTTTCATCCAATTTTAAATACTTGCTAATTTCCTTTTTGTTTTATTCTCTTACTCATAGGTTATTTAGATGTGTACTATTTAATTTTCAAATTTGGGGGCTTTTCCAGATAGCTTTTTTAAAAATTTGTTATTAATTGAAAAATAATAATGGTATATATAGGGTACTGTGTGATGTTTTAATAACATGTATATTTTGTGGAATGATCAAGTCTGGTTAATGAATATATTTATCAGCTCACATAATTATTTCTTGTGGTAAGAATGTTTAACATCTCTTTTAGCAATTTTGAAATAAACAGTACATTACCATTAACTATAGTCACCATGCTGTGCAAACAATCTATTGTTATTGATTTTTAATTTACTTCTATTGTAGTGAGAGAATATACTTTATATGATTTGAGTCTTAAATTTATTGCAACTTGAATTTTAGCCCAAAATATGCTTTTTGTAACCTTGCTCTGGTGTTGGACTGTCCTATAAATGTCAGTTAGTTAGGTTCTGTTGGTTGATGGTCTTGTTCAACTACTTTGTATCTTTATTGATTTTTCAATCTTCTTGTTTTATTAATTACAGAGGAATGTTGAAATGTTTATATTGTGGGTTCATGTGTTTCTTCTTTCAGTTCTCTCAGTTTTTGCTTCTTGTGTTTTGAAGCTCTGTTATTCAGTTCATAAACAATTAGGATAGTTAAAGCCTCTTGATGAAATGATATTATTATAAAATGACCCTCTTTATCCCCAGTTAAATGTTTTGCTCTAAAATCTACTTGGGGCTGGGCGTGGTGGCTCATGCCTGTAATCCCACACTTTGGGAGGCTGAGGTGGGTGGATCATTTGAGGTCAGGAGTTCGAGACCAGCATGGCCAACATGGTGAAACCCTGCCTCTACTAAAAATACAAAAATTAGCCAGGCATGGTGGTGGGCACCTGTAGTCCCAGCTACTCAGGAGGCTGAGGCAGGAGAATCGTTTGAACCCAGGAGGCAGAAGTTGCAGTGAGCAGAGATCATGCCACTGCACTCCAGCCTGGGTGACAGAGCGAGACTGTCTCAAAAAAAACAAAAAAACAAAAAAACAAAAAAAAAACCTACTTGGTCTGATTTGATGTCTTTTTCTAAAAATTCTGTTGATGGTCATTTCTAGGAGAGTTTTGTTTAATTAAGTTCTCTCCTCATATGGGTCATGTTGTTTTGCTTGTTTTACAGGCCCAGTAATTATGAATTGAATGCCATTTGTAGTGAATTTTCCTAGTTGTGTGGTGGATATTTTTACATTCCTTATAATACATTGTTCTGGGATACAGTAAAGTTACTTAGAAATAGTTTGATCCATCTGGAGCTTGCTTTTAAGATTTTTAGGGAGAACTAGAGCAGCATTAAGTCTAGAGATAACTTTTCCCCACTTCTGTGACAAAACCCTTTTGAGTAGTCTATACAGTGCTCCATGAATCGTGGGATTTTTATATTCTGTGTGAGCTCTGAGTACTGTTCATTGTAATTTCTTAGGATGATTCTTTCACTGGTCTCACATTGTTTTCTTTCATAGCTTGGTCAGTACTCAGCTGAAGACTGCAGATCTCTGGAGCTCTGTTGCTTTGCAGTTCTCTCTGATCTGCTACTCTGCCCTGCAAGCTTTTGACACCTTGATCTCCCTGTACTTCAAGCTCTGTTTTCTCTACTGCAGGAGACCAGTACGTTCTAACTGAGTTTCTCTTTCTTCCTCTGGGCCCTGCAAAGTCTTTCCAGATGGTGTGCTTGGGCATTAGTAGGTGTCACAATTTTGTTTCCTGTTTTTCAGGAATCACTGTATTTTATTGCTTAATATTTAATATTTTGAAAACAATTTTTCTGTATATTATGTTCATTTTGCATATTGTTTAGGTAGGGTAAATCCAGGCCCTGTTACTCTGTCTTCATCAGAAGTGGAAATATTCTGACCCTTGAATTTGATTTTAAAAAATTTTTATGTTGTAGTTTTCCATTTTACTCTTCTTCCCCCTTTTGTTTTTTGCTGTGTTTATGTTCATGTGTTCCCAGAATCTTGGATTGCAGATACCTTTTTTTTTTTTTGAGATGGGGTCTCGCTCTGTTGCCCAGTACAGTGGCGTGACCTTGGCTCACTACACCTTCTGCATCCCAGGCCCAAGCGATTCTCCTGCCTCAGCCACCCTAGTATCTGGGACCACAGGCACACACCACCACCTCCAGCTAATTTTTGCATTTTTTAGCAGAGACGGGGTTTCGCTGTGTTGCCCAACTGACCTTGAACTCCTGAGCTCAAGTGATTCTCCCACCTTGGCCTACCAAAGTGCTGGTATTACAGACGTGAGCCACCATGTCTGACCTGATTGTAGACACTTAGTGAAGCTGAGTTGGCTCTCCATCCATCAGTCAGTCTCTTCAATATTGTGCTAGATACTGTGAATAGAAAGATGACTAAGACTAGTGATGTAGTGTCATAAGAACTCCAGTTAAGTATGAACTCCAATCTAGTGAGGATTGTGCAACAATATGGAGTTATGCAATGAAATGAGGCTAACCCGAAAAGTCTTATTTAAGTTTTATTCATAATGTTCTATTACATATAGGCCCTTTAAGAAAATGGCTTTTTGGAAGATTACGTCTGAAGGCAAATGTGAGCGTAGCATTTAGTTCCATGCCCTATTATGGAAGTGAATACAAATCTGTACTATTCATTTATAACTGACTCCAACTAAATAAGCTTAATATTTAGTAGGAGGCAGAAACTAATTTTAAAAAAGTAGAAAAGTATTTCCCTCTGATTAGGAAAAATGTGTCCTGGGGATTTTAGGCTCTTAGCATCAAGTTCTATGTAATTTTTCCTTTCCATTTTGCTTTTCATTTCTCTTGCTTGCTGTGTTCAAAGAACAAAAGCAAATTTCTTCAAGATAAACAAAGGTTTTCCCTTTAATTTGTTTAAATAGCTTAGGTAACAGAGAAACTTCCAGTGGCTAAATCATATTGTATCTGCTACACAGAATAGTCTATCAGTAAACTGATATTACTCTAACTTGAAGATTTAGTTCATACATCTGGGAGAGGGGGGATTATTTATTTATTTATTTATTTAGAGACAGAGTCTCACTCTTGCTGCCCAGGCTGGAGTGCAGTAGTCCGATCTCGGCTCACTGCAACCTCCGCATCCCAGGTTCAAGCAATTCTCCTGTCTCAGCCTCCTGAGTAGCTGGAATTACAGGCGCCCGCCACCAGGCTCAGCTAATTTTTTGTATTTTTAGTAGAGACGGGGTTTCACCATGTTGGCCAGGCTGGTCTTGAACTACTGACCTCAGGAATATTCGCCCGCCTCAGCCTCCCAAAGTGCTGGGATTACAGACATGAGCCCCGGTGCCCAGCCCGAGGGGGGATTTTTTTTTTTAACTTTACCTTTGTTCATTTTATTTTTAAAAAATTTTAAGCAACAGTTGTACATATTCATGGGGTACATAAAGATGTTGTATACACAAAATGTATAGTAATCAGATCAGGGTAATTAGCATATTCATCATGTCAAACATCCTTTCTTCATGTTGGGAACATTCACTATCCTACTTCTAGTGTTTTTTTTTAATTTCTTTATTATTATTATACTTTACATTTTATGGTACATGTGCACAATGTGCAGGTAAGTTACATATGTATACATGTGCCATGCTGGTGCGCTGCACCCACTAACTCGTCATCTAGCATTAGGTATATCTCCCAATGCTATCCCTCCCCCCTCCCCCCACCCCACAACAGTCCCCGAAGTGTGATGTTCCCCTTCCTGTGTCCATGTGTTCTCATTGTTCAATTCCCACCTATGAGTGAGAATATGTGGTGTTTGGTTTTTTGTTCTTGCGATAGTTTACTGAGAATGATGATTTCCAATTTCATCCATGTCCCTACATAGGACATGAACTCATCATTTTTTATGGCTGCATAGTATTCCATGGTGTATATGTGCCACATTTTCTTAATCCAGTCTATCATTGTTGGACATTTACTTCTAGTTGTTTGAAACTATATATTATTGTTCATTGGAGTCATTCTACAGTGGTATAGAACACTAGAACTTAATTACTACTGTCTAACTGTAATTTTGTATCCCTTAACAAATCTTTCCATGTTCCTTGCTTCCCACCTCACTTTCCAACCTCTAGTATCCTCTGTTTTACTTTTTACTTCTATGAGAAGTAAAACACTTTTTTAGGGAGGGCTTTTGATACCCATCAAAGATGGAGTTCATGGAGGAAGAATTGGCATTGAGAAGAAAGTTTCTGTCCATTTGTTGTTTTAAAGTACTTATTATGAAATATTCCAATATATTTAAAGTTAGTTTTTTTATTAGTGGTGACTTAAATTTTAACTCTCTAGTAAGGAATAGAAAGCTCATGACTATAGAGAATCAATATGTGGAACATTAGACAAAAATACTTTAAAAAAAAAGTCTCTGTTGCCCAACCTGAAGTACAGTGGTGCAGTCATAGCTCACTGCAGCCTCAAACAATTTCTGGGCTCAAGCAGTCCTCCCACCTCAGCCTCTGGAGTAGCCGGAACTACAGGCACATGCCACCTCACTCATCTAATTTTATTTTTTGTAGAGATGGGATCTTGCTGTATTTCCCAGGCTGGTCTGGAATTCCTGGCCTCAAGTGATCCTCCTGCCTCAGCCTCCCAAAGTGCTAGGATTACAGGCATAATCCATTTTGCCTGGCCCTGATAGAAATACTTCATAACTTAATTCAGTGATAATAGCATGTTATTGTCACAACTTTTTGAGAAGTAATTGAGAATATTTTCAATCTAAATGAAAAAATTATAAAGGGCAAATTTATATTATGTTTTTTTTATACTGTACATGTAAGGAAGAACTAAATATAAATATTTTGAAGAAAAAAACAATTTGAATATTGTTGGCATAAAAGTGCAAAAATTATTTTGAGTATAGATATTTAGCCAAAGCAGTGTTAAACCATTTGGGGAGAAACTACCTAAATTAGATAAATGGCTTTCTTAGACTTTTTCTAATTTTAAGATCATAAATGAATGTATAAGTTATATGCATATTTATGCTTGACTTTCCTTATAAAATAGAAGGGTATTTGTTTAATGATTATCTTCTCAAGGCATTATTTGAATTAGACAAACCTCTTTACTGGATAAAGATAATAAAGTTGTAACTTGTAAAGACACCAGATCATACATCTTTTAGTAGCATTTTTATTACTCTAAAATATTGAAATTGTATATTGAAATGTTTCTTTTGTACAGATACAAGGTAATTTCAGTATCTCTTTTACTAAAATCAGATGAGACCCTTTTATACCTTGTTCACCATGATATTGACATTGTGGCTTTGTTTTTCTTTGTATTTTAAAAGGTACCTTCAAAGCTAAATGTCTCTATTTTAATTTAGATAAATATCTAAGTTCATTTGGTTCTTTCTCTACAAATTTACCACCCAGCTCTTCACCTTATGTGCTGCTATGAAAAAGATATAAAATATATTCATGTTCCTTGCTATGGTTCCTTAATATCCTTTTGCGGGTTCATTTTGGTTTCTTGCCTTCTTTCAAAAAAAAATTTAAACTTATGATATAGTTTAAATTTTAAAAACTGAATTAAAAATGAGCTGGAAGATAGATAAATACCGTCTTTGTTCTTCTCCTTCATTACTATGTTTGGCTTTTGATTCATTAAGATTGATATTTAATGCTAGTTGAATAAGAGATGGCTTTTAAGATGCATCATTTAGAATGCAAATTATTTTTAAGCTGAGGAATATTGAAAATAAAACAACCAAATAAAGAGTCTGAATTATTTACAGGCCAAGGGCTTAAAGGTGCATCACTCCAGCACAAATATTAAATTATGAAATGGGAATTTCAGTTTGCCATAAATCTGTCTGCCACAGCAGCTTAAAATAAAATAGTTTTACCCATCTAAAGCAACATCAATTTGCCAGTCAGTGCTTCATGTATCAAAGAGTGTTCTGTGAAAATATCAATATCATTGGTTAATATAAATGAAATTAATTTTTAAAGCTGGGCTAAAGGTTGACATCTGAAAAATTGCATTACTTTGCAGAAGAGAAATTTCTGTCTTGTAGTGAAATTTCAGGTCATAAGGGCAAGTAATTTTCACAATCTTCAATGGGAGCCAGTGAAATATGAACTTCATTGTCACCTAGCCCCAAAGCGATAAGATAAAATGAGCTGATACATCATTTGCTGTGGTTTTATCATCTCCCTCAGTAATTGGAAGAGAAAACATAAGAGTGTGTGTGTTTGTAGGCTCCCCTCTTGCCCCTCCCAACTGCCCCATCGTCCACACCCAGGCTAAAGCCATTTTAGTCCAATCAATACAAAGGTCACATAGCATTTTATTTATATATTTTTAATTTTTCATACTGACTAAAACTGCCAAGTAGAACATTAGAGTAATGAATATGTTTAATTGAATTTGTCACCCATGAAAACGCTATGAATACTGTATTACATCATAGTACTTGAAACCAGAAAGGAAATATACTGTATAGATAAAAAAATTAAATAACAACATGTGATTAATTTAAGAGGTAATTTTATTTTTTATGTATGACTTTCATTTTTGTTGTTTTTTGAAGTTTGGGGACATTCTAAGTGTTCATGGATATACATTTAGTAAGAAAATTATCAACTTAAATTTTCCACCAGAGTCAACTGTGTATCATTGTCATTGTCAAATTCAAAAAAGACCTCTAAATTTTACTTAAAGAATATACCTTTGAATTTTAAAACTAAAAGTCATATGGTTGGCGATGAAGTAAATCCTTGAACCAACTAGGATTCAATATTATTAGAGTAAATTACATGCTATGCTTTGATATCTACCTTCAGAGAAAACTATAGCAAAATGTAAAAACTATGTTAATAATAGTGATGCAACTTTAAAATACTTGATTAAAATTCTTTAAGCTATTTGTTCAAATTACAATTATTGTAACATCAAACATATTTGCACATATATTTACTGGTGAATTGATATGAAAGTGTTTTTCAATGTCTTTATTTTAAAGGTGGTTCCAATAATTAGTTTTTCTGTATTAAAGT
The DNA here is from genome assembly GCF_028885625.2 of Pongo pygmaeus. Taxonomy (NCBI): domain Eukaryota; kingdom Metazoa; phylum Chordata; class Mammalia; order Primates; family Hominidae; genus Pongo; species Pongo pygmaeus. Next base: position 163,422,300 of record NC_072376.2, on the reverse strand, counting down.
GTAAACCTGTGACTATATAATTATGTTCCATTAAAATGGGATATAGTGAATATTTTCTAGACTTTCTTAGCTATTGTGTTATTGCTTAATGGATGGTATGATTAGTTTACATTTTGTATATTTGTCTAAAAACATTTTTCCTGATGTTACATATATCCGTAGGGTTTGGAGATGGTTCTGTTGTGCATTTTTAAATATCGTTATTGATATATATTACCTGATTTTATTCTTAACACCAAAATCTTCAGAAGTCTGGAATTGTCTGAAAAAATAAAATTACTATAGAAATTGGGAAATATTTGGCATAGGGATATGCTATACTAGTTTTAAACCTTAGGAATAGTAATTTTTAAAATACCTTTTATTGATGTTACATATGCAGGCTCTCATGTAAATATTTCTTGTTTTTGTGGTAAAACATTTTATCACTTTTTAATATTTACCCTTCAGGAGGAATTTAAAAACATTCAAAATGTATCGAGGATAGTTTTTTAAAAATAAAACTTCCCTCTCTATTCACTTAAAGGATTGGCTTTAACTATTTTAAATCTACTTTTTAAAAATCCCTAGTATTCAATAAATAAGAGTATATAGTAGGGCAGTGAATGTTGGTTTCTATTTTTGTTCTTTCATGAGGATAAGAAAACAAAAGAGAGTTTTATTTGGATAAACTTATAAGCTTTTACAAATGGACTGGTAAAGGGAAAGTAAAAAATGCCTTGCTTTTACTAAGAATAAGTGCAACAAAGTGAAGCAATTTTCTTATGTGTTAATAGTATACTATTTGTAGGACAGAAGGAAGAAATATATGCATTATTTGGGAAAAATAATATATCCTTTTCATAAGGCACAGTTTTCAAATAAAACTTTTAAAGAAGATAGGTTTGATGTTTTACAGTAAATAAATAGAATATTTATGTGTGTATATAATCTATACATTCAGTACTAAATCCTTTCTCTCCTCTCTAACACACTGTCTCAACATTTAATAAACCAGCTTTGAAACAAATTATTTAAAACAATTGAAAGTTTAATTTACTAATAATAATACTAACAATAATAAAACAAGGTGGTAAACATTCAAAGAGAGTAAAGATTTCAAGCAATTCAGGAGTTGAGGTCGTAACTGCAGAGCAATGGTAATGATATGGTTTCTATGGCAACTGATTCATTGGAGGGCTAGACCTCTGTCTAAGGTGCTGTCAGTGTATGTAGAGTTTCAGTGAACAGAAAGTCCCAAAGAAGGGTCTGTTTCTACCTAATCCAGTTTTAATTGAACTCTGGAGACTTTGAAGTGAAGCCTCAGACCAGGCCTATACTATTCCAATAAGAAATGAACCCCTTGCTTAGCTAGGCCTCAGCTGCTTTTCAGTACTGACACCTTTTCCTAATGAACACTTAAAGAAATATTATTATATAAATTTCAGCTAGTAATTCCTTGGTTAAGAGATTGCTAGTTTCTGTTTTAAATCTCAAATTTTTTGACCCTAATTGTGGAATTTTATTTAATTTTTTAAAAGATTAGGCTAGTTTTTTTGTAAGATTTTACTTTTTGACACCTTTAAAATTTTAACACCTTTGACAATTTTAAATAATTTTCTCTCTCTCATGCTGTTTTTTCTTCTCTAAGTTTTAAAACTTCATTAGACTTTGTCATATTTAACTTGAAAAGCATATCATTATACATTCAGTATGATACCATTTATATCAGGTTTGAGAACATACAAAGTGATGTGGTATGTTATTTATGGATATATGTGTACTAATAGTATAAAAACTTACATATAGATGATAATCCTAAAAACAAGGATAGTGATTGGCTGTGACAGTGGAGGAAAATGGGATCAGGAAGCGTTATGCATGTGAATTTTAGCACTGTCTGTAATGCATTTATCACTTTCTTATAGATGTATAGAATAATATGGCAAAGTGTTATGATTTTATAAGGTTACTGAGTAGTAGGTACATGGAGCTTATGTCATTTCCTTTACTATTGAGTTGTTTTTTTTTTTTTTTTTGAGACAGAGTCTCACTCTGTCACCCAGGCTGGAGTGCAGTGGCATGATCTAGGCTCACTGCAAGCTCCACCTCCCAGGTTCATGCCATTCACCTGCCTCAGACTCCCAAGTAGCTGGGACTGTAGGCACCCGCAACCATGCCTGGCTAATTTTATTTATTTATTTTTTTATTGAGATGGGTTTTACCTTGTTAGCCAGGATGGTCCCCATCTCCTGACCTCGTAATCCGCCCGCCTTGGCCTCCCAAAGTGTTGGGATTACAGGCGTGAGCCACCATACGCCGCCTACTACTGAGTATTTTTGACATTGGAATAAAACAGATTTTGAAGGACTATGACACTTGCAGTGTTTCAAGTAGATGTTTGAATAACCATACTGTTTAAGGGAATGGAATATAAATGGTATATTTTGTTTAATCAGAAAACTATTTCAGCACATGAAAAATCTTGTAACAATGCTGTAGTATACTCATTTCTCTTAATAAATGGAGTAGTCTAGAATATGATTAAATCTTTAGTTGTATGATCATGACTTTGCAATGAGTGGATTCACTATTATGAGCAACAGGTCTTATTATATAGCTCTATAGATAGAAAAGGTAGAATTTTCAGACCAGTGTGTGATATTCCTAACATATCAAAGAGCTTAAAAGATTTTTTGTTTGTTTTCCTTTGATTTTCCTCTTTCCTCTTTAACCCAAGTGCAGGAAAATTTTAAGCAGTTAGTTGGGTTCTAGTTTAACAGATATTTAACCCTTTCTTAAAAATGTGGCAATGTGGTATATACAATAGAAGCTCTGTATTTTTGGATTAGAAAACCTGGGAATAGGCCAGTTTCTGCCACTAACTTGCCAAGGAATTTTGTATCAAATATTTAACATGTCTAGGCCTCATTTTTCTTTTTTTTCTTTTTTCAGAGACAGGATCTGGTATTGTTGCCCAGGCTGGAGTGCAGTGGCTCAATCATAGCTTACTGTGCCGTCGAATTCCTGGGCTTGAGTGATGTTCCCATCTCAGCTTCATGAGTAGCTAGGGCTATAGGTGCATGCTACCATGCCCAGCTAATTATTTAATTTTTTGTAGAGATGAGGTCTTGCTATGTTGTCTGACCTCAAGCAGTCCTCCCATCTTGGCCTCCCAAAGCTCAGCAATTACCAGTGTAAGCCACTGGCCCTGGCTCTTGTTTTTCTTACGGATACATTGAACTATAAATGTTGCAGAACATATATTGGATTCTCTAATATTTGGTAAATCCAGGGTAGCAAACTCAAGTACCAATGGAAACTAGATGGATAATAGTAAATGAGTGAATGCTCACATCACATTAGTGAATAATAATAAGTGAAGTGAAAATGGTACCAAAATGGAGAGTGCATGCCAATTGTTACCATGTGGCATATAGATCCAGGTTTGCTAGATACCCTAGTTTTTCTTGAGAAGGCAGAAATCCGAATATTTTTGCGAATATCTGTTTTCTCAACTATTTTCAACCATGTGAAATTTTGTTAAAATATCATGCGGGTCAAATATGGACTGAAGGTTGCCATACATTGATTCATTTAGTCATTCTGAAAATTGCTACTTTGTGCCAGATATTTTTCTAGGCATTGGAAGTAGGGTATATTCAAAGCCTTTGCTCCAACAGAACTTAGATTCTAGTATTCTAGTGCTGAAGAGGCAACAGACTAGCAAGCAAATATTATAGTTTCAGTTAGTGGCCAGGTGTAGTGGCCCATGCCTATAATCCCAGCACTTTGGGAGGCTGAGGCAGGAGGATCACTTGAGCCCAGGAGTTCAAGACCACCCTGGGGAACATAGTGAGACCTCATCTCTACAAAAAAAATGTTAAAAGTTAGCTAGATGTGGTGGCATGTGCTTGTAGTCCCAGCTACTCAAGAGGCTGAGATGGGAGGATCATGTGAGCCTAGGGGGTTGAGGTTGCAGTGAGCTGTGATCACACCACTTCACTCCAGCCTGGGTGACAGAGTAAGACCCTGTCTTGAAGATTAAATTAATTTTTAAAATTTCAGGTAATAATAAGTATTATGAAGAAAATCTGATAAGTTTGGGGTGGGATGAGTTGTTAACAGAGTAACTGGGGTTTGGATCCTGTGGCTTTCCTGCAGAGGTGACATAAGAGGAGAAGTCTAAATGTGAGAATGAGTGAACCATGTGGAGATTTGGGAGAACATTCCAGGCAGAGTGGAAAACAAGGACAAAACAAGGCCCTGAGGAAGAATGAGTTGAGCTCATCTGACAGTCCCAGATATGAGGCTTTATGCAGTTATGAAGAGCTTAAGAGTTTATTATATATGTCATGGGAAGTCACTGGATACTATTAAATATAGGAATGATGTTATCTGATTTGTATTTTAAAAATTTGAGGCGAAGGGTCCTCTGGTCATAGTAGACTTCAGAGGTAAGAATAAAAGAGAGAACAAATAGATGCCTCTGAAGACCTTGGGGCCATAGACCAACTGGTGGTATCTCTGGTCAAAGTGAGAGAAAGGGATACATGCAGTCTCTGAAAGTAATGTTCATATTTTTGTCCTCTCTTTTCCTGTTCATTTACCTTTATTTTACATAGGCGTTGATTATATTACTGAATTAGTAGGATTTCTCTCTCATCCATTTCAAAACTGCACACACGATTATCTTGTCCTTTGAACTTTTTGTTTTGTATTTTCAAGAAACACTCCCCCTTAGAGTTATACCCATTCTATTTCTAGATTCTGTGGTGTCAGAAATAGAATCATTTTTGTAGAAAGACTGAAATGCATACTTACTGACTTAAATAAGATTTGTTACTTTTTTTTTTTTTTTTCAAAAAAACTACATTCTGCATTGGAGAATGCAGATTTATTTGCCATTAGGATTTTGAAAATAAAAATGAGTAAAGACAAAACAGTTTGAGGAGGATAAATTTTTACTACTCGTTATTTTTCCTCTTTGCTCATCCCATCTTTATTCTTACAATATAGTATCATAATCAAATGTTTCATTTGTAATTTTTAATAATGGTTACTTTTGAGATATATATCTTAATTTTTTAAACTTAATTTGCTTTCATAGAATATCAGGTTTTGAGAGCAAATGCATCTCATTTTCTTATGTATTATGTATAGTACAGGTGTAGAGAAATGCTGAGTCTGGTTTTCCCTTAACGCTTTCACAATCAAGCTTTTGAAATGAACTTTTTGAAAAACAAAACTTGAATCAAAGCAACAAAGTGGCTTAGGACTAAAGACAGGATTACTTTGAATTGGCAAAGCATTTTAAGCAACTCTGTCTGTCACTTGGGATGACAAGAATTGTAACAAGTTACTCTGACAACCACCTACCCCATAGGGAGATTATGCTAAGTTCATTTGCAGGTTTGTGTTTAGCTTTAGCTGACAAAATGATACTTAACCTCTTATATAGTCAGTCTTTGTGCTTTCTGAATGAGTGACTGTTACCTTAACAGTGACCTTAAAAGTGTCATTTTTTAAAGTTATGAACTTAATATATTTGTATTATAATGTATATAAAATCATTATTGGGCAAATTATAATCATGTAAAACTGAATTGTGTATGTGATTTATAAGCATATATGGCATTTTTTTAGGTCTTTTTGTTTCTAAGATTTTATCTGAAGTTTTACTTTTCATAATATGGTTTAAAAATCAATCAGTAAATGATGCAATATGTATTTCCTCAGAAGCAGTAGATTATATCATTGTTTTTAAAAGCCCAAATATATACTTAAATGTTTTATAATTTTACTTTGCTTTTTAATTTAAGCTTCTTTTCTATAAATTACAATTTATTTTCTTCATCTACAAATTATGTCTAACTATTAAATCCTTTTTCTTAAAGATTATTTTTCTTAATAGGGTCTTTTCTATTTTAATTGGGGAAAGAAACAACAACAAAAAACAAGTATTGTTACTTACCTGGGATTATTTTTTTCCTCATTAGATCTTGGCGTATACAGAAGGGCTGCATGGAAAATGGCTGTTCACAGAGATACGATCAATCTTTTCTCGTCGTTATCTTTTGCAAAATACAGCCCTGGAGATCTTTATGGCAAACAGAGGTAATATGTTACAGAAATACATTGTTACAGAGCTAACTTACATCTCTTTAAGATTTCATTTTTGAACGTACCATATTGCTTCAATTTAGATAGTTATTTGTAGCCCACCTTCTGTTCTAGTGACCTCTTTTTTTGTACCAAATTCTTCTTCATGGTTTCTTCCCACCTTGATTATTAATAGAATCATTTGTAATTCTTTTCTTTGTTTTACCATATCACAAATTGATATAAGGCTTTATAAACGTAAGGAATACATAACCATTTAATCAGCTTGAAGAGGAGTTTTGATGTCCTGAGCATTGCTTTGATACTTAGATTCCTTATGGAAGGTGGCTGCATTTGGGGAGAGGAGAGGACAATAACGATTCATACATCTATTTAATCTTTTGTGTGATATATTGCTTTTATAAAGGAACCATGAGAAAATGATACTGAACTGTCCTGTTTGCTCTGTATTTCATCATTCTTGAAAGTAGAACTAAAATTTAATTTGCAGTTTTACAATGGAACTTGGTGAAATCCATGAAGACAAGAAGGGGAGACAAGTTGAACTTGAAGGAAAAGCATCATTTGATATGGGTGGAGGCGTACAATGGAATATATGTAAAACCTACTGATTTATTGTACATGTTCCTTGCATTATATATACATGGGTTGATGGTTTCTTATTTTTAAAGGTACACATAACTGCCTATATTCCACACACACATTTTGTTTTTCCTTTATGAAATTATCTGTCTTTAGGGAATACAAATTTCTTTAGGAAAAGATTTTTCCCTTCCTATTTGATCTCCTCCTGGCACATACCTCTTCTTCTAATGTAAACATTATTCTTCTAGGCAAATAATCAAGAGAATGTTTCACACTTTATTTCAGCCCGCATCCTTGCTGTCCCAAAGGGGCTTCAATCTTAGAATATTTATTACTTGCTCATCCTCATTCATTTTCTTTCTTTGAAATTTCTTATGCATGCTTGTTTTTATATGTGTGTCACTCTGTTGCCTTTGCCTCATGGCCTTGACCATCTGCCATAACCTATAATGATTTTTTTCTTCTGTTTATTTTTTCCCCCTGAATTCAGTGTAATAGTGGATATGTAAAGTAGGCTTATCTAAAGGATACATACACACACACAGATAAGAATATATATATATAATATATTCCTATGTATAATTATTATATATGTATTCTTATATATAATTAAATATATATTCTTATATATAATATACATTATATATATTCTTATGTGTGTATATGTTCTTATGTGTGTATGTATATATTATGACATTACTAAATATGTTATAGGTGCTTAGTGAATGATCGATTACTTATTTACCTGAATACCTGAAACATGTTGGCAATGCCAGTGTTTAAAAACTATAGGAACATTGGTAAATTTTTTTTTTTGGCTTTAAATTTTTTTTAAGGGTTGGTAGAGAAGAAGGACCATCTTCTAGATGAGCGCTTGTAGCTTACATATGATTCTGATATTGAAGTTAAAATTCCATGACTGACCAAATGAATATCTTCTAAACTCTCTCATGATTGTATGATTTTACTTTCATGTTCTTTAAATGGGTAAAAATTTATAGATTACTCTCATAAATTAACATTTATATGCTAAATATGTTTACATATTAACATGTACTTCTTGGTATTCTCATGTATGTGAAATTATTGAAATAGGATGAGAAAGCATTTAAATTTAATTTTTAACCACAGAGGAAAAATTTTCCTTCAGGTCACACATTGTTTTGGATTATATGAACATTTGCTCATTTGAACATATGAAAGATAAACATATAGACATTGTAAAAAGACTGTTTTAAAACTTAATGATTGGAAATAAATGTAACTGATTATTTCATAGCTATATTGGTGATTTTTTAGTGTTAGTTGTTTAACTATATAAACTTAAATTTTTAATATTTGTTTCTGGAAATTCCTAGAAATACTTTTGACTTGCCAAAATTCATTTTTGTAAATTTAAAGTTGCAGCTGCATATCACATTATCTCAGCTATCATTATCATTATTATTATCATGTCTCATAATCTCAGCTTCATGTCACATCAATGCAACATCAACTGTTATAACTCCTAATAGTATTTAGGAAAGCACTGTCTATGGTAAGGGAGTTTATAAGTGAAATGAATATTACCACTGGCATATTAATACTAAAACTTGATATATACTATATAAAAGGAATATAGTAATAATTATATTTAATAGATACCTGAATTAAAAGTAAATATTTTATTGGACCAAGGAGTCAGTTTTCCAGAAAGGAAGTTATACTGTGTTCTAAGTTTTAAAAATTATTTGTTGTAGTTGCTGTAATGTTCAACTTCCCAGACCCAGCAACAGTAAAGAAAGTGGTTAACTATCTACCTCGTGTTGGCGTTGGAACAAGTTTTGGATTGCCTCAAACCAGGTACTCTTTTATATGAGAAACTTAGGGAAAGTAATGTGCCTTAATAGTTGTAATAATTAACCAGTATTAATATTCTTATTAACGTTAATCTGTATTAACGTTCTCACTTATTTTGAAATTTATAACTTTCTGTTTTATGTTTCATAGTAAATAATGATTATTAGTATTTTCTTTTGACTAAACTGCATTATAATGTACTATTTTAAGTTATTAAGTTTTCTTTTGACTAAACTGCATTATAATATACTGTTTTCCCTAGCATAGGGTATGGTGTCTAGCAGAGTATATACTTAGCAAATAATCATTAAATAAAAGATTGCCTAGCCTTACCCCAAGAAAAGTGTATATTGTAAGATTTACTTTTTATCTCTTTTATGGAAAGTTTAAATACTAACCTTTTAGGAAAGATATTTATAGTATATATATCGATATAATTGCTATTCTTTTCAAAGATACATATATATATAATATATATCATAATGGTATATGTATGTATAAATATACATACACACGATATATATCATAATGGTACACACACATATAAACAGAAAATACCGCATGATCCTGCAATCCCACTACTGGGTATATATCTAACTGAAATGAAAACAGTATGTCAAAGAGATATCTGTACTCCTGTTTTCATTGCAGTGTTACTCCCAATAGCCAAGATACAGAAATCAACCTAAGTGTACATCAGCTGATGAATAAAGAAATTTTGGTTATATATATATGCAATGGAATGCTACTCAGTCTTTAAAAAGAAGGAAATCTTGTTGTCTACAATAGCATGGATGAACTGGAGGACATTCTGTTAAGTGAAATAAGCAAGACGCAGAAAGACAAATACTGTATGATCTAAATATGTGAAATCTAAAAAAGTTAGACTCATGGAAGTAGAGAGTAGAAACGTGGTTACCAAGGGTAGAGGTTAGGGGTGGGGTGACTGGGGAGATGTTGGTCAAAGGATACAAAATTTTAGTTAGGAGGAAGAGTTGAAGAGATCTGTCTTACAGCATAGTGACTGTAGTTAGTAACAGCATATTGTTTTCTTAAAAATTGTGGAGAGTAGATTACAAAAAATGATGAATATATGAGGTAATGGATATATTAATTTGCTCAAATTAGCTATTTCGTGATGTATACAAGACAAAAAACACCATAATTTTTATTGGTTGCTAATAGTCTGAAATATGAATATATCAAAATTGAGTAATTCCCTCATTGCTGAAGATTTGCTTTATTTCCATGTTTTCATTATTATAAAAAATGCTATGGTAAAATTATTTATGTATTTTTTATTTCAAGTTTTATGACCAATGTCTTATTTAAAAAATAATAAAAAATATTATGCTACCTGGAAGTACTATTTGCCTAAACTATATAATTTAAAGGAGGAAAAAACCAAATAGCATAAAAAAGCAATACTCATTTATGTGCTACCTAGAGGAAACCCACCCTTTTTTTTCTTTTTCAGTAAGTATTTTTTTCCAGCTTTATTGGGTTGTAATTCACAAATATAAATTACATATATTTAAGGTCTACCTCATGATGATTTGATACATATATACATTGTTAAATGATTGCTGCATTCAAGTTAATTAACATATCCATCCCTCACAGTTACCTTTGTGTGTGTGTCTGTGGTGAGAATACTTAAGATCTACTCTCTTAGCAATTTAAATATGCAATTTAATATTATGAACTATAATCTTCATATTAAACATTAGATTCCCAGAACTTACTCATCTTACAATGAAAAGTTTATACACTTTGACCACATCTTCCCATTTCCCCCACTCCTCTGCCTCTGGCAACCAAGAAGCCCCATTTAAATATAAATACATTTATACGTTAAAGGTAAATGGACAGAAAAAGGTATACCATGCAAACACTACCTTAATAAAAACAGCCAGCTAGTCATATCATTACTATATTAGTTTTCTAGGGCTGTCATAACAAAGTACCACAAATTTGGTGGCTTAAACAACAGAAATGTGTTGTCTGACAGTTTTGGAGGCTAGAAGTTCAAAATCAAGTTTTCATCAGTGTTGGTTCCTTCTGAGAGCTATGAGGGAAGGATCTGTTCCAGGCCTCTCTCCTTGGTTTTTAGATGCCTCTCTTCTCCCTATGTCTCTTCACATTGTTTTCCCTCTATGTGTGTCTCTGTGTCCAGGTTCCCCTCTTTTACAAAGACACCAGCCATATTGGACTTGGGCCCACCCTGATGACTTCATTTTAACTTGAAAATATTCTCTCTGCAAATTGTTACATTCTGAGGTACTGGGAGTTAGCTCTTCAATATATGACTTTTAAGGAGTCATAATTCAACCCATAACAATTATCAAATTACCAGACAGAGCATTATATTATCAGAGGAAAAAGTGACATATCATAATGATAAAAGAACCAGTTCATCAAGGTGATGATCTTAAATTTACATACATCTAAAAATAGAGCTTCAAAATTCATAAGACAAAAATGGATAGAAGTGGAATGAAATATAGACAACCTCTCCCTGTTATGTCAGTAATTTAGAGAACAGGTAGACAAAAAATCAGTAAGTGTACTGAAGACTGGAACATTATTAATCACCTTGATCTGTGTCACATGTATAAAACATTTTAGTCAACTGCACAAAATACATTCATTTTAAATACACATAGACCATTTAGCACATTGACCATATTCAGCCCTAAAACAAGTCTCAAAATGTTTAGAAAGATTGAGATCTTGGATCTCTGGTTAATTACAAACCAGAAATCAGTTACAGAAAGGTTTTTGGAAAATCTCTTGAGATTTGGAAATTAACGCACTTCTACATAAAACATGGGCCAAAGATGAAATTATAAGGGATATTAGAAATAGTGTACTAATTGAAAATAACAGCACAACCTATAGAAATGTTTAACATGAAGATAAAGAAGTGCCTAATGTAGAATTATAGCATTAAATGATTTTATTTAAGAAGGGAGAGGGTAAGGGGGAGGGGAGGAGGAGAGGATCATTGCCTAAAATCAATGATCTTAGCTTCAATCTGAAGAATGTGGAAAAAAAGAGGAGCACATGTAGTCAAAGTAAGCTGAAGAAAGAAAAAAATAATAGAAATAAATGATAGAGAAAAAAATCAATGTAATGAAAGCTGTCTCTTGACAAGATTAATAAATGTATTAATAGTAAATAGCAAAGATGCAGAAAGAGAAGACACAAATTAAAAATATTAAGAATAAGGGAGGGAACGTCACTACAGATATTAAAAGAAAAATAAAGAAATATTATGAACAAATTTATGCTACTAAATTAGACAACTTAGATGAAATAGATTTCTTGAAAGGCACAAACTATCAAATATCACTAATGAAGAAATGGTTAACCTTAATAGTTCTACAAAGGAAATTGAATTGTAGTAAAAGACCTTACCTCAGAGAAAACTTGTAGTTCAGATGAATTCTATCAAATGTTTAATGAAGAAATAATACCATTTCTACACAAACTCTTGCAAAAAATAGAAAAGGAGGTTAAATTGCCAAAAACATTATATGAGACCAGCATTACCTGAACACCAAATGCATACAAAGGCCTTTCAAGAAATGGGAACTGCAGACATCCTGATTGGAAAGGAAGAAATAAAATAGTTTTTTTAGCATACCTTCTTGAATGTTTATATGGAAAGTCCCAGGGAATCTATGAGGAAAACAACAACAACAACAACTGTTAGAACTAATAAATGAATTTAGCTGTTCATAGCATACTGGGTCAGTATATAAAACTCAGTTTTATCCCTGTATGCTAGCAATGAACAATCAGAAATTAAAATTAAAACTAGTGTTTAAATACTATCAAAAAATAAATACATATAGATAAATTTGAAAATATATTTATAAGACCTACTCACTGAAAACTATAAAACTGTTTTGGAGAACTAAAACTTAAAAATGGAGAGTTGTACTATACTACGCTCATGGATTAGAATACTCAATATTATTAAGATGTCAGTTTTCTCCAAAATTGATATGAGGTCCAAAGCAGCTCTATCCAAAATCTGAGCAGCCTTTTTTTATCTTTCTTTCTTTCTGTTTTAAAGAAATTGGCAAGATGGCCAGGCATGGTGGCTCACACCTATAATCTCAGCACTTTGGAAAGCCCATATGGGAGAATCACTTGAGCCTAGGAGTTCAGGACCAGCCTGGGTAACATAGGGAGACACCATCTCTATTTTTTTTAATTTAAAAAAAGGAAAAAAAGAGAAATTGACAAGCTGATTCTAAAATTTAAGTGAAATTGTAAATATCCAGAATAGTTTAAACAATTTTGAGAAAAAAAACAAATGACTTAATATAAAATTACATTCATTAGGATAGCTTGTTATTTAAGGATAGACTCATATAAACCAATGGACTATGACAGAGTCCAGAAATAGACTCAAACATATATGATCAATTTGATTTTTGACAAAGATGTCAAGGTATGTCCAGGGGGGGAAATGATCTTTTTAACAAATGATGATGAACAATTGTTTATCCATATCCAAAAAGAAAAAGAACCTCACCCCTTAACTTTACATATAAATTAACTCAAAATGTAACAGAAAAAAATGTAGTGTAGACAAACATAAGTGCTAAAAGTAGAACTTCTTGAAAGAACACATAGGAGAAAAATCTTTGTGACCTTGAATTAGGTAAATATTTCTTTAAATCTTTAATTGGTTTCATTAAAATAAAAAACATTTGCTTTGAAATGCCAACTTTTAAGAAAATGAAAATATATGCCAGACTGGATTAAAGTATTTGTTCAACTTATGTGTGATAAAGGACTTACATCCAGGATATGTAGGAAACATACTACATAACAAGATAAGCTTGCTACAAAAAAAAAAAAAAAAGTAAGTTTTGAACAGATACTTCAACAAAGAATAGATATAGATACCAAATAAACACATGAAAAGATGCCAAACATTATTAGTCATCTGAGAAATTCCGATTAAAACCACAGTGTGATCCCATGACATACCTATTCGAATAACTTTTTAAAAATCTAACAATACCAAGAGCAGTATACAAGGCAACTGGAACCTCACATGTTGTTCATGGGAAAGTAAAGTGGTACGACTTCTTTGTAAACAATTTGGCAGTTTCATATAGAATTAACCATACACTTTCCCATGCATCCTAGGAGTCTCACTCTAGGTCTCCTACCCTAGAGGAATGAAAATATATGTTCATGCAATGACTGCTTCATGAATATTGATAGCAGCCATACTCATCACAAAAATTGGAAATAACCAAGATGGTTATCAACTGGTAAATGGACAAACTGTGATAAATCCATACAATGGAATCTATATAGTACTTAGTAATAAAAAGGAATGAAGTACTAATACATGCAACAACACAGATGAATTTGAAAATATTATACTAGGCGTACAAAGCCAAAACAAAAGGCTGCATGTTGTATGATTCCATTTATATGACATTCTGGAAAAAGCATAACTGTTAGGGACAGAAAACAGAACAATGATTGCTAGGAGCTATGGGAAAAGAGGAGGAATTGCATACAAGGGAGAATAAAAGGAACTTTTGGGGATCATGGAACTATTCCATGTCATAATTGTTCTTACACAACCCTGTATGTTTAGAAAACTCATTATATCGTACACCTAAAAATAATGAATTTTTCTCTATGTAAATTATTCTTCAACAAACTTGATTTTCAAAAACAACAACAAAGAATGTGTAAAGTTAATGAGGATGTATAGGTTAGGAACTTAATGTATATCATACTAATTCCACTCCTAGGCATTTATCAAGAGTAATGAAAACATACATATTCACATTTACTTTTAAGCAAATATTAATAGCAGTTTTTTTCTAGTCTCAAATTGTAAACATTTCTGATGTCCATCAACTGTGAGTGGCTAAACAGATTGCAGTACCTCTATACACTGGAATAAATGAAATACCACTCAGAAATAAAAAGGAAATGACTACTGATACATGCAACAACATGGATGAATTTCAAAAGTGTTGTGCTAAATGAAAGAAATTAAACATTACGGGCTCCATACATCATAGCCATAGGCTGTGGTTTTATTTATATGAAATTACTGAAAAAGCAAAACTACACGGTGACAGAAAGCAGATTATTGCTTACCGGGGCCAAGAGTTGGGGCAAGGGAATTAGCTGCAGAGGGTTATGAGGGACCTTTTAGAGTGTATCTTGGTTGTGGTGGTGGTTACAGAAACATATATATATATTCAAATCTCATCAAATTGTACACTTAAGTTTGACAAATATTATACATTTAATATAATGCATTAAATTATATCTCTTCCTCAAGAAACCACAAATAGTGCTCCCATGTGATCCAGAGTTCCCACTACAGGCATCTATCCACACGAAAGGATATCAGTACATTGAAGAGACATCTGCACCCCCATGTTTATTGCAGGACTGTTCACACTATCGAAGATATGGAATCAATGGTGTTCAGCAACAGATAAATGGATAAGGAAAAGGTGCCATATAAACACAATGGAATACTATTCAGCCATAAAAAAACATGGAATCTTATCGTTGGTGGCAGCATGGATGGAACTGGAGGACACTATATTAAGTGAAATAAGCCAGGCACAGGAAGTTAAACACTGCATGTTCTTACTCATCTGTAGAAACTACCAAAAGGTTAATCTCCATATGAGTAAAAAGTAGAACAGTGGATACTAGAGGATCAAAAGGATAGTGGGGAGGGAGATATAGGGAAAGATTTGTTAAAGGATACAAAATAAGAGCTGGACTGAGGAATAAATTCTAAAGTTCTATATAACACTGTAGGATGACTAGAGTTAGCAGTAATACATAGTTTCAAATAGCTAGGAGAAGGATTTTGACTGTTGCTAACACAAGTAAATGATAAATGTTTTAGATAATGGATGTCCTAATTACCTGATCTGATCACTATGTCTTATGTATATCACGTCACTGTGTACACCATAAATATGTACAATTATTACATCTATGTAAAACTGCTTAATTAAATATAAAAAATTAATTATATTCCAATCACAATTATTGAAAGATAAGCTTTCTAAGCATATTTAAAAATACCTAAGCCAAAAGTGCTTATTACATCTGTACATGTGATGCTTTTTTAAAAAACTGTTTATTACAATCATTTTAGTATGTACTATAGCATTATTTAATATACACATGATAAATCTGATTGAAACTTTTAATCATTTTGATAAAAATGATTGGATTTTGCTCTATTACATCATACAATTTTTTATTTAATATAAATATTAAATCTATAGATTAAGGATTTTGTAACTATGTTTAATTAAAACCTGTATGTGTAGCCTCTGGTAAATCAGAATTCACATATTAGTTTTGTATTTGAATGTGTGGACTTAATAACTAGTATTTATATAGTTGAAAGTAACCTAATAAGTCTCTGAGAGAAATGTTAAAATGGCAAAATATCTCTCATGGTATAGGGTATAGGGAGAGTGTAGGCGTATGCATCTTTCTCCTGTGTGCTGGGACTACATTGAAATAGCATAATTACTAATTATTTCCTTTCATAATAGGTATTGATTCATCATCAATACAATTTAGTTAACTAATTTAAGAACTGGAAAGAGCGAACACTGGGATTTTTCTGTTGATTGAAACATATTAGTGGTGGAAACCTACAGTTTACTTTTAGCATACCTAATTTGGTATTGATTTGAGCTACTTTTGATCAGTGTTTATTTTTAAATTTTAAGGTAGTATCCTATTACAAATGCAATTGCGATAGAATGCACAAACATCAGCTAGGATGTTAGTAGTAGCTACAGCCAGCCTCTGGCTGGATGGCTGTCAAAGGAATCTCTCATGTGCTCCTTAGCAGTAGGCCTCAGTTCTTTACCGAGTCAGTTTTTCCATCTGCTACTGGAGTGTTTCATGACATGGGAGCTGGCTTCCTGCAGAGCGAGTGATCCAAGAGAGAATGAAGCAGAAGCCCCAATTTTTAAAAATTACTTACTCTTGATAGTTATACACCATCATTTCTGCTGCATTGTATTCGTTTACAAGTGGGTCACTAAATACAGCCCAAACTCCAGGGGAGGGGAATTAAGCTCTACCTCTTGAGGATGTATTTCAAAACCACCACAGGTCACAACTTTTATGTAAATGGGGCAAATAAAATGGTCCTTCTGGATTATAAGCCATGTTGCCTTACAATACCGGTAATGCTTTTGATTAGATAATTTTTATAATTTAATGAGGATTTCAGAGTTCAGGAAGAAGCAGTCCAGAGGAGCATAGTAGATTTCCTTATATTAGTTAAAAAGTCTTTTTCTACAAATTATCTCTTTATTTTAGAAAAGTTTTGTTTATCACACCTAGTATATGTTTTCATACCTGGGAATGTTTTGTAATGTTCTCCCACAGTTAAAGCTAGATGTCCTTTTTTTTTTTTTTTTTTGAGAGATGCCGTCTTGCTCCATTGTCCAGGCTGATCTCAAAGTCCTGGGCTAAAGTGATCCTGCCACCTCAACCTCCTAAAGTGCTGCAATTATAGGCATGAGCCACCGTGCCCAGCCTATAAGTCTTAATTTATTAATCAGTTTCTTACATAGATTTTCACTTACAATGTGTCAAGCACTCAGCCGTGTACAAGATAGAAACCATTTTACTCATACATTTTTAAAACAAATATGTAAACTAAATAGCTGTGATAAGTGACAGGAAGGATATAATTAGAGTGTTGTAGTAGTGATTAGTAGAGTAGAGATGGGTTGCTTTGGATAAGATAACCAGGAATATCTTCCTATGTGACTTTTAAGTTTTGATTTGAAGAAATATAACCAGCTATTCTTTGAATGAAGGCACAGTATATGCAAAGGCCCTGAGGCAAGGCAGGGAGCTTCTAGTGTTCTAAGAAATGTTGGAAAGCAAGTATCACTGGAACTTAGTGATATTAGGAAGAGGGTGTTATTTATATAAGACCGGAGCCTATTGAAGACATCTGGATGATATGTGATGTTGATAATGTAGCTGAAGAGAGACATTCTTGTTTAGAGATTTTTAAGAAATATAATTGATAAAACTCAGAGATTTGGGGGGTGATGACAAAGGGAGATATTCAATATGTTTAGTCAATACTCAAGTCTCAGCTTGAGCTGCTCAGTGGTATTTACTGGGATTAGGAATAATGGACAAACAGTATTTATATAAACATCCTTCCATCCCCATGGCTGGGGTTGTGGGGAGGAGGTGGATGGACAGAAAAGAAGTTTAATTTTAGGTCCTTGAAATTAGAACCCCTGAGAGACATCCAGATTGAAATGTTGAATAGGAAGCTAGATATAAGGTGGTATGTTGAGAGCTCAAAAGAAAGGCCTAGTAATTGAGAATCACTACCATATAGATGAAATTTGAAGCCAAGAGAGGGAATGAGTTCATCGGGGGAGAGATTGTAGAATGCCAGGAGGAACTAGGGCTACATCCGGAAAACCTCAACATGTAAAGGTTAGGTAAGGGAAGCAGGACATCCCTGCCCTCCCAAAAACAACAACACTAAGAGCAAAAACAGGAGTGGCTCAAAAGACAGGAAATCCAGGAAAATATGATGCCAAGTGTATTAGTCTGTTCTGGTACCTCTATAAAGAAATACCTGAAACGGGGTAATTTATAAAGAAAGGGGGTTTAATTGGCTCATGTTTCCTCAGGCTATAAGGAAGCATGGCTGGAGAGGCCTCAGGAAACTTACAATCATGGTAGAAGGTAAAGGGGAAGCAGACATATCTTATATGGCAGGAGCATGAGGAAGAAGCAGGGAGAGGGGGGTGTCACACACTCTTCAACAACCAGATCTTGTGAAAACTCACTCACTGTCATGAGAACAGCAAGGGGGAAATTTACCCCATGATATAATCACCTCCCACCAGGCCCCACCTCCAACACTGGGGGTTACAATTTGATATGGTTTTTCTCTGTGTCCCCACCCAAATCTCATCTCAAATTATAATCCCCACATGTCAACAGAGGACCTGATTGGATCATGGAGGCGGTTTCCCCCATGCTGTTCTCATGATAGTGAGTGAGTTCTCACGAGATCTGATGGTTTAATTTTTTCTTGGTTCTCCCACCCCGACTGCTGCCTTGTGAAGAAGGTGCTTCCTTCTTTGCCTTCCACCATGATTGTAGTTTCCTGAGGCCTCTCCAGCCATGTGGAACTATAAGTCAATTAAACTTCTTTTCTTAGTAAATTACCCAGTCTTAGGCAGTTCTTTATAGCAGTGGGAGAGTGGACTGATACACAATTTGACATGATATTTGGGTGGGGACACAAATCCAAACCATATCACCAAGGGATGGTAGTTTTTAAACATGAAAATATCTGATGAGAAATCAGTAAGACATAGACTGAAAACTGTCCATCACATTTAGCAACAGCAGCTTTTGACCTCCAGAGGATTGAATGTTGTGAATTTGCCCACACAATATCAAGAAGCTTTACTTGGCAAGCAGGACCCTGAATTTTGTTGGCGTTTATGAGCTACTCCTTTTGGTTTAGTTGTGATAACACTACAAGTCAGGGCCATTAAGACTAAATGTTCTGACTTGTCAGCCAGTAGGACGTGAGAGGATAGAGACTATTGTGCTAAATCCTGACTCACCACTGATGGCAATCAGCAAGAGAATTAGTCCTGTTATCAGTTTTCAGCCTGTGGTGGTTCTTGATCTGGAATATTCTTTCTGACACCCAGGAGCACTTACAGTACAAGCATATACACACAGATACCAGTTTTAAGCCGTAACAAAAATATATTGAGTCAGCCCAAAGGTGCCACCAACAATAGTTTTCATTTTAGTTTTTCTGTTTCACTGCAAGTTTTGCCCAACCCTATCACTTGTTTTCAGGCATTTCCTTTTTTCTATAGGAGCACTAACCAAGGAGTTTAATACATGCATATCAGGGGTTATAACAGCTACCAGGAGATATGTTATTTTGCAGTTAGAAGCTTAGAGAAGTACAGAGAAGGGAGTGAGCTTAGGCCGTGTGGCTAGAGTGGTGGTGGTGGAGGGGGCTTCATTTTTTTTGATTCCGTGCTCCTTGGTCTGCACCACTTCCTCCTCTATATACCTCCCAGAACCTAGAGAGTGCCTGGGTTTGGGGGCATCTTTCTTTTTGTCCTCACACATTCTGCCATGTCTCTGCCATGTAGCTATTAGTGCTTTTGGTTACTTCTGTGGCCAGCAACTCTTCCTCCCATGGGACTGAGAAGCATACTAATTTGGATGCTTATATCCAACACAGGTATAACATATCAAAATTTATGAGATGCAGCTAAAGTAGTATTAAGTGAAAATTTACAGCTTTAAACACCCATATCTGAAATAAATTCCTCAAATCAATAACCTATGCTTCTACTGTTAGACAGTAGAGGAGAGCAAACTAAGTGTAAAGCAAGTCGAAAAAAATGAGTAATGAAGATAATAACAAAAATCAATGAAACATAAAGCAAAAACACTGAAGAAGATCAATGAAACGAAAGTTGATTCTTTGCAAAGATCAGTAAAATTGACAGACTTTAACCTAACCATGAAAGATGACACAAATTACTTAAATTAGAAGTGAAAGTAGAGACATGACTATTGAGCATATAGAATCTTTTTTCTTTTTTCCTGTTTGTTTTATTTTGTAGAGACAGGATCTTGCTCTGTTGCCCTGGCTGGAGTGCACTTGGCACAGTTATAGCTCACTGCAGCCTCAAACTCCTGGGCTCAAGCCACCCTGCCATCTCAGCCTCCTGAGTAGCTGAGACTACAGGCACATGCCACCATGTGTGACTAATATTTTGATTTTTTTTTTTTTTTTGTAGAGATAGGGTCTTCCTATGTTGCCCAGGCTGGCCTCGAACTCGAGCTCAAGTGATCCTCCCACCTCAACCTTCTAAAGTGCTGGGATTACAGGTGTGAACCACCAAGCCCAGCCTGAGCCTACAGAAATTAAAAGGGGTAGAAAGGAATATCATGAACAACTTCACGCCAACAAATTAGATACTTAAATGATACGGACAAATTCTTAGAAAAACAGAATTGCCAAAACTGGCTCAAAAAGAAATTGGAAATCTGAATAGACCTATAACACATAAATAAAATGAATTATTAATTTAAAAATCTTTCCATAAAGAAAAGCCCAGACCCAGTTGTCTTTACTGGCTAATGCAATAAAATATTTAAACTAGAAATGATATAAATCTTTCACATACTCATCCAGAAGATAGGAGGGAGGAAACACTTGCAACTCATTCTATAAGGTCAGTCACCCCAATACCACTGCCAGACAAAGACATTACAGGAAAACTAACAAGAAAAATGCTATAGGCCAATTTCCCTCCTGAACACAAACACAATTTTTTAAAACAAAATTTAGGAAACCAAATTCAGCAGTATATAAAAAGGATTTATAAAATGTTCATGTGGGTTTTATCACTGGAATGCCAGTTAATTTAAATCTGAAAATCAGTTTATGTTGTGCACCAATATTTATAAAGCAGAAAAAGCTTACTATCATTTCAGAAAAAAGCATTTGACAAAATTCAACACATTCATGATTAAAAACTCTCAACTAACTTTCAATTAAAGAAATTTCCAGAAACTGACAAAAATCATCTACCAAAAAGCTCCCAATACATACATCATACTTAATGTTGAAAGACTGAATAGTTTCCCCCTAAGTTTAGGAGGGTAAAAATGTCCTCCCATTTTTACCACGTCTATTCAGCATTACACTGGAGATGTTAGCTTGTGCAACAATGAAGAAAGAGAGGAAGGAAGGGAGAAATTAAAGATATCTGCACTGGGAATGAAGAAAGAAAGTAGCCCTCTTTACAGGTCGTAAGATTTGTACAATGAAAAGTATAAAACATTTTTAAGAGAAATTAAAAATAGACCTTAATAAATGGAGACATTCCATGTTCATGGATCAGAAGATTCAATATAATTAATAGGGTAGTTTTCCCTAGATCTGTAAATTCAGTATAATCCCTATCAAATTCCTGATAGACTTTTTTGGAGAAATTGGGAAGTTGAAATGCAATGGACCTAGAATAGCTGAAACAATTTTGAAATATAAGAACAAAATTGGAAGACGTACCTTGATTTCAAAAATTATTGTAGAGCCACAGTTATCAAGATACTGAGGGAATTCACCCTTCCTCATTTTCATTGTACTCAGTCCTCAATTGTGGTAATTGTACAAAGATAGGCATATAAATTAAAGGAAGAGAATTGACAATACAGAAATTAACCCTTGCATTTGTGGTCAGTTGTTTTGCAGTAAAGGTGCCAACACAATTCAGTGAGGAAAAGATAGGCTTTAAACAATTGGTGGACAGAATTGGATGTTTACATACAAGAAAATTTTGATGCTTACCACATACCAGTCAAAAAAATTAACTCAAAATATATTATAGGCCTATATGTGAGAAGTAAAACTATAAAATGTCGGAAAGAAAACATAGGAGAAAAACTTTCTGATGTTGGGAAAGGCAAATAGTTCTCAGATGTGACACTAAAAGCATAATCCACAAAAGAAAAAATTGAGAAATTGGGCTCAACCAAAATGTAAAACTTTTGTGTTTCAAAATTGACCACTAAGTAAATGAAGAGATAAGCCACAGACTGATAAAACATTTGTATATCATGTGTCTGATAAAGCACTTTTTATTAGTCTGCATTCTCCAGAGAAACAAAACCAATAGGTTATGTATGGATATGTAAGAGGAGATTTATTATAGGAATTGGCTTATATGACCATGGAGGCTGAGAAATCCCACGATACACCATCTACAGCTGGAGACCCAGGAAAGCCAGTGGTGTAATTCAATCCTAATTTGAAGGCCAGGGGAGCCCATGACTGAGCCCAAGGCTCGAAGGCCTAAGGAGAGAGGGATGGGGTAAGAAGTGAAGGACAGAGAACCAAGAGCTCCTGCTATCCAAGAGGAGGAGAATATAGATTCCCAGCTTGAGCAGAAGAGGGAATTCACCCTTTCTCCTTCTCGTTGTATTCAGTCCTCAATCGACTGGATGATGCTCACCACACTGGAGAGAGCAGTCTGCATTACTAAGCCCACTGGTTCAAGTACTGATCTCTCTGGAAATGCCGTCACAGATATACCCAGAAATCATGTTTTACCAGCTCTCTAAGGTCACTTAATCCAGTCAATCTGACACATAAAATTAACTATCACAGACTTGTATTTAGAATGTATATAGAATTCTAACAACTCAGTGATAAAATGCAAACAGCTCAACAAATGAGTAAAAGATTTGATTAGTCATTTCACCGAAGATATACAAATGATCAATCAGCACATGAAAAGATGCTCAACAACATACATTAAAACTACTATTTTACACCAACTAGAATGGTCATAATCAAAATACACACAAGAGCAAGTATTGGCAAGGATGTGGAGATGAATGTATACATTATTGATTGGAACATATAGTGGTATAGCCACCTTGGAAAACAATTTGGTGGTTTCTCAAAAAATTAAAGATAAACTCAACATACAACCTAGCAAGTCCACTCTTAGGAATCTACCCAAAAGAAATCAAAACATATTTTCATATAAAGATATATACATGAATGTTTATGGTAGCATTATTTATAATAGCAAAAACTGTTAAATGTCCATCAACTAGATAAACAAAATGTGCTGTATTCTATATACAGTGGGATACTAGTCAGCAATAAAAAGGAATGAACTGTGGATACATGCTGCCATATTGATAAACCTCAAAGACATTATGTTTAGTGAAAGAAACCTGATACAAAAGACTGCATACTAATGTTTGATTCCATTGATCTGAAATGTCTAGAAAAGGTGAGTTTACTAGAGACACAGAGTAGATTCCTAGTTGCCTGTAGGTGGGGATAGGAATGAAGATTATCTGTAAATAGGTAACAAGGCAAATTTTTGTGGTGATGCAAATGTTCTACACTTGATTTTAGCCAAAAGGCCGAGAAGAGATGAAGAAAATTTTCTAAAGTGAATTGTGATAATTTCACAACTTTCAAAATATTTTTTAAAAATTACTGAATTGTACAAATTGAATAAATTTTATGGCATGAAAATTATACTTCAGTGAACCTTTTATAAAATAATTACCTTGTTTTTTGTGGTAGAAAGAACTGTGACGGCACATTTCTCTGAGATTCTAGGCTTTGAATGTAATAACTAATTCTGCCATCTGTTTCTCACTGTTTGTATTGATCAGTTCTATTCACTGATGTTTACATTTCATTAGGAGGCCACAGGAAAATTTGTCTTCTATTAAGCTATATTAAAAAAATTTCTCTTTACCCCATGAACAGACACCTAAATAGTTTAGAATCTCCCTTCTCTTTGATACAAAGTGTATGCAAATATATTTAAATTTATAATGTAAAAATGTGTTCATTTGAGATAACTATTACAATTAATAAAGACATGTGAATAGAATTTTATATGCACTTCCCAGCTACTATAATTTCTTCTTTTTATATCAGTAAAGCAGTGAATTATTAATTATACTGTTATTAATCAACTTTTATTGAACCTGTACATTATAATGGCACTGTAATGACAGCTTACCTGAATGAATAGAATATGTATAATAGGTCTGTGGCTAGTCTAAATCATTTGTTTAACCATGAATTGTAGATTGAAACCTCTCTAGTATTCATTAGTCTAACATGAATAGAACTTTTCAGAATTATAGATATTATTATGAATGAATAAGCACAGATAATTCATGATTTATTATTGTGATATAATTAATCATATCACATTGAATTCTTTTTCTTGCAGGCGTATTTCATTAGCTAGTCCACGTCAGCTTTTTAAGGCTTCTAATATGACCCAGCGATGGCAACACAGAGAGATTTCTAATTTTGAGTACTTGATGTTTCTCAACACGATAGCAGGTAACCTAATTCCATGTACTGATTTATTTTAGACAATACATTATTAATTTGAATTGTTAGATTATTTTAAGTAGTGGTATAACTAGCTTGTTTTATTGCCATTATTGCTACTAGAATACTACAAAGGATATACAAAGAGAATAAGGTATGTTGCTTACTCTCATAGAAGTCATTTTAAGTACAAATGTGAATGTTTACATGATTCTAGAATAAGGGGATATAGATTCAGTAAAAAATTCAAAGTACCGTGGTGATTAAAAGGACAGGGAGAGAGGGAAATTATATTCACCCAGTTGGTGGGAGTAAGGGGAAAATAAGATTTCAATGGTTGTATAAGGATGGATACTATTTGACTAGCAGAGGAGGTGGTTGGAATGTTAGATGTCATTCCATGTAGGACTGAAAGCGTAAGCAAACATACAAAGATGGGAAAATGTAAAGTATACCTAGAGAGCAATGAATGGTATAGTTTGTATATCTATATATATACAGTATATTTTTGTGTGCGTGAAGTACATATTCATAAAGATATAATGAAAAATAAGATCTTCTTTGTATCTTATATATATATATCTTTATATCTTATATATATAAGATATCTTTATATCATAAAGATATAAGAAAAAAATAAGAATGTTAGTGTGAAGAACGATTTTCTTGTCAGTTTGAAGAGTTAGCAGTCAGTTCATTGGGAAACTTTTAGAAGTTTTTGAGCACCTAAGTGATATTAGAGCTGCATCAAAAATTAACTTGGAGGCTGTGTATGTAAGATAAATTTGGGTGGATAGAGACTAGGCAGAAAGTAAAGTTAGGAAGTAATTTTGTGTGTGTGTGTGTGTGTGTGTGTGTGTGTGTGTGTGTAGTAATGAGGGCTTCCATTAGGTATCAGTGGGAATTAAAAAAGAAGGAACAAATTCTATAAGAATTCGGAAGGCACCAACCATTTGATATGCAGCTGACTGAATGTAAGTGGTAAATGAGAAGAAAGTATCTGAAAAGACTTCCAGGCTTCTGGCCTGCGTTAGTGGGAAAATGATGGTACAATTAATGGAAAAAGAAGTCAGAAAATTTGATCTAGGGAAAGATGATGATTTTACTGTGCCAGCAGACTTTCAAGTTAAGGTATCAGAAAGAGTTTTTGGAAGTATAGGGCAAGGAGGATATTCAGAACTTAGAACTAGGACATTGGATTTCATCTGCATAGAGAGGAAATCACCGAGAGATGTGAGATCAGCAAGGAAGATAATACAGAAAGCAGTGAGATAAGACAGGGAAATTCTCTTGCATATGAGATGAAAGAAGGAAAGTTAGTAAAGGACAAAAAGGAATGAGTGATCCTAGAATGTGCAGATATAGTAGGAGAACTGAGGTAAGTCAGATGTCTTGAGAGGCAAGGTGAAAGAGGGAGGAAGGCATTTTCACCTGTGTCAAATGTTACAGAGTGGAGAGGGAGACTTCAGAATGAATGGTTTGAAATGAAATAGTAACTGTAGATGTAATTACAGGTCTTTTTTATTTTTTTGAGACGGAGTTGCTCTCCTCTTCCCCAGGCTGGAGTGCAATGGCACGATCTTGGCTCACTGCAACCTCTGCCTCCCAGGTTCAAGTGATTCTTCTGCCTCAGCCACCCAAGTAGCTGGGATTTTAGGCTCCTGCCACCACACCCGGCTAATTTTTGTATTTTTAGTAGAGATGGGGTTTCACCATGTTGGCCAGGCTGGTCTTTAACTCCTGACCTCAGGTTATCTGCCCGCCTCCACCTCGCAAAGTGCTGGGATTACAGGCGTGAGCCACCACGCCCGGCCAATTATGGTTATTTTAAATGTGTTATTAAAGAGAGGATGGGTTGGGGCCGAGAGGAGAAATGATGAAAGAGGAGGAGAGAAGAAAAGTAACAATTCAAGTTATGAGGGAGACAGGTTTGAGAGCTCAGGTGAAGCAATTACTCTTAGCAAAGAAAAGACCCTGTTAGAGTAATGGGAAAGAGTGAGGGGATGTTGCAAAGAATTGGAAGTTGAGGGGCTCACATTGAAAGTTCTAAATTTTGTTAGAAATTTATCTCACAGTCAGCTGAGCAAAAGGGATAAAGAAAATGTCAATGGTTATGTTGAATTTAGTAGAAACTATAGAACTAGTGACTAAAAGAATGTTTAATTAGTGAGAGGAAACTTATATAACAAGTTTAATGGACATATTTTGCATGTAGTCCATCAATTAACCCATGTTGAATGCACAGTTATGATTATGGAACAACATTTATGAAATGATGTGTTCTCAAATAGCTTTTATTGTGCCTGCAGTGTCTTTTAAGTATATTCCCTGTATATGTTTCATAAATATAGAATCGATCATTTGCTTTAGATTTTTAAAATGTGCATTAGAGGGTGGAGTTAAGTCTCATTTAAGATTTCTTTTACATTATTATTTGTGCCGCATATAGATTCTCATGATATCATGACGCATTTCCCAAATGGCCATCAGTTGATATTTAATAACTGTGTATTGAGTTTAACTTAATTAAGTCTAATCACTGAGCAGGTACATACTCTTCATTTTTTAGGTACAATAAAAAATTATTTCTTATTATTTAAGTAGATGGGACAAGATGATTTTACTGTTTACCAACATTTAAATCAGAAGGAGAAGGAAGTGGGGGAGCATAAAATTTTTTTTTCTGCTGCTATGTTTGGTTATTTTTTGATGGAGAAATTAAAATTATTGATAGAAATATGTAGTGACATTAATGACCTATGAATTAAAAATGTCATTGTTATAATGTTTTATAAGACTGTTCCAGGTCAGCCAAAAATGAACTTTGTTAATCCTAATAGACCTCAAGCCTAAGATGAATAGAGTAAAATAAAAAGTTAAAAACATCAGACCTTAAAAAAGGCTTAGATACCAAGAGTGTGTGCAGAGAACTACTTTAATATTCAGCTACATATTGATATGACATCAGTATATATTTGAGAAAGAAAAAGTAATGGAAATGATAGAATATATAATAAAGGAATTCAAACAATATTAATATATTTGTCTGTCTTATATGTTCACCATAAAAGTCTGTTCATGTTAAATCTAACTAAAAATATGTATAGACTAGTAAATAGGAACTGGGATTCAAACACCAGCATTTTGATTCCAGAAACAATGATCTCACCCACTATGCTACCTCCCTACAAAGGCAATATCCAAAAAACTGCTGTACATATGTAGAAGGACTACCTCCTCTTTTGCTGTAATTTGTGTTTTTAATAAAGCTAAATATGTCATTGAAAATGTCATTAGAAAGAGGTATAGAAGAGCATGTGGCCGCATTTGGGCATGTAAGGAAGCAACATTGATAATACTGCTCATTATTTTCAGAGGATTATAGGATTTGAAAACTACCACAGAAATTTCAGAATTATTTAGTGCAATGCCCTCATTTTATAGATGACCGGTGAATGTCCACCAGGGTTACGTCATTTAAACTTGATTGCTTAGTTGGTTGATTATTAATGGTAGAGAAAGGATTCTTGTTTTGAAAAACTGTGAGAATTACAAATAGCTTTTTAAAGTCTTTAAAAAAGAGTATTTTATTTGGGGCAGGCTTTCAAGTGATAAAAAAAATTGTCGAATGTAGTTTAAAAGAACACAAACTTGGGACCAGAAAATCTGGATTTGAATATGGTTTGACCATTACTGGTTGCGTGATTTGGGGCAAGTTACCTAACCTTTTGTGACTCAATTTTTTCATCTGTGAAATGGAAATGATACAATTTCATAGGATTGTTGTGAGGATTAAATGAGATAAAGTATGGATACTGAGAACTATGTCTGGCAATAAAAAATTGTTAATCTTATTTTTAGTAAATTATATTACTGAATCTGTTTATTTCATTTTTAAAATTATAAATTACAAGTAACTTTTTTCCCTATCAGGACGGAGTTATAATGACTTAAATCAGTATCCAGTGTTTCCTTGGGTCATCACTAATTATGAATCAGAAGAACTGGATCTTACCTTGCCCACCAACTTCAGAGATTTGTCCAAGGTAATTTCTCAGTAATCATCTGAAATATAATTGTCTTGCATATAAAAATAAATTGGATTGTCTTTAGTTATTTTACTTAACTTAAAAAATTTTTTCAAATATAGTCGTACCTTTAATATAATTCTCTTAAACATATTTTCAAATGGAAAAATTTAATGTGCATGATAAACACTACTTCTCTTTTGTGATGTTAGCACTGATATTCAGTGCATGGATTCATTAATTTAGTAAGCATTGCCAAATTGTGGTATTTAGAATATCACTTTTATTTATGGGACTCATTCTATAAAGAGACACTTCCCCTCTTCTACTACTGGGGTATCAAGTGGTACATTGGAGAGAAAAGACAGGATAGAAATTTAATTCTTTCTCTTTTCTGTTAATTTGCATAACAGTTTTCAAACTATTGAGTTGATTCCTAGCATTCTCCAATGGTATCCAACTGACTATTAAAAAAGTATCTTTATGAACTCATAGATTTCAATGTATTTGATGTTTCAATCCATTGCAGTTATTTCCTGATGTTCAGTTGTTCTTTCTTTGACCAGGGGGAGCTTCTTGAAGTTATTTCTGGGACATTTTGACACTGTTTGTAGTCTTTGATAACTTTCATGCTCTCTGGTATGACAAGGCACTCTAGTCTTAACCCTTACATTTTCTGGCCCAGATACAGAATCATCTATTTCTTTGAGGAGCCCGAGTGGGACCTCTTCTAGTGGGAATTAATATCTGGAGATCACAGTTTTGTCTATTCTGCTTATTGTTGCTGAATTTGTCGTTATTTCTATCCCTTTTTTAGAGGGTGCTAGGAAAAAATTTAGGATGAAATACATTATGAGTTCAAACTGATTCCTCCAATTTATATTCAGAATTCTATTTCCTTTAATGTCTGAGTACAAAGTCTCTACCCTCATTTTTTAGGTGAGTACAATATCCAGTCTTTTTCCTAAAGCGTCTTTCCTTAGTAATTTCTAGGAACAGCTAACAAATGTTTATGTCTTCTACATCTTTGACCTGGAGACTCTTTGTTGCTTCTTCCCTGTCTGTACCCTGATCCAGTGTTGGTCCTTTATTCCTGTACGTCACTCTTACATTCTCAAAACACCAGATTTCTTGCTGTTAGTACTAACTTTTTTCAAGGGTATACATAGTCCTTTCCCTTAACTCTTCTAAATCCATCTTAGGCCACAGGTAAGTGTTTATGTAAAGCTCCACTGAACACCCAATCGTAGCAGAAATGCAAGGCTCTCAGTGATTCACAGTCTCAGTCAGAGGATCATTGCCCAGTGTCTGCAGATCCCAGCATGAGAAGTACAAGTTCACTCAACATATCCAGTGTCCTTTACTTAGAGCTCAGGGACTCTAAGAGTGTGTTCTCTTATTTACTCATTCCAGGAAGATGTTCAGGAGTAATTCCTACTCTCTATCCACAGGATAGGATCTTCACACAGTTCAGACAATCACAATAGTTACCGGGGATGTCAAAACGAAGGTTAACATTTTCCTCATGACAAACGATAGTGTTTAGGATCTAGCCATTGTCTGTTTTATTACCACGTCTTCTGTCTCTGTCCCCATCTTTGCTGTATCATCTGATCCTGTAATGCCTCATGTTCACCTCTTGTGCTTTGGCTGTTGGCTCTTCTCTTTATCTAGAAATTTGAACTCCCAGGGTACTTTCCATATACTTGTTATCATACATTTCATAATTTATTATAATTTTAAGGTTTTCTTCTCTGTGTTCCCTATATACTTGTTATCATACATTTCATAATTTATTATAATTTTAACATTTTCTTCTCTGTGTTCCCTATTAAGCAAAATCATTGAATACAAAGATTTTGTTTTGTTAATTTCTGTATCTCTTGTGCCTGGTATAGTGCTTAGAGCTAAGAAATTGTACCAGTTTCTATATCTACTTACTGAACTCTAAAAGGGAGTTTTAATTTTCAGAGGAAAGCCTTATTCATGGATCACATGTCTAATAAGGGATTAATGTCAAGAATATGTAGAGACTCCTAAAACTCAACAACATTCAAAAATGGGTAAAGAACCTGATAGACATTTCTCCAAAGAGGATATACAAGTGGCCAATGAGATGAAAATGAACATCACTAATTATTAGGGAAATGTAAATCAAAATCACAATAAGATGCCACTTCACAACCATTAGGAAGATTGTTAATGAAAACAAACCCAGAAAATCACAAGTGTTGGCACGGATGTGGAAAATTGGAACTCTTGTGCATGCTGGTGCGAATGTATGATAGTGCAACTTATATGTCAAACAGTATGGTAGTTTCTCAAAAAATTAAAAAGAATTGAAAGTAGGGATAAGAACAGATAAT
This sequence comes from Pongo pygmaeus, assembly GCF_028885625.2. Classification (NCBI taxonomy): domain Eukaryota; kingdom Metazoa; phylum Chordata; class Mammalia; order Primates; family Hominidae; genus Pongo; species Pongo pygmaeus. The sequence continues at coordinate 163,391,422 of NC_072376.2, read as the reverse complement.
TTTACACCCATCTTCATATTTGTAGCAACGTGACACACAACAGCTAAGAGATAGAAACAACCCAAATGTCCATCAACAGATAAATGGGTAAACAAAATATGGTATATACATACAATGTAATATTATTCAGCCTTAAAAAGGAAGGAAGTTCTGACATGTGCTACAACATGAATAACCCTTGCGGATGTTATGCTAGGTGAAATAAGCCAGTCCCAAAAGGGCAAATACTGTATGATTCCATTCATATGAGGTACTTAGAATTGTGAAATTTATAGAGACAAGAAGTAGAATACTGGTTGCCAGGGCCTGGGGTGAGGGAGAGAATGAGGAGTTAGTGTTTAATATAATAGGTATAGAGTTTCAGGATTGCAAGTTGAAAAAAGTTCTCAAGATGGATAGTGGTAATGATTGGTCAACAATGTGAATTTAGTTAATACTACTGAACTGTACATTTATGTTATATATATTTTGCCACCATTAATAAAAGAGAAACCAGCAAGAAAAAAAAAGTTAGCAAACTAGAAACAATTTGAAAAAGTGCCTGTGTGTTTCTGTTCTTGCTTCTCTGTGATCACTTTGAGAATATGCCCTAAACATTTCCAAGTTAACCTGCTGGTGGGATGTGACTGACACATGGAGGACACTTGAGCTGTGACAGCTTAGGCCATCCTTAACAAGCTAGTCCTCAGCTGACCTGCCAGCTGACCACAAACATATGAAGGAGTCCAACTAAGAACAACAAAGCCTGGCCCAGGTCAGCAGAATTTCCCAATTGACCCATTGACCATGAGGAATGATAAATGGTTGGTTTGAAAAAAATTGAAAAGAAAAGGAAGGCCTTACACATCGGTATCATATTTGTTCTAAGACCCCATAGTATTATGAAATCTGTAGAGCTCTGTAGTCTAATAAATGAGGACTGTATTAGTTTGACTTGTGTAATGAGCCATGCAGTAGGTCAATAATGAAAACTGGGCAGCTCTTTAATCCTCAGGCTATTATACCCTACTCTCTCTCCATGGTTTGGATTTTGTGTTTGCAAAAGTAAAAATATCATTTTTGTGGGTTGATTCTGTTAGAATATAAAATTTGCTTCACAAAATGAATGACATATATATGAATACATGTTCTAGAGTCCTAGACGTTTTGCCTTGCCTTCTGTTTCAGGGCTGAATCCATCAGTTTGGACTTCTATTTCAGCACATAGCTTATTCGATTTTTTTTGTGCTTTAGATGAGTTTTTAGAAATCTCTTTAAGATGTGATGAGTACTAAGATGGATTGTGGGCTGGACTCATGATTCAGTCTTGATGAAACAGCACCTAATGGTGACAAGTGGGAGGTTATTTGTGGTTTTTTTTTTTTTTTGAGGATATGTTTTTCTCTTCCTCCATCTTTGTACCTGAACAAAAGTTCTCATAACCCTTTTACCTCATCCTAATACCACCCTTTTTTACCAACTGCCTCCATTTACTGCCCCTCATCTTTGTTATCTATTCTACTAAAAACGTTAAATGACCAGAAGGAGGCCTCCAGAACATTTTTATTATGTAGGCTGTATGATTTTTATTATGAATATTCATTGAAATTATATCAGAAAAATACTATTGTAGATTAGTGGCCAGCTAAACAGAATCCTTTATTAAAATCAAATTTTATTTGTATATTACAGCTGTACCTAAGGAACTTGTGAAATACTTTTGTTGGGTGGGTAAAATATTATTTTAACTAATGCCTTTTCTTCAAGATATGAGAAATAAGGTTACCTTATGCCCCACTAGATGATCAATAGTAATTTTGCTTTTTTATTTTGCTACATTAAAAGTAAAAAAGGGGGGGCTGCAAAACAAAACAAAACTGTTGCTTTCATTAACCTCTATCCAAATATGTCCACATCCACTAAACAAAGACATAAGAAATGTCATTTGTGTAATTTTGTGACTTCAATTGTAATGGCATTCATTTTTATATTTTTAGAAATTTTGTGAAATATTTGCCCTTTTGGCTGAGGAAGAAATCGTTATAAAAAGTGCTTTCAACAAGAACTGAAGGGCACACAGTTGAATAGTGAACAGTAGTGTAATTAGTAGGTCTGGGGAGAAGTGAGGAGCTCTAACATTCTACCGCCTTACAACTAATATTTCCTTTCCTATAAACCAATGGTAGTGTGAATGCTACAAAAGTCATTCAGGTTCATGAGAATGGAATTCTACTAGTACTAATTGCTTTCATTAAATATTGATGAAATAAGTGAGTTTGGAATCAACTGCATTTAGTGAAATAATCAAGCACATCAGATATTTGAAAATTCTACTTTGCACATATAAAATAGTGGTGATTGTTTACTTAGTAAAAGTATCTCATTCCTTTTAGTATTAAGGCTTGCCAAAATGTTTACAGTGTGATTGAATTTTCAAATATTTGTTTATACACACATTTTCAAGAATACATCTCATATATAAATGAGCTCTATCTGTACAAATAATGATTATAATAGAATTGTATTAAAATTTGTCCCATAGTATACATTTTGTAAACATTACTGTTTGTTTAAATAAACTTGTGAAATCTTAGAAAACATTGTATGCATAGCTTAATGTAGAATACAAACAGATCTTATCTCCGTTCTTAAGTGGATAATATAGCCTGACTGGCTTTAAAATGTATTGAATTATTTATGCATATTTGTATCTATTTAATTTCCCCAAAGCTGTTTTTCAGAGGACTTTTAGTACCTTTGATACAAAGCTACAATTTTATTTGGTAATCTCTTCCATGTTGCACTGGGAATTTTCTTTCTGAAGCTGAATTAATGTAATCAGCATCCTTTCTTCTGTATTATTTTTCTGATCTTCTTTTAAGAAAAAAAAATGTCTGAATGGAGCAATGTAAAAAATGTCTTTTTAAATGTATAAGCTTTTATTCCATGTACAATATCTCTTTATAATCATTCCAAATTAGTATTGTAAGTACATTGAGAAGATCAAATCTATTTTATTCTGAAAGACTGGTGAAAATTAAATCTTTTCTTGTATTGCAAAAGTCCTCATTTAGCATAAAATGGTTTAATTTATTCTTTCAAAGCTGAAAAAAATAGGAATCAATTTTGAGGTTGATTTCTTTTCCCTCTACTTTCCCAGTTATTTCATCAGTAGTCTGAAATTCTGACTGATGAGAAGACAGATCTAACCATGCATAGAATTTGGAGTGACATTAATCCATATTTTATAAACATACATTGATTTTATATTTTGACAACCTCCTTGGAAGAGATAAGATTCAACATTTTCTTTTTGACATTTCTTTATAAGAAATCATAATCAGCGCAGGAATATATTTACAAAATGTCATACCATAAAAATAAATTATGATGGCTGAGTTTTTCAGTACCAGGGCCTCTTTTGTAGATTAGGATGATTTCCTTTGTACCTGTGATTTATTATTTTTTCTTTACTTTGGAAAGTGATTGTGTAAAACAGATTTTCTGAGAGAGGGAAACCAAGACAATCTGAGGCAATCATTTTTCTTCTAGTTGACCAGTGTAGTTATTTTAGAATATATAATATGTATCTGTACAGTAATCTGGGTACCTTTTAAAAAAACCAGTATGTTCTTGGATTGAAATGCAATTGATAACTATTCCACTTGCCAATGAAAACCCAATTATCTTGGCTGCGAAATTCACAAGACAGGAGCATCCACTTTATTATTATTGTTAACTAATATTTATTGAGCATTTACTATATGCCAGGCTTTTGTCTAAGTGTTTTGTGTGTGGTAATTCCTTTAACCTTCACAAAATCCCTTTAAGTAGGTGACATCATTATTGTTTTTTACAGAGGCAAAAACTAATGCACCACGAGGTCAAGTTGCACATAGATAAAATCAGAATTTGAACACTAAGTTTTCAACCTGTAGCTCACAATTGCGTTTTTAAAAAATGAATGGGATACCATAGCATAACATAAAAAAGGAAACATCAGTGTGCATATTGTATAAATCTTCTGCTCAATTTGTTTGAGTGTATGTACATGTGTGTTTTTTAAAGTAACATATTTCTTAATGTGAGCTTTGGCCCAGAAAGTTTGAGAAACTCTGTAATATGCTAATACTGCCTTCCACTTTTGGCACCAGTTGCTGGGTCTGTTTTAATGTTATTTATCAAGTTGCCTTTCACTTCTCATGCTGAAGTACCTAGTACATACAAGCAACATGCTATTGCTTGAAAAAGGAAAGCTTTTTTTCTTTTCAAATTGCCCTACTCTTGTTGTCTTTATCCTAGGTTATGCGCCAGGATAAACCCATTTTTTTTGGATGGGTTTTTGGATTAAACCCATTTTACAAAAAAAGCTGAATGTTCGGTTAAAACTAGAGGATCCCCAGTGTTACTGCTTATTCATTTGTTCATTCATTTATTGGTTGTTAATTGAGTGCTGTAATATGCCATGGACTGCTAGTTTCTGAAGATATGAAAGAATAAAATGAAGTTGTTACTATCCTAGTAAAAGAGTAAGCTGAAGATTTGGGAGAAACAGGAATGGCCAAGATAAAGCAAATACTTACTGTTTAATAATTACAACTCACATTTTTAAAATGAAGGAAAATAGAGAGTTTGAGGAACAAGGTAAAGAAAAATCTGTTTTTCATCTTTAGATTGTAACCACAAAATGAGCTGTTATTTTGGTCCATAGTGCAGAAACAGGAAAATAAAGAGTAGAAGAAAATGAACCTGCACCATGATCTCCTGATTCCTATCTTGCAACATAGGAATCAGAGGAAAATTGACTAAAACTGAATTTTAAATTTTTGTCTAAGCTCTAAGAAATCATGTTTGTTTTGTTTCGTTTTGTTTTTAAACCTATGTTACAATGCCAGACTATTCACACTCTTGTTAACCTAGCAGTTTACATTGCCCTAGTTTGGATCCAAATAGTTCTAAAGAGTAGATTCTGATAAAACCGAAGAGAACTGAGTGACAGAACCATAGTAAATTTATTATTCATTGCTGAGTTACTCCTGTTTGTGCTTAGTATATGTTTCTGTTTCTCGCTCATGTTTCTGTTTCTCGCTCTCTCTTTCAGGAAAAGTAAGTGATTTTTTTTCTCTCCTTCGTTTATCTTCTACCATTTGGATGTATATTTTTATATGTGAGATATTTCTGTTTAACACACACATTTAATATACAGCATGCATCTTGACCTGGAATTGACTACCGACATTTAACTGTTGTTGATCAGACAGCACTTCTTTATCTCTTTAAGTTTTAAGTGCTGTTTCTGATGAATGCCAGTCCTTTTAGTCTGCTCTGTAACAGATACACTGGGAATCAATATACCATCTAGATGTCACAGAGGGAAAAGAACGCTCTTGGGGGTGGGGGGGATATTGTTTAAACTTGTTAGGTGTTACGGCTTTTACTTCATTTTTCTATTTATTGGGCTTCAGTGAAGCCAAAGAAATTCAAGCTTACAAAAAGAAACACATCTTGTGATACTACAGCAGTAAATAATAGATCTTAAATTGTTTAAATAAAATATAAATGCAGAGAAAGAAACTAAAAATTACCCCATACTTGATTATGTTTTGGATATGTTTTATTGGCTGACATAATATGTTAAAATATTTTAATCTTGGCATCAAACATGGATGCTGTTGTATGCCACATTGATTTTAGAGGTTATGATATAAAGTACATTGTCTGGCCTTGGAAAGTTTGCAGTCTAATAAGCATAAAAATGATATGGGGAGAGTTCCCAATGTATTTGTAGGATAGTGAGGGAAGCCCTAATAGGTGCTTTCCACTATGACAAGCATTTTACATATGCTGTTTCATTTAATTCCTTCATAACCCTGTAAGGAATGTGTTATTATCTTTATTTTACAGATAAGGAAACTAAGATTTAGTAAGGTTAAAGAATTCTGGGAGGTCACACATTTTCCAAGTGGTAAGCTCAGGATTTGATCTCAAATCTGTCTGTCAGTCAACTGGTAGACTTTAGGTATAATCTGAAAGAACATTTTAAATTCAATACTTGCTTTATACCCGCTTCATTCCAAAATCCAACTGCTCTTCCCTCTGTATTGTCAAAAAGCAAGAGATTGACTTTTTTGGAGAAATTGTACCAGACATGTTTCTGATATGAGAACACCAAGCACACCAGAAGGAGGGTTTAAGGTAGAGGATGGAAAACAGGAGGATTATAACTGAAAGCTTTAAGTACTAAGTCGTGAAAGCCCCTGGACGCCTTCTGCTGTCATGCTATTAGAACTGTGGCAACTAAGCTTATACCATCCCCACCCCATAAGACAGAAGATTGTATTACTCTTTGGACATATTCACTAGCTCAAAAGAAAACACCTAAAAAAATAAAACATTTAGGGATTCTACTTCGAGCCCACTTGATTTCCCTTCAATGAAGTCTACCAGTTCACATCACTACTTATGGTCTATATGCTTCAATCAGCTCTTCAGTGTCTCATTCTTAAAAATGGAGGTGCAGCCAAGTATTAGCAAACATTTAAAGACAACCTCTAATGTGAAAGATGACAAAGACCAAAGCAAATAGAAAATCAAAACAAAACCAGAAGAAACAGAGGCAATTTATGAAGCAGAAGTGTTTTTTTTTTAAAAAAAAAAAAAATAGAATAAATATTTTCAGATAAAAGGAAACTACTGCATTCATAGAACAAGAAAATTATGCTATGGAAAGTGAATAATCATAAAACAAGAAAGAGCAGTATAAAAATTAATAGAAGAGTTGTAAGTGCAGATATCTTCTAAAAGGAATATCAACATGATGTGGAGAAAACAGCCTGGAAAGATAAAATTAGACCAGAGCAGGGAATTTTTGGATTTAGATAGAGTTGTATATTCTTGTTACCATTTATAAGTAGAGGGACCTTTAGCAGATTACTTAATTTTGAGGATCCTAGGTAGCAAACTGTGTAGCTATTTAATTTATATAACCCTGAAGAAAATTTTTCATGGGTACACTGACCTTTTTAAATTGAATTATTACTTGTTCAATGTGGCATGTTAGTTTAAAATGTGTCTGTGCAACTCTTTATGTAGAATTTAATACTAAGTTCAGGAAAGTGGAAGCATATATATTTAAGGAATATATATGTATATGGATGTTATAAGGCATTTACAGGATTTGTTGAAGTTTTGTTTTTAAAACAGAATTAGTCTATTTATTTTGTGTGGCTGTGTTTCTAAACTTACATCTTTTAAGCATTAGTACTCTGTATAGCAGATTTGGTTTTCTGTAGAAGTTATCTTCTAATAGAAGTTTTTGAATGACTCTAACAGACGTTAATTCTACACTTAATTCAAGCAGCCTCCAATGACATTGTTTTTTAACATTAGTCAGAAAATGATAAACTGAAGCAACTGAAATGGATTGTGGTTAATATTACTGTCAGGGTGATGAATAATCCTGACATATACCAGCAACACACTGCCAGTCAGTAATCCTTCTCAAAGTTAAGTATTTATTCTCTAATCATGCTAAGTTACTGTGATGTGGAGTGACTATTTATTATTATTTATAAATGAATTGTTTTATTTGCATAGCATTATTAATTTTATCCCATAATGCTTTGTATCTGTTTGGTGCTGGGTGTACAAACTGAGGTAGGTTTAGAGTAGGGAATATCTACTGTGAATTTACATAGGAACTATTTTCAAAACACCTAGGAATTTTTTTTTAAGTTTTATTAGTAGTGGTAACTATCCTCCTGATTTTAGGCTTGGCTATTTTTTTTAATTATAGAAAGTAAATTTAGTAGAAGGACATTTAAAAAACTTGTATGCATTTGTAGCTTTTAAAATATACTCACATGTATCAACTTCTGATTCTTATCTTGCCTATGATTTTAAAAGTTACTTTGTGTGTGAATATGTACTATGCTTTTTTACAGTGGATAATGTAATAAATATCTTTTATTCTTATGTTCAAATTCCTGTCCAATTCTTTATTCTCCAAGTTCTATTCAATGTATTTGTTCAAATAATTGTTAAGTATTTGCTGGGCATCTTTTGTCTACACTATTCTGAGGACTCTTCCAGAAACAAAAGTGAATTAAATTGTTCGTACTTTTAAAGACCTTTATAATTGCATGCATGTTATATTTAAAACATTTATACAAGACTAATCAGAAAACATTTTTCAGTAGCTTAATTTTTAGATTGTCTTACTTTCAGAAAAGGAATTTTTTAAAAAGTGTGAATCCAAAATTTATCATTTGAAGCAAGTTTTTGGAAGTGGAAAGGAGTAAATTCTGCAAACAAAATCATGTTATTGTGGGATCAATATAAAAATTAGAATAGACAAATAGTTTTTTTAATTTAGAGGAAAAGAAAATCAGTAGTTTTACTGGGATACACATCCCGTTGAACTGCATTAACTTACTTACTTTAAAAAGAAAAGATTTTACAAATCCTCGTACCTACAGTGAACTCATTTTTGACAAAGGTGCCAAGAACGTACACTGGGGAAAAGACAGTCTCTTCAATAAATAGTGCTGGGAAAACTGGATATTCATATGCAGAAGAATGAAACTAGAACCCTATCTCTAACCATATACAAAAATCAAATCAAAATGAATTAAAGACTTGAATCTAAGAACTCAAACTGTGAAACAAGAAGACATTGGGGAAACTCTCCAAGACATTGGTCTGCACAAAAATTTCTTGAGTAGTACCACATAAGCACAGGCAACCAAAGCAAAAATGGGCAAATGGGATCACATCAAGTTAAAAAGTCTTCTGCGCAGCAAAGGAAACAATCAAAAACTGAAGAGACAAGCCACAGAATGGGAGAAAATATTAGCAAACCACTCATATGATAAGGGATTAATAACCAGAATATGTAAGGAGCTCAAACAGGTCTATAGGAAAAACATCTCATAATCCAATTTTTTAAATGGGCACAAGATTTGAATAGACATTTCTCAAAAGAAGGCATACAAATGGCATGCAGGCATATGAAAAGGCACTCAACATCGTTGATCATCAGAGAAATGCAAATCAAAGCTTCAATGAGCTATCATCTCACTCCAATTAAAATGGCTTATGTCCAAAAGACAAGCAATACCAAATGCTGGTGAGCATATGAAGAAAAGAGAACTCTTCTACGCTGTTGGTAGGAACATAAATTAGTGCAACCACTGTAGAGAACAATTTTGAAGCTTCTCAAAAAACTAAAAATGAGCTGCCATATGATCCAGCAATTCCACTTCTAGGTGTATACCCTAAAGAAAGGAAATCAGTGTATCAAAGAGGTATCTGCACTCCCAAGTTTGTTGGCAGCACTGTTCACAATAACCAAGATTTGGAAGCAACCTAAGTATCCATCAACAGATGAATGAATAAAGAAAATATGGTGCTTATACACAATGGAGTACTATTCAGCCATAAAAAAGAATGAGATACTGTTATTTGCAACAACATGGATAGAACTGGAGATCATTATGCTAAGTGAAATAAACCAGGCACAGAAAGACAAACGTTTCATGTTCTCACTTACTTGTGAGGATCTAAAAATCAAAACCATTGAACTAATGGAGATAGAGAGTAGAAGGATGGTTTCCAGAGGCTGGGAAGGGTGGTGAGGGAATGGGGTATAGGTAGGGATGATTAATGAGTACAAAAAAAATCAGCAAGATAGAATAAGACCTAATATTTGATAGCACAACAGGGTGACTATAGTCAACACTAATGTAATTGTACATTTAAAAATAATTAAAAATATAATTTGATTGTTTGTAACACAAGGGATAAATGCTTGAAGGGGTAGACACCTGATTTTACATGGTATTATTATGCATTGCTTGCCTATATCAAAACATCTTGGGTACCCCATAAGTATATACACAAACTATGTACCTATAAAAATTAAAACTAAAAATTAAAAAACACCGAACACCAAAAAAATTAATAATAAGAAATACAAGTTTTTGGATGGAACTGGAGGCCATTATCCTAAGTGAAGTAACTCAGGAATGGAAAACCAAATACCACATGTTATTACTTGTAAGCGGGAACTAAGCTATGGGTATGCAAAGGCATACAGAGTGGTATAATGGACATTGGAGACTTAGAAGGGAGGAGGCTGGGGGGAAGATGAGGGACGAAAAATCACCTATGGTACACTCTTTGAGTGACAAGTATACTAAAAGCCCAGACTTCGCTAGTATATAACTCATCCACTTAACCAAAAGCTACTTGTACCCCCTAAAGCTATTGAAATTTTAAAAAATTTAAAAAAGAAAAATAAAAGTTTTGATTAGGCCAGTAAATTGGGAAAGTTATAGATCTAGTGTGACCTATCTCAGTAAATTATTTTAAAATCTGAGTGTTACCAGTCTGAAATACAGACAAGGTAATTAAAAGTCATTAGTAACATTAATAACTGTTCAAATCATCGTACAATCCTATTGTTTAATTGTCTTTATAAACTTGAGATATTGCCTTCTTTAGAGCATCTTTTTAGAATTCTGTCCCAGGTTCTGACTTGTTCAACAGTTTCACTAACGTAACAAATTGACCATATAGCTCACCTTACACAAATTAAAATACAAATTTTTGAGGCTGGGTGCTGTGGCTCATGCCTGTAATCCCAGCACTTTGGGAGGCTGGGCGGATCATGAGGTCAGGAGATCAAGACCATCCTGGCCAACATGGTAAAACCCTGTCTTTACTAAAAATACAAAAATTAGTCAGATGTGGTGGTGCGTGCCTGTAATCCCAACTACTCGGGAGGCTGAGGCAGTAGAATAGCTTGAACCAGGGAGTCAGAGGTTGCGGTGAGTGGAGATCGTGCTCTGCCCTCCAGCCTGGGTGACAGTGAGACTCTGTCTCAAAAAAAGAAAAAAAAAAACAAACTTTTAAATCATTTTGATCGAAACATTCACATGAAATATTCAAGTGAAATATGAAGGACTATTATGAATTCTTACATTTAGGGTTGAATTTTTCATACAGGAAAAGGAAGAAAAGAGGTTGAAGATTAGTCAGTGTTAAATGTATAACACTTGCTGGTGTCTTATGGGTAGAAAGGAAGATGAAGATGTGCCAGTTGTTCCCAACCTGTGAGCTCTGGTCACTTGAGGGGACTGTGGGTTTGTTGCAAGAGATCTGTGAATAGATAGTGTACACGTATATATATTAGAGACTATCTTACAGGAAAAGTTGAAAGCTGCTGATTTAGATTATGTAATTGACTACTTATTTTGACCCAATGGTGTTAATGGGTTTTCTAAAAACAACTTGGATCAAACAGAATTATTACTATTCTTCTGTATTGTGGCTGCTAATGCTACTTATTTTTTGTCTAGAATGTATTATAGGTTCATGGTAAGAGTTAAGGTTCATTTTTTTGTGTGTGTAGAAGTCCAATTCTTCTAACACCATTTGTTGGAAAGACTTTTTCTCTGGAGGTCTCCTGGAATCTTTGTTGGAAATCAATTGGCCATATATGTGTAGGTCTATTTCTAGACTCTCTGTTCTGCACAATTAATCAGTATATCCTTATATCAGTACCACAGTCCTGAGTACTGTGGTTTTATAGTAAATCATGTAATAAAGTCATGTGAATCCTCCAGCTTTATTCTTCTTTTTAAAAATTTTTTGGCTGTTCTAGGCTTTTTGCTTCCTGTTAATTTCTAATTTTTAAAAAGCTTTCTAGATTTTTTATTAGGATTGCATTCAACCTGTAGATCATTTTGGGTAAAAATAATGTACTAACAATATTGAATGTTCCAATTCCTTAGTATAGTGTCTTTTCCATTTATTTAGTCCTTTTTTAGTTTCTCTCGAATGTTCCATAGCTTTTAGCATACAATTCTTACACATATCTTGTTAATTTATCCTTCAAAAATTTATGTTTTTAATCCTGTTATAAAATGTTTAATTCCAGTTGTTTGTTGCTAGTATATAGAAATACAAGTGAATTTTGTAAATTGACCTTGTATTCTGCATCCTTGCTAAACTCAATTATTATTACTAGCAGCCTTTTTGTAGACTTTTTGGGACTTTCTACATAAATGGCATTGTGAAATGAAGACTTACTGCACTATACAACGTTAACAAGTACTGAGAGTACCTTGTCTTTTGTGTTAGGGGAAAAGCATTCAGTCTTTCACCATTAAGTGTGATATTAGCTATAGGCTTTTCTGTAGATGCTTCTATTAGGTTAAGTTCCCTTCTTTTTTTTTTTTCTTTGAGACGGAGTCTCGCTCTGTTGCCCAGGCTGGAGTGCAGTGGTGTGATCTCGGCTCACTGCAACCTCCGCCTCCTGGGTTCAAGCAATTCTCCTGCCTCAGCCTCCCAAGTAGCTGGGACTATAGGTGCACGCCACCACACGTGGCTAATTTTTGTATTTTTAGTAGAGATGGGGTTTCACCATGCTGGCCAGGATGGTCTCCATCTCCTGACCTTGTGATCCACTTGCCTCGGCCTCCCAAAGAAGTTCCCTTCTATAAGAAGTTTGTTGAGAGTCTTCATCATAATTGGGTATTGAATTTTATCAAATGCTTTTTCTGAAGATAATTGCATTTTCTTTTTTAGTTGGTTAGTATAGTGAATTGCACTGGCTGATTGTGTAGTGTTTCCTTTCTGTGATAAACCAGATTGTGATGTATTATCCTTTTAATAAATGGCTGGATCCCATTTGCAAATATTTTCTTAAGACCTTTTGCATATATGTTCCCAAAGGATATTGGCCTGTAATGTTGTTGAGTTGTGGCATCACGGTAATGCTTACATGACAAAATGAGTTTTGAAGTTGTTTTTTCCTCTTCTATTTCCTGGAAAAGATGATATACAATTATTATTTCACCCTTAAATGTTTGATGGAACTCATGAGTGAAGCCATTTAGGCCAAGAGTTTTGTTTCTGGGAAGGTTTTTTTGTAGAAGTTTGAATTCAGTTTCCTTAACAGATTAAGGGCTATTCAGGTTATCTTTTTGTTAATGAGTTTTGGTAGTTTGCATCTTTCACAAAATTTGTTTATTTCATCTAAGTTGTCCCTTCCTTCATTCTTGATACTGGCATTTACTTCTTTTTCTCCCTCTGGACCAGTCTGGGTAGAGATTTTATTTATTTTTCTATTGCTTTTTCTGTTTTCAATTCCTATGATCTTTGCTTTCCATACTATATTTTTTCTATTTGATTTAGATTTGATTTAGATTTTCTATTTGATTTAGATTCCTTTTTAGTAACTTAAGGTGCAAACTTTAAACTATTGATTTAAGAACTTTTTTCTTTTTAATATAAGCATTTAGCACTACAAATTTTTCTCAAAGCACTGGTTTAGCTGGGTCCAACACATTTTTATATATTGTTTTTATTTTCATCCCATTTAAATATTTACTAATTTCTCTTGTAAATTGCTTTTTGACCCATGGATTACTTAGAAGTATGTTATTTAGTTACCATGTATTTGGGGATTTGTCAGGTGTCTTTCTTGTGTTTATTTCTAGTTTAATTCCATTGTGGTTGAGGAACATACACTGTATTATTTCAATTCTTTTCAGTTAGTGAGAATTTGTTCCATAGCTCAGAATATAGTCTACCTTGATTAATGCTCCATGTGCATTTGAAAAGAGTGCATATTCTTCTGTTGTTAAATATTGTTCTATAAATATCAATTAGGTAAAATTGTTTGAAGATGTCGTTGTTCGTGTCTTTTATATCCTTACTGATTTCTACTTGTTCTGTTGAATCCTGAAAGAAGAGTGTTGAAGTCTCCAACTATAAGTTAGATTTGTCTATATTTTCTTTCAGTTCTGTTAGTTTTTCTGTTTGTTTGTTCTGTTTTGTTTTGTTTTGTTTTTGAAACAGAGTCTTGCCTGTCACTCAGGCTGGAATGCAATGGTGCCATCTTGGCTCAGTGCAACCTCTTCCTCCTGGGTTCAAGCAATTCTCATGCCTCAGCCTCCTGAGTAGCTAGGATTACAGGCATGTGCCACCCAGCCCAGCTAATTGTATTTTCAGTAGAGACAGGTTTCGCCATGTTGGCCAGGCTGGTCTCCAACTCCTGGCCTCAAGTGATTTGTCTGCCTTGGCCTCCCAAAGTGCTAGGATTACAGGTGTAAGCCACCCCACCTCACCAAAGTTCTGTTAGTTTTTATTTTACGTGTTTTCAAGTTTATTTTTGGGTACATGATATGGGTTGAATTTTGTTTCCAAAAAGATATGTTAAAGTCCTAACCTCCTGGTACCTATGAATGTGACCTTATTCATAAATAGGGTTTTTGAAGATGTAATCAAGTTAAGATAAGGTCATTAGGGTGGGCCCAAATCCAATATGACTGGTGTTCTTGTATGAAAACATCATATAAAGACAGACATACAGGGAGAGATCACTATATGACGATGGAAGCAGATATTAGAGTTTTGTTGCTGCAAGCCAAGGAACAGCTGAGCCTACTAGAACCTGGAAGAGGCAAGGAACGATCCTCCTCTAGAGGCTTCAAAGAGAGCATGAACCTGCCAACAACTTGATTTCAGATTTCTAGCCTCCAGAACTCTGAGGCAATAAGTTTATATTGTTTTAAGCCACCTAGTTTGTGATATTTAGTTATAGGAGCCCTAGGAAACTAATACAGTGCATATACTCTTCAAATTGTTATTTTTTTGATGAAAGAATTCATTTTTCATTATGCAATGTCCCTCTTTATACTTAGTAATATTTCATGTTCTGAAATCTACTTTTTCTGATGTTAATATCCCAGGAGGGCATTATTTTGATTGTTACTTGCAGCATTTTTTTCTATTATTTTAAGAAGCCTGTCTATGGCTTTATATTTAACATTTTTTTTGTGGACAGCATATAATAGAGCCTTGCTTTCATGCCCAGTCTGACAATCTGTGCATTTTAATTGGGGTGTTGAGGTCCTTTACATTTAATGTAATTTTTTATATGGTTGGCTTAAATCTACCTTCTTGCTGTTTTTTATTCTACACATCAGTTCTTTGTACTTTGTCTCCCTTTATGTGCTTCTTTTAGATTATTTTTATGATTCTATTTTATCTGAGATAGGAGAACAGTATAGGCTGGGATATGAATAAGTATATGCTTCAAAGAAGTATATGCTTCTTCTTAGGTCAGGTAGTTAGTGTGGGGAGTTCAGTCAATCTAGTCAATAGATAAGCCTAGTTGGGTTTGTTATTGCTATTATTACCTGAAATACAGTACAAACTTCAAATTCCTCTGTAAGAATTTGGCCTGGGTGGTGGATGTTTTTTCTCACTGTTCTTGCTCTACTCTCTAGCCGACCCTCTGTGCCTGTGCCACAGAGGCATTTTTCTATGTACTTTTCTGGTTTTTTTTTTCCAGAAGTACATTGCTGTTGTTGGTAACTCAGTGCCAGGCTTGTTGTGGGGTGGATAGGGTAGCTCCTCAGTTCTCCTGATTCATCCTCATTCTTAAGTAGATCCCATTTAAATGGTCCTCAGGTACGGACTTTCTCAGTGTTCTTGCCTCTACCCCTCATGGCATCCACAGGAAAGAATTTCCTATCCTTCTCCCAGTAGTAGCAGACCCCTTCTTTGCATCAGTGCAGGACATGTCTTCCTGAAAGGGCTTTTGCTTTTACCCTACCCCAGAAGCAGTGGATCTTTGCCTGGTTCCCAGGGGTGGTACACAGGGTTTTCTATCCCTCTTCCTGCGGTAGATTAGTTTTGCTTCTACTCTTTCCCCATGTGCAAGTTGATATTTGCTTAGGCTGTGGAATGAGAGTTTGGTGTTCCTCTCCCATCAGCTTAAGGATTTTGATTCCTGTAAGAGAAAGATTAGGGGAAGGAGATTCTGTTTTGTTGCCATTCCCAGTAACTGTAAATCATATCCTGTGTGCCTGTGTCACCTAGAGAGCCACCCCCTGGTCTTCTACCTTGCCTCAGTTGCATTCTGTCTCATGAGCAACCTATAGAGGCCCATGGAAAAGAGCTTACAAGTGCATGCAAACTCCCTTGTGTTTCTACATTGATCTATTCACCCAACATTGGTATTTAGAAATTCTTTATAAATTTTAGCAGATTCTTCTTTCCTGCCTTTTTTTTTTTTTTTTTTTTTTTTTTGAGACACTGTTTCACTCTTATCGCTCAGACTGGAGTGCAAGGGCATAATCTTGGCTTACTGCAACCTCTGCCCTCTGGGTTCAAGCAATTCTCCTGCCTCAGCCTCCCAAGTAGCTGGTATTACAGGTGCCTGCCACCATGCCTGGCTAATTTTTGTATTTTTATTAGAGACGAGGTTTCACCATGTTGGCGAGGCTGGTCTCTTAACTCCTGACCTCCAGTGATCCACCCGCCTCGGCCTCCCAAAGTGCTGGGATTACAGGCGTGAGCCACCATGCCCAGCCTTCTTCTTACCTACTTTTATGTTGACTACCTCTTCCGCCCATGGTTTGCCAAAATTATAGCAGTTTGTACCATCTCTTGTTGAAGAGTCCTGTAACTTTTTGGAATTTACTTCATTTGGTTGTCTTTTACCTCAGCTCTCTGATTAGTACAAAAATGGTTATCATCTTACAGTCTTTTTATTGTTGTTACAATGAGAGCAACATTCCCTGATACTTTCTACATTTTTATATGAAGGTAGAACTGTATTATTCTTTGTGGTACCGAAATTGCCGCGACTTTGTCCAGTGAGGTCTCTTTAAGAAGAGTCTTATGTCCCTTAGATACAATCCCATTAATATTTGACAAATCCTTTGCCTTCTGGCACAACAAGGTGTCCTAGGCTATTTTGTATATTTCCTGCCCCAGAATTAGAATCAGCGATTTCTTTAAGGACCTCTGGTTCCTTTTAATAGGAAATGGTCAACTTAGCTAGCTTTTTAAATATGAAATTACCCATTTTGGATACATGGTTAATGGACTTCTTAGGCTTTTCTTCCTATGAATTGTCTAGTGCATTCTTTGACATCCACATGTTGTTAAATCACTTTTTAAAATGAGCTTCTTAAGTAATGTCAAATTTGAATGTTTTAAAAAAGGTGCTTCATTTGGGAAAAGGAGTGTGGATGGTGGAACCATAGTTTTGCCATCTATTACCAGAGTGAGGTAGTTTATAAAACTTTATATTCTATTTTATAAGTGATTATAATCTCAATATTGATCTCAAAATATGAAGAAATACTCTATATTTACCTTATGAATTAATTTCATTTCCTCTTGATATGGTATCTTGAGGTTCTCCAGAGAAACAGAACCAATAGGAGATATCTATATATCTGTATCCAAAAAGAGATTTATTATGAGAAATTGGCTGATGTGATTAGGGAGGCTGAGAAGTCCCACAGTCTGCCATCTGCAGGCTGGATACCCTGGAAAGCTGGTGGTGTAATTCATTGCAGGTCTAAAGCCCTGAGAACCAGGGAGCTGATGGTGTAAATCCCAGACTGACAACAGGAAAAGATGAGATGAGCTGTCTCAGCTTCAGCAGTGAGACAGGAAAAAAAGGGCAAATTCCTCCTTTCTCTGCATTTTCTTCTATTCAGATCCTGAACAGATTGGATGATGCCCACCCACACTGGAGAAAGAAATCTATACTGCGTCCACCAGTTTAAAGGCTAATCTCACCTGGAAACATCCTCACAGACATACCAAGAAATAATGTTTAATCTCTGCACCCTGTGGCCCAGTCAAGTTGACACATAAAATTAATTATTTCATATGATTTATGTTACATGAGGTTATTTTTTTTCCAGTTGATAAAGGGAAGGTAGTAACTTATAAACTGAACAAAGGATTTTTGTTATGTTTTTATGCTATGTTTTATTTCTTTTTGTCTTAAATTGTAGAGGCAGCCCAAAACCCTGTCCAGCTATTGCAGGTGCAGTGGTTTCTAAATCCGAGCTTTACTGGCTTATTTCTAGTCCCTCGTAAGTATTGATTATCACTGTACTACAATTAAATGACTAAATTTAACCCCCTCCCCCACCATATAGATCAGATATATAGTTGTAGAGGGAAAAGTACAATAACATTTTCATTTTAAAAAGGGTAAAATATAAGTTCTCTATGTTGGTGACTATCCCAACATACCCTCTTGCACAGAGAAATAAGGTAAATTTTAGATAGCAGTTGTGAATCTCATCGGCCTTTATTTTTTTGACTCATTTCTCCAGCAATGGAGCAAGGTTTTTGGTCAGCAATCTGGCTGCTCCAGTTTTATTCAACTAGTGGATTTTGCTTACCTTAAGAGGAGCACTGGGAAGGAATATACAAGGACTGGACTATTTTAGCAGAGTCTGCTTTTTGGTATAAGGGCTTCATTTTGGGGATTGTCTTAGAGGTTGAATATCACTGACCTTCCTTGCCAGGATTGGGCTTTTTCTAGGAATACAACTGCAGTGTAACTGCCTGTCAGGCCTCACATTGCTAATAGTCAACTCCAAAAGTGTTATCAACATTTACCAGCTCTTATGTATGACCCATGGCTATTCTTAAGTCATGAGAATTATTAGAGTCTCTTCTGTTGCACTTAATGGAATCATTAGAGATTATCTTGTTAAATTGATTCCAGTTGCCCTGTTTCTTCTGAAAGCTACCACATAGGCTCATTTACATTTGCCAAACAATATTTTATCTCCTTGTTTGATATTTGAAGTACACTATAGTTTTAAAATGCCTTACAACTCAGATGCCTGCGTCTCTCTGTGTTCTTTAACATAATTTTTAAAATCAATCTCTCTTCATCCATTTCCCCCCTACCCTTCCTGGCCTCAGATAACCACCAGTCTAACTCTTAATCTTTATGAGATCAATTTTTTTTTTTAGCTCCAAAATATGAGTGAGAACATGTGATATTTATCTTTCTGTGCTTGGCTTCTTGACATAATGCCTCTAGTTCCATCCATGCCTTATATATTGACATCTTTAACTTACCCTACTTTATGTCTAATTTTTATATTAAGATTTAGTATTTTTCCAGCCAAGGGTGGTGGCTCATGGCTGTAATCCCAGCACTTTGGAAGGCTGAGGAGGGAGTATTGTTTGAGGCCAGGAGTTCAAGGCCAGCCTGGGTCTACAAAAAACTAAAAAATTATGTCAGTGTGGTAGCATGCACTTGTAGTCCTAGTTGCTCAGGAGGCTGAGGCAGAAGAATCGTTTGAGCCCAGGAGTTCGAGGCTGCAGTGAGCTATGGCTGTATCACTGCACGTGAGCCTGGGTAACAGAGTGAGAGCCTGTCTCTAAATAAATAAACACATTTTTAAAACGATTTAATATTTTTTCCAAAAAGCAATTTATTAGTCTAAAACAGAATAAAATAGCTATTTTTACTAATCTTTATGGATTTGGAATCCTCCTTGCTTTTTATAATCATATATTTTGTTGTGCTTCACATGCAAATCATTGAAATATTTAGTGCCATTAGCTCAGGCTTAAGCTAAACAATAAGCACACAGTTTCCCAACTCAGCATTGAACAAAACAACATATATATATGTGTGTCTATATATATATATATATATATATAGAGAGAGAGAGAGAGAGAGAGAGAGAGAGAAAGAGAGGGAGGGTTTCTGAAATTAGAACTAGTTTTATTATATTCAGATAACTTTCAAAGCAAATAGAAAATGAATTTCAAAAGCTGAATGTTTCTCAAGTAGTTCCCAATTTTGTTTTACGTTTCTGGTTTATAGAAGCTAGCAGAATGTTGATATGCATGCTACTAATGACCTGTCTTAAAATTATATAGATTTATTTGATTTTAATGGTCTTAACTGGTTTTTTAAATGGGCAGATGAATATATCTGCAAATTGATAGATCTTGTTATATCAGCATTCTTTATCATTTTCATAATAACTTAAAACATTTTTAGTAATTATCCTTGGATTTTTTGGACTGTTTATGGGGTTGTTATAGGCATTTAGCTCAGCAGTGGCATTGGATTAATAGATTATTTTTAACAGTTTATGTGACTTTCTCAAAATGAGATAAACACCTATAGAAAAATTACTTAATACTTACTGTGTAGTGGAATAACATAGAACTATGAAGACATCACTAGTAAATCTATCAGTGCAAGCATTTGAAATGATTTAGATTCTACATAGGCACAATAAGTAAAATGGAATACTTTCTTTTCCCCAAGATGTGTTTGTTAAATTGAAATGGTGAAGTGAGTATATATTTAATGCCACTTGTAAGAAAGTGTGTTTTCAAGGGATTAAAAAGTGTTCTGGTACTTGAAAACAAAAGTGCTTATTTGTTAACTCTAAAAGCCACAGTGGTGTGCTGATGAAATTTTTTTCTTGACAGTATTAAATAAAATCTAGAGCATGTGAGGGTAAGTGCCAAACCATTTCAGCCTTATATAGCATATAACAAAATACCCTAAAAGCCAAGGTTGAGTGAAAATGCTGATCAGGCTGCTTGTTATACTTGTCATTTAGATAAAAGAGCTGCTACAATTGAAACAAAATAGTTGCTGCACCCCCTAACAGTGGCAATGTTGCTGAAATGACAGGCACTATTCATTTATTTATTTTCTTCACTAGAGTGGTGGGGGAGGCAGGCAGGTGATGGAGACACTGGGAATCAAATTCATTGGCTTCTATAAAAAGCCTCAGCAACACAGAAAATTAAGGGCTCTCATTTGGGTTCACGGAAAAGATGGAAAAGAAAAAATAGAAAAGTTAAAAGGAAGATAAGGCAATAAACTTTGGTGACAACATTTACCTTTTTTGTTCACTTTTTTAAAAAAACTGTATTTGCCTAGCATGTTTTTGATGTCCCCAAGATAAAATACTCTTTTTAAAAAAATTCATTTTTGATGCCTTCTTCTAAGGTGATATCCACAGACATTATGTAAGTAGGGATAAAAACTTTAATCGTATTTTTTCAAAAGAGCATTTAATCTAAAGCTCCCATGAAAGGATTCTAATGGCCTTGCAAGGCAGCGTACCAGTCCACACAACCCAAATCACTCTGGGATTTGCTAGTCAGTTTGGTTGGAGGTGGCTTTTTTTTTTCAAATATATATATATTTAAAATTATACTTTAAGTTCTAGGATACATGTACACAACATGCAGGTTTATTACATATGTATACATGTGCCATGTTGGTGTGCTGCACCCATTAACTCATCATTTACATTAAGTATATCTCCTAATGCTATCCCTCCCCCCTACCCCTACCCCACAACAGGCCCCGGTGTGTGATGTTCCCCTTCCTGTGTCCAAGCATTCTTATTGTTCAGTTCCCACCTATGAGTGAAAACATGCAGTGTTTGATTTTTTGTCCTTGCGATAGTTTGCTGAGAATGATGGTTTCCAGCTTCATCCATGTCCCCACAAAGGACATGAACTCATCCTTTTGTGTGGCTGCATAGTATTCCATGGTGTATATGTGCCACATTTTCTTAATCCAGTCTATTATTGTTGGACATTTGGGTCGGTTCCAAGTCTTTGCTGTTGTGAGTAGTGCCGCAATAAACATACGTGTGCATGTGTCTTTATAGCAGCATGATTTATATTCCTCTGGGTGTATACCCAGTAATGGGATGGCTGGGTCAAATGGTATTTCTAGTTGTAGATCCCTGAGGAATCGCCACCCTGTCTTCCACAATGGTTGAACTAGTTTACAGTCCCACCAACAGTGTAAAAGTGTTCCTATTTCTCCACATCCTCTGCAGCACACCAGTTAGAATGGCGATCATTAAAAAGTCAGGAGGTGGCTTTTAATCTTGCTGCTGCCACTGGCTGCTAACCAACCACTGATAGTCGTTTACTTTCTCCCGAACTGTTTTTTTCACCTGCAAATTGGGGATGCTAATTGGTCTTTGTATTAAGAGTTGTTGTAAAGATAATGAGATGATTTATGTAAGACTCGTAGAACCTTTGCTTATATTCAGCAAATAGTAGCATTGTCATCAGATAAAATGGCACCTTTGACATATATATCATAGTTTTTTCCTGGAGTCTTCTCAGACCAAATCATTATTCCCTAATCAAGAATGACCATCTTTATGATGTAACATTTCCTGATAGTGTATCCTCTTTTATTCTCTGAATTTGAAATTTTTTATTTAATCTGTTAACATATATCAGATGCTTGATGATATTCTGTCCTTTAACCTGACATTTTTATAGCATAGAAGAACATTGAGTTCAGCCATCTTGTATTCTATTCTTTGCTAGTTTTTTCCCCTTACTTTGCAGTGGTTTTCTTTTGTTTCCTGTGGCCCACCCTACTTTTAGGGAACAATGAAATAACATATAACCTCTAATTGCATACACCTTCTTCAGTACTGTAAGGCAGGCTTTATCTGTCATCACGAAATTAAAGGATGTTTCTGATTTCCCAGTCATATCAAATGAAGATTACATTGGCAGATGGCTTTCAGCCAGTCATCAGGATCCTAAGCAGGGTTATAAAGTAGTCCTGCTCTTTTGCCTCCCCTTCCTGAGCTTCTTTTCAGTTTTGACATCTTTTCTTCACTCCTCTGTATACCCACAGAATGTATCTTGATGAAATACTATGCTTAAGCATTTTCAAGCACCCTATTTCTTAGTATTTTGGTTTAGAGTTACCTTTTTTTCCTTTTCTTTAACCCCAGTCTTTTCGGCTTCTCATCTCCAAACGTTGGAGTTTAATGATTTTCCAAAGAAAGCCTTTACAGAAAGGTGTGAAAAACTCCCTTGAGACTTTTGGGTTTTAAAAGAGATGTTAGCTAACACAAGCAAATCTCTGCTTTGTAAAAAATCTGAGATTTCTTGCCAATTTCCCAGAACTTTCTTACCTTCAATAACTATAAGTATGGTCCAGTAGTTTGGAATTTCACTTCTGAAAGGTTGATATTAATTGTAATCATTCATGTAAAAATTTCAAAAGGAAAGAAGGAATTATAGTTATGATAATAACCACATTAATAGCAGCTACACTTGTTAAGTATTTTTTTGTGTGTGTGCCAGGAGCTCTTCTAAGTGCTTTACTTACATTGGCCTTTAAATCAACCTGTTAAGTAAAGAAATATTTGAAAAATTGAGATTACAGCACATTTTTGAAATTAGGAAAACCAACTGGTAATACAATAGTTTTAAATACATAACATGGCCCAGAGAAGGGCTTTTGAGTACTAGGTTTGAGTCTTCTAGATTTATGTTGATTTTTACTCAATTCATTTCTTTATTATTAAAATAGGAATATCTAGATTACCTATTTATTATGAGAATGTATAATAATGTTTAATAAATTACAAAATGTAAACTGGAGGTGGTATTCTTAATTAGATAACTTCAGGTAAGAGTTCACTAAAATTTTAATAAACAAAGAAAAAACAGATACCTTTTCTTTTTACAGCTTTTACTAATATTAGACCAAAGTCTGTTGTGTGCTTTTAAAAGAGTCTGTTAATTCAAACTGTTTGTTTATAAATAATGTAGTAGGAGATGATTATAAGTTGCTTGACGTTTCTTATGCTTTTCATAGTAAAATTTGGAGGCCCCTGGATTTTTGAAAAGTAATTTTGTTTTGATTATGTTCTTAAGGTAGTAAAACTCATTGATGGGGACTACTGTTTACTCTTAGGCTTCTTACAGATTATCCACAGTACTATATATTCTTATCCTGCTTTGTCTTTAGAGGATTGTGATGTTTAATCACGGTCTTTCCTAATAGACCCCATTAATTTCATCAGGCTTACTTAGTGCCTTTTTTTAAATTAAATATTCTTCATCAAATAACCTGAAAAAAATAATAATTATTATCATTATTATTATATATCAGGCACTGAACTGACCACTTTATATGCAGGGATTTTGTTAACTAGCAAAATTACTTCTCAAAGAACGTAACAAAAAATTTTTTTTAATTGCAGTCTTCTTACAAAACTAATTTTACAAGTTTTATTCTGCATATCCTGTTTTGAAAAATATCATTACTAGCTCATAAGCAGAATACTTGTTATTCTACCACAGATGTCAACTTTGCTATTTGTGAAATTATTAAAATATCCTAAATACAGTGATTTTTGGCTATTCATACCATTTTCAAGAGTTTTGGTTTTCTTTGTCTTTTCCTGCTTTAATCTAAGTTTTTATTTCTGTTTTTTGTTTTGTTTGAGACAAGGTCTCACTCTGTCACCCAGGCTGAGTACAGTGGCGCAATTACGGCTCACTGCAGCCTCAACCTCCTGGACTCAAGTGATCCTCCCAAGTAGCTGGGACTATAGGCATACACCACCATGCCCATCTGATTTCTGATTTTTTGTAGAGACAGGATCTCACCATGTTGCCCAGGCAGGTCTCAAACTCCTGGGCTCAAGTTATTCTCCTGCTTCAGCCTGCCAAAATGCTGGGATTACAGGCAGAGCCACTGTGCCTGTCCTTTATTTATATTTTTAACATAATATTTTGTTGTTAGACCTAATACTGTACATTTTAAATTATTCTATTCTATTTTATTTAAACCTGTTTTTCATTGTGATTGTATTTCATTGTATTGTGATTGAGATTTTTTCTTAGTTTGTAGAGTTAAGAAAACCTTCTATAATTCTATTTATTTGTTAGCTTTTTGTAGTGTTTAAAATTATTTTTCTGTATTCTAGAGCTATTTGTGTTTACCTGGAATTATACCACTTTTATACTTTCTAATTAATACTTATTTTTACTGATTTTTTTTAAAGAAATTATGACCATTTTTAATGGCCAGTATTTTGAGTCACTTTCCTTTAAAATCTTGCTTTTTAAGAAAAATACTTTGTCAAGCTTGTTACATTGTACAGTAAGCTCTATGTAGGTTGATGGTGCTAGCATCTTCCCGAACTGACTTACAATTTTGACTCTTAATATACTATATAAGTAAGAGGATCCGTCAGCATTTACTTTTAGTTCTTTTGCAGAGATGAGTAAACATCCTGAAATGCTGATTTAGACAATGTTTTAAAAATCCTTTGATGCACTTTGGTATATGACTGACTCTTGCTTGGTTAAATGTTTTGCAGCATCATAACATAGTTGAATTCAGCTCATCTTTTAAAGCAGTTGTCAGAAAAATATGGGCCAGCGTGGTAGAATGTATTAGCTCAATACATTGTCTCCATTTTGTTATGAAGCCGCTGAGGAAGCTGTGATATACAGCACTGTCATTACAGATCTATTGTTAGGATGGTTCCACAGTCTTCTTTGCACTGCCATTAATTTATAGCAGTAAACAATATGTAGCCTTCCAACTGCAGCAAAGCAGAATCTTTTAATGAGGTGGATGTTATTACCACAATAAATCAGTGCTTTCGCGTAATGTATAATTCAATGTGTGTATTCCCACTGTAACTTCTCTGAGTAAGCTGATAGTGTATCATTGTCATTGCACAGCTCCACTGGTCTTTTTTTTTTTTTTTAACTTTCCTTTATTTGGGGACTTCTTTTTTATATGCTTGCAAATAAATGTGGTATGTCTTGATAGCTGTCATATAGCAGGCTTCAGAAACCAACTGTAACAATAACAGCCAAAATCAATACTGTGGGTTCTACCAGTATGGATCTCTGCAAGATGCCATTTTTTTTCAGATGCTAGTGAAATCAATCCTAATTGGTTTTAGCATTATATTCAAGAAACGTGATTCTATAACTATTGATTTTGGGGGTTACTCATTTGGAGAGTAATAAAAATAGGAGCAGATAAAGTGAATACTTAATATGCTTCAGACCATACAAAAGGAGCGTTGATTCTATTTTTAATTCATATAATTTGTCTTCTAGTGATTTTATTTCTTCTCTCTTTTCTTTTCCATGGCTCATTCTTTAGGGACAACAACTAAAATACATTTAAAGGCATTTCAAATTGGTTCTGTAACAAAGAAAGAATCCTTGGAGTCAGCTCCATTCTTAACTGGCACATATTTAGTAAGTCAGATATGATTCTTTTGTACAGAAACTAATGCTTTAAAAGATAGCATTTTAAATTAGTTTACTGTGAAACTGACTTAAAATAGCAATTAAAGATTTTTAAAATTTTGCTTGTAAAGGAAAAAATGCCTTAAAATACAATAATATTTATTAAAACCAAGCTATTGAAAGAGTGATGATGCCAAAGATAGTTTTGAAAAAATAATTAACAATTTAATAAAGATAACCAAAATGATAAATTTAAGACGTTGCTTAACATTATGTAACATGAAAAGCAGTTTAAAAACTGGTCTGAACATTGCTTCATTTTCAATAAAGTATTTCTCAGTACATCCATTTTAAACCAATATTTTTGATTTATTTCTTTTAACATTTTCTCCACAAATAATCAGATATTTTCTTTCTCTTATAAATAAGGAGTGATTAACTAATAGGTGTTCATAAATGATATAAGGCAAAAGACTGTGGTGTGTCTTTTTTTAAATAAAGAATTTTTTATTTGTTAATTTATTTAGAGACAGGACAGGGACTCTCTCCATCACCCAGGCTGGAGTACAGTGGCACAATCATAGCTCACTGTAGGCTTTAAGGTGCTTGGGCTCATGTAATCCTCCTACCTCAGCCCCCCAAGTAGCTGGGACTACAGGGACATGCCACTATGCCCAGCCGATTTTTAAAATTTTTTGTAGAAACAGGGTCTCACTATGTTGCACAGGCTAGTCTTGAACTCCTGGACTCAAACAATCTCCCACCTCGGCCTCCCAAAGCACTGGGATTATAGGTGTGAACCACTGCACCTGGCCTCTGTATCTTATTAAGAGAAGTAATCTTATATATCATGTCTTTTTCATCGAGTGGGTACTTAACATTTTGAATAAGGAATAGAGATTTTCTAGAGATCAGAATGTTTTTTGAGAATGAATTGTTACTTAAAGCAGTTGATCTTAACATTTTTTGAGCCTTAGACTCCTTTGAGACTCTCAAGCATATTCTGTCTATCTTCGTAAGGAAATGTACATGCATAGGCTTGATCACACAGACTTTTGCCTACTATTTAATGGAGTTCGTGTATTACCTAAATGACAACAGCAGTAGCAACAATAAAGATACAGGTACCAACTAACATTTATTAAGCTTTATCTTATGCTAAGCAATTTGCTAAAGGCAATTATTTCATTCAAACTCTTTTACCCAAATTCTAAACAATTATCTTAAAAACAATAGTTGGCATTCATTGCATGTTGTCAGGCATAGTTTGTTGGACTTTAATGTACCTACTCATTGTTATCTTCCAAAACAACCTTCTGAATGAGGATTATTATCATTCCAGTGAGCTCAGGGTTTTTACCATGTTGCTATATTGCTCTGGGACCTCTGCTATGAAGTATTATTTTCCAGTATGAGCTCATAATCTGTCTACTATTCTTTTTTTAATGCGATATATATATAGAGAGAGAGCATTATTTTTAATGTGATATTTTTAATGCGATATATATATATATATAGTTCATGCAGGCATATTTTTATCCTCTGGTTAAAGCATATACATATATATGTATATATCTATATATCCTACATGGATATATAGGCATATTTTTATCCTTTGTTTTCACTCACACTAGTAGAAATTTCTAGTTTCTTAACCCTGTTTTCCCACAATTTCTTCCTGTGTACTCCATCTCACCTATCTGCCAGTTTTGTTTCATCCTCTTCTAAGAACTCATTATAAGTCAGTCCTTCAGCTTTAAGATTCTGTTTCTGGTTGTTGCTTCTAATTAACTAAATGTGGTTTTATAGGTGCTTTCCAAAGTGTTGTATAGCTGATATTTCACTTCATGTAATTGTCTTTATGTGATGCTTGTTATGGGATGATTAAACACCTATGTTCCACGAAAACTAGACTTATGGAGAAATGATGAGTTCATCCACTCACTTACTTATGTGTGTGTTTAACTTGTGTTGGAAAAAATATTGCTTTTTACTCCCAATATGATACTGTATTGCAGCTTAAATAGTATATATTTTTAAAATTCGCTTTTATACCTACCAGTAGGATATCATCAGAAGAGAGGAAGATGTGAAGGATGATTATATTGATGTATTCTTGGTTTTTTCCCTCCCTATTGGCAGCCAATAGGAGCTCTGAACCCAAAAAGAGCAGCCTTCTTCGCTGAGCGTTATGAATCATGGGAAGACGATCAAGTTCCAAAGTTTCACTATGGTACTCATTACTCAACTGCAAGTTTTGTTCTTGCATGGCTGCTAAGAATAGTAAGTTCAATTTGAATAATACACCATGACTAAATAAATTCAGTGTTGTGAAGGATATGCAAAAATTAGAACTCATAAGCATCTTTTTTTGAATACTAAAAAAGTCAGTTTAAATTATTGAAGTTCTAATTATAAGTATCTCTATCTCTCATTTGGCTTGTATTGCCTTAAAAATGTTTCATCTGAAATTGTATGAATTTTTTTCTTAAATTTGCCCCTTCAGATGCTTGCTGTCTTACCAGATTCCAAATTGTAGCATAAATTCTTTTAAAATGTGGTCTATTAAAATAAGAACTAAGTAAGTTGTTACTAACACAGACATGTACTTACATATTTTGGAAGATTGCCCCAAATGGAATAAGGTAAGTTTGTTGGTAAAACTAAGGCTGTCGTGTATTGACAATATATTGGTTAAACAAGAAATGTTTCTGTGAAATTGAAAGGTGATTCATCTACTAGAAAGCAGTTTCTTTGGGAAAGCATTAGCAGCACATCATTAATTAAAGCCTGTTAGAAGGATACAGGCAGACATAAATCCTAGAAGTAATTTATAGTGCTTAGCTAATTTCAAGCAATTATCCACTAATATGTGTTTAAGTGTTCTTTAACTAAGAGGAGGCTTTTAAATCATCCATTTTTCTTTTCTTAATCATAAATTAAATATTGAGCCATAACAATAGGAAAACTACATACTGGACTATTCTCTGTACTATGAAGAAAATACATCTGATTTATGTCTGCATGATATTAATACATTATTCTTGGAAAGGAAGGCTACCTGAAGAAAATGTTGCAAATACCAAATTTTTGAAATATTTAGAAATATTTCTTTTGAGGGAAAAATAACTTGAGAACATTAATGTAATAATTTAGATATAATTCTCATTGTATACCTAGTTTATATTAGTAGCTAATGCCTATTAGTCATTAAAATATTTAATTCTAAGGATTTATAAAAACCACATTTTTATGCATGAGTGAATATATGGATTTTTTTAATTGCTATTTTTTAGGAACCCTTTACAACTTATTTCCTAAATTTGCAAGGAGGCAAATTTGATCATGCCGATCGAACTTTTTCATCAATTTCCAGAGCTTGGCGAAACAGTCAGCGTGATACATCTGATATTAAGGTACAGAAATGTTTTGTTTTATAGTTGTTATTGCCAATGCATTACTTGTTGAATGAAGGTTGAAAATTTTCTCTACTGCCATACAGCCCTATTTACAAAAGATAAATCTCAGAAGATAAGTCCTTAATTAAATGGCCAAGAATTATAGCATTTTTCTCTGTCTCTATCTCTTATCTTTCCCTGGAAGTTTTTGTTGTTATTGTTTTGTTTTTGTTTTTGTTTTTGTTTTGGAGATAGAGTCTTGCTCTGTCCTTCAGGCTGGAGTGCAATGGTGTGATCTTGGCTCACTGCCACCTCTGCCTCCAGGGTTCAAGCGATTCTGCTGCCTCAGCCTCCCAAGTAGCTGGGATTACAGGCATCTGCCACAACGCCTGGCTAGTTTTTTGTATTTTTTTTTTAGTAGAGATGGGGTTTCACCATGTTGGCCATACTGGTCTGGAACTCCTGACCTCAAGTGATCTGCCTGCCTCAGCCTCCCAAAGTGTTGATATTACAGGCGTGAGCCACCGCGCCCAGTCTCTCCCTGTAAGTTCTAAATGACTGTCCCTCCTCTTTCAGAATCTCTCCCTCCTCTCTCTCTGTCTTTTGTTGTAGAGTGTTTTTTTTATTTTCTCTTTCTCTTTAGAATCTTTTTGTTGAAGGGAAAATATGGTAGGTAGTGTGAATGTAAGGCATGTAAGGCACCATGCGTAATGGGATTCTGAACTCTTTTTTTTTTTTTTCTTGAAACGAGGTCTCGCTTTGTCACTCAGGCTAGAGGTTTAGTGGCGCAATCACAATTCACTGTAGCCTCAACCTCGACCTTCCAGGCTCAAGTGATCCTCCTGCCTCAGTCTCCTGAGTAGCTGGGACCACAGGCATGTACCACCACACTAGGCTAATTTTTTATTTTTTGTAAAGATGGGGTCTCCCTATGTTGCCCAGGCTGGTCTTGAGCTGTCTTACGTGATCTTCCTGCCTCAGCCACCCAAAGTGCTGGGATTACAGGTGTGAGCCACTGTGCACTGGAATTCCAACCTCAGTGAATAAAATTACTATAATCTGAAAAATACCATGAGAAAAATCTCAGACATAGATATTTAGATATCCTATGTACCCGTTCTTAAAATAATTGTGTTTTGCCTGCTGCTGTTTCTAAAAGCATACCTGATTTTGCTTAGTAAAGGATTCTATTATTATTTTTTTTGAGCATACATGTTATATTTCAAAAGGTTGATTGTGTACTATAAAACAAAGTAAATCTCAATATATACTAATGAAGGATTCCATTATTAATAAAGCAAAAACAAGAGTTATTCTATCTATATGCATGAAAGATCAAAGGATCAAAAACTTTGCACAGTAGCTAGTAATAATCCTTACTAGAATTTTGCTTCTACCTACAGAAATACAGTCTTTTTTTTAAAATGGTGTCTCTTTCTGCAAGGTGTACTGTGTTAGATCTATTAAGTATAATGAGATATCCCTATGATTTTGAAGTTCCTTATAGTTCCATAGAGAAATATGACATATATAAGTAATTATACCATATGGGAGAAAATAAATGCCAGATGAGAAATATTGGAGTCCAAAAGAAGAAAAGTTATACTGCTAATGTCTATGTTACTGTAGAGTACTTAAAAATTTCTTCAGTATAATGATAATTGCATCTTGCTTTTAGGTATGATACTTTAAAGTCTACAAAATGTATTCACATCTTACTGTAGAGTACATTGCTTGTGTGAAAGATACTTTATTAAAGAAGATTCTATTGTATACAAAAATAATCTTGGGACATCTATCAGGGTTTTTGATCTCACAAATAATATACTCTAATATACTCTTGAAAATTATATATCATACTCTTTAAAAATAACCAGTAAATAATTTTGAACTGGATGTTTAGATAAAAGTAAGAATAATTAACAGATTTAAGAATTTTGTTAAATTTTACCTCTAATCTCAAAGTTATTTAATTACTTATGTAACTCTTTTGAGAAATAATAAGAGAAATGAAAATATTGATAAGCCTGACATTTTGTTATGAAATTGAAGACATGTGTGGGTTTTTTTTTTCCCCAAATTCCTTCATTTGTTAATCATCTCATGACCAAATTTTAACCTCATACCTAAGTTTGCTACTAGAAATATAAACAAAAATGAAGTCATGAATTTGAGTATTATTTTTTCCTGCTTTGTAATAGCAATAGTAAATATCTTCAGCTTTCTGCCGCTATCTGTACTAGACATTCCTGTTCATTGCTTTGATGGACAGGAGGTACATATGATAGATGATAGTGGTTTTGTTTTCTCTTTTTCCTGAATCTCAGCCTTTTTCTTTCAAGATTCTTTAATTAGTTTGTGTCTGGTTTCATTTTCTCTAAAAATTCTTTAAAATACCCTACCTGCAAAAAAAATAAAAAAGAAACCTAAACAAAACAACTATAACATCGAAAGAAATCACATGCTCTTCTTTACCTTTCTTCTTCCTTATTTTTCTGATTATTCTTGTTTCATCACAAATAATAAGAAGTCAAATCCGGCTTCCTCTTATATATGGAATATGTTTCATTATGTTTGGAAGCACAAAATTTTTTTCAGAACTTACTTTGTGAAGCTACTGATATTTTTCCACCAATGTATATATTCTCCTTCTTCTCCATCTCCACCCCCATGCCCTAATATTTGTAGGATAGTAAGTAGGGCATTGATAAATTACCCCCATTTTTATATTGATAACCAGCTAATTTGGGCCCTAAAACTTAGTGACTTTCAAATACTTTGACAACTGTATAATATATGGTTATACAGGCTATTTAAAGAACCTCCTGTTGGTTGGTCTTTCTAAAACAGGAGGAATTTAATCATGCCTCTGTTGTTGTTTTGATCCTGTTTATTTTTAAAATGTTACATTTTGGCACCTTAGAAAGTATATTTAAATTATTATAATAGAGATAAATGTATAAGAACACACTTAACACTTTGGGAGGCCGAGGCGGATGGATCACGAGGTCAGGAGATCGAGACCATCCTGACTAACACGGTGAAACCCCGTCTCTACTAAAAATACAAAAAATGTGGCGGGCACCTGTAGTCCCAGCTACTCGGGAGGCTGAGGCAGGAGAATGGCGTGAACCCAGGAGGCGGAGCTTGCAGTGAGCCGAGATAGCGCCACTGCACTCCAGCCTGGGTGACAGAGCGAGACTCCGTCTCAAAAAAAAAAAAAAAGAACACACATTACTGTAATATATGTAAATATTTCATTCAGCTATCACATTATATTTCAGGTGGAGTCATTATTAGTTATAATTGTCAACTTTATTTGTATTGTCTTGCTGGAGTTCCTAGAAATACTAAAGAAATGTTAAACAGTAGAGAGGAGATGGCGAAATATGGTGGAGTGGTAGGAATCATTTTATTGAGTAGATCCTAAAGCATACCTTGCCTGATTAATATAGTATACATTCTGTAAAATGTTTTTGTGAGATTTTCCAAAAATGAAATGTAAGATATGAAGATTTAAATTTTTTCAAAAAGAAAAATATAAGAATAAGGTAACATTTCTGGTAACTTAATTGTTTTTTGCTGAGGGGGAGCTATTACTTTAATATTTTAAAATCCCTATTTCTTAAATTTTGCCAATACTCAAAGAATAATATTACCCAAAATTGAGGTTATTCCTATGAAATAAAGGTTAAAATGTTAATTCTTTTTATTTTAAAGAAGAAAGAGACCTTTTTTTTTTTTTTACACTAAAGCAATCTCTTATTTATAGCACAATTTACTGTTTTTAAAGTTTTGTGGATCATTTGTATTTCTCTGCATCATTGGTGATTCCATTTCAGATCTGACCTCTCAATGATGGTTTTTATCCTGCCTGAAGAAGCAGATCAGTAGTGTTGATCAGTTTTCTAAGTAGGCTTAGAGCGACTCTCCAATGGAAATATAATACAAACCACAAATATAAGCCATCTATGTAATTAAATGATTTCATAGTCGTATTTTTAAAAGTAAAAAAATTAATTTTAATAATTTATCTTAACCATATATATCCAAAATATTATTATTTCAATATGTAATCAATATAAAATTATTAGATATTTTACATTTTTTGATACTAAGTCTTCCAATGGTATTTTATACTTAACATGTCTCTATTTACATGGCACATCTGTGTTGAGACTAGCCACACATTTTGTGTTCAATAGCCATTTGTGGCTAGTGGCTGCTGTCTTGGGGCAGTGCAGATTCACGGCATTGTTTTGGAATCACATCAAGGGATAGTTTGGGCTTATGGAAAGAATGCCTTCACCCTTTTTGAACAATGATGTTTCTGATGTGTACTTCATCTAAAAATAAACAGACAATTAGTAGCAACAATCTGTAGTCTTGAAGACTGAAATACAAAGTATTAAAATTGGGTTGGAGAATCATCACTGTGATAAATAATATTTTAAAATCCCCAGTAGATTCTGTGTTTTAAATCTTTAAAATTCACTTAAATTTAGAAACTGGGGTTCAGAATAGTTTACTTTCTTCAGCCTGAACCTTGAATTATTATGACCAAATTTTGTGTAACAAATTACAGACTCATGAAGTTTAAATGAATTTGACTAGACAGATACATCTAAATATTAGGCAAATATCTAAGCTTTTCTAGGCAATTGATTGTCATTGATTTTTTTCCCCCTCTCTTGAGGTTGCCTACTCATTTCAGATACCTTTAGTGTTGATAAATTCAATCTAATGGTGAAGTACAATCTGACTTGCTGCAGTTTAAATTCTTTCTTTCTCTCCTGTAGAAATGATTACTACTCTGTGCTAGAACATAGAAGGAATCATAAATGTAACCCCAGTTCATTACTTTGGAATGGGGACAGTAGTAAATGGATCTGAAACAGAGATTGTTGGAGAAACATACTTTTTTAGAAACCCTGAATTTAATATAATAATATATTATTAAAATATAAACTGTACAAAAGTAAATTAGATTAAAAAATTTGGAGGAACCCTGAGATATCATTTACTTTTAAAATTTTGTATTTTAATTGTGTTTATCCACTGTCAGACTCTGGTTGTGATATAGCACCAAATATGACACAACTCTTGCCTTCAGTGGGCTTTTGCACTAGAGGAGATACCTACAATAAAACAAGTCCCAGCAATTTAGTACAGTAGGCTCATGCCCCTTGGGCTCATGGATACAGCGTCTGAAATGAAGAGAAGGAAGAGGAAAGAGGAAATTCAGGACCAATCATGAGGGGCCTTCTGCTTTGTGAAAGAGGATGAACTTTATCCTGGGTGCAGCGGGGAGACTTGGGAGAGTTTGAAGCAGAGAAGTGACATGAATAGATTTTGTGCTTTTAAGAGATCACTGTGATTGGTGTTGACATATGTATTGCCCTTGTCTATGGCCCAGAGTGGAAGCAGTCAGTAAGTTGTTAATTAGGCAAGGAGCAGTGAAGGCTTATATTCAGTAATGCCAGTGGGGCTAGAGAAATGTGGATAAATTTAAGACATATTTAGAAGGTAACTGTTAGGATTTGGTGATTGATTTGTCTTGTAAGATGAGAGAGAGAGAGTGAAAGATTAAATTTGACTTGGGCACATATATATAGCACAGAAGAAGGAACAAGTTTTGTTAGGTCATAGATATTTAGCTCCCTGCCTTTAAGAAGAAAACTATGAGAAGTCAATTAAAATCCCCCAAAACATGTTTAGTTAGGCTAGCATTTATTGGTTATTTGCTATATTTAATATATAGTAGAAAGCATTTAGAATTAAAAGAATAAAATAGACATAGTTCTTTAGTTAGCATATCTCTCCACATGAAAAAGACAGGCATATATAAAATAATTTTTAGTACAAATTAGATAGTGATAAGTGCTATATCTTATATAGTAAGATATAAACAAAATTAAATTAATTCTGACTGGGGGAGATGGGATTGCAAATGACTTTACAGAATAAGTTATTTTTAAGCTGTATCTTAAAGGATGCAAGGGAGTCTAACAGACCTCCCACATTTATGTCTCTAGCCTGTGCGTTTCTCCTGATATCTGGCTTCCTCCTCGACATCTCCAAATGAATATATAAACTGTATCTTAAATTTAACATGTTTAAAACTAAATTCCTGATCTTCATTTCTTCAAAGCTATTCTTCTTACAGTCGTCCCCCATAGTAAATGGTTTCCTATTTGAGTGTAAGCTGAAATCTTTGCAACGTAAGACCCTACGCTACCTAACTCCTTTCCAAAATCCTATTACATCTTGAGCTCTTCTGTTTGCCACCCCATTCACTCTGTTCTAGCTAAACAGGGTCTGCTTGGTGTCCTTCAAGTACTTCCAACCTCAGCAACTTTGGTTTTCCTTTTCCTTTCACCTGAGGCATTTGTTTTAGTTATCTTTAAGAACTCCTTCTTCATCCCGTTCAGGTTTTTGCTCAAATGTCACCTTTTCAGTAAGGCCTTCTCTCTCCTCCCTATTTAAAATTGCCCCCATCACCTCATGCACTTTTACTTACTCCCTGACTTCATTTTTCTTTATGTCACTCACCATCTGACATACGTATCTCATGCTTATTGATTTGGTTATTATGTCATATCCCACTTGACCATTAGCTCCATGAGATCCTAAATTTTTTACTGTTTTCCTCATTGGTTTATCCCTACAATCTACAAAGGTGTTTGGAACATGATAGGCACTAAATTAAATATGTATTGCATTAATAATGTGATGAAATGAGGAAGAGGGTTCTGAGTAAGGGAAGTGACATGAACAAGGCTCAGAAGAGACGTTTGGCACATTGGGAAATGCTTATTGATCTGTTAATTGGTCTTATGTTTCGGGTGTGTAGAAAACATAGAAACAGAGATTCTGAAAGGCAGTTGAGTCTAATATGAAGGCCTTTGGTAACAGTCTAAAAATGCTTGAGTTAATTCTATAAGCCAGTTCAGCAAGTAACAGCCAGATAATAGATATGATTGGCTTTGCAATCTGCCTGATCTGTGTCACAGCTATTAAAGATATGTAAACAAATGAGCATTTGATTGACTGTAAGGGACAGGAGGCATAAACCTTTTCTAAGAGTTAGTGAAAGAGCCTGGGAAAAATAGCGAGGTAGTTTGAGGAGCAAATGGAGAGTGTATGCTTATTCTAGCCAGAAGGGCACAGCAAAACTCAAATGGATATGTGCCTGATATGAAGTGGGACTACTAACATCTCATTTTTTAGGATGAGATTTTCTGTCCACAAGAGAACTGGTAGCTGGATGTCAGATGCTGACCACAAGTTGTTAATGATTCAATTTTCTGCGTTTTATTACTGTGATAGCTTTGCGAACATGGACATCCCATCACTGGTCATATCTTGGATTTTTCATTTAAAAACCTATTTTATAATTTAATGTGCATCATTAGTGGTGAGTGTATTAAGTTATGAAGTTAGTAGGGTCAGTAAAGTATATTCTATATTTACAGTTAAGTAAATAGAATGCAATTAAGTCCTAAGAGATACTAAATATTATTTTAAAAATAAATGACTATGCAGTAATATTATATGAACTCATATATAATTTAATATTTAACGCTTAAAAAGTTTTAAATTACATATGTATGTTAAATAATAATATACAGTGGAGGTGATCATAGAATAGTTTTG
Organism: Pongo pygmaeus; assembly: GCF_028885625.2. Taxonomy (NCBI): domain Eukaryota; kingdom Metazoa; phylum Chordata; class Mammalia; order Primates; family Hominidae; genus Pongo; species Pongo pygmaeus. Next base: position 163,354,517 of record NC_072376.2, on the reverse strand, counting down.
TGGCTTGTGAAATTTCTAAAACATGAGACCTTTGACTTGCCCTTTACTACCTCAGAAATCCCAGAGGTCTGCAATCTGAAGATAAATTAGGTTTCTTTTTTCCCTTAGCAGCACATCTTCTACCATGTTAATACATTCCATGGATGCTGATATCGTCAGCATTAGGCCCGTTTATAAGAAAATGCTTAGCTACAGTTAATAGAACATAATTAATGGAAATGTATTTCTTAATGTATTTATTTTTTAAAAAACTTAAACTTCGATGATTTAGTAATTTTATTTTCTTAGTAAAAAAAATCTGCATCCTGTTCTCAGACATCATTTTAATAATTTAGAGTTTTAAAAAATGCTGAAAGAAAGTAAAATTAAAATCTTATCCTTATTCATGCATTTGCACATTTTCAACTTAAGTGCTCATTCCTTTCTCCTTCCTATCTTCCCTCCCTCCTTCTGTTTTTTGCCAGCCTCTCTTCTTTTCATCAGTGAGCTCAAGCTTTCTCAAATATGTCTGTTTATCCTTGCTTTTTATACGTAACTTATAGATAACTTGCGATTTGTTAACTTAGCCACATCTCTTTAGCCCTTTTCTTCAAGTATCAGTAGGTTAAATGATGAACCTTTGTGCTGATTAAGTATGGAAGTTTGTACTCATGTCTACAATGAACTACATTTTGCTCATTGATAAAAATTACTTGAAAACCTGAATATTTTTCTTCTCATACTATTTACATACTATACAGGAAAATTAAAAACCTATTAAGGCATTTGGAAAATATTCATATCTTCCAGAATTATAAAAATGCGTACATATGTCAAGTGTGATTTGTTTTTTGACTGGTGATCTTATCATATTTTTTGTTCAACTAAAAAATGTAGACTGTTCATTAATGTGTTCTTAGATACTGAGATGAGTGGTTCTTCTCCCACACTAAATATATATCTACCACTTATTCCAGAAATTTTATTTGCATCTTCTCTTATGGCAGTTACAGCCCACCTTTTGTTTGCATTGTTAATGCCCATTATTTCTTTCCAAATTATAATTTATTTGGAGATAAGGGTCTAGAACAGCAAAAGGCCCAATGGAGATGTCCATTTCAAACATGGAAGTGAAAAATGTGTTGAAAGCAAGAAAGAACCATACATTATTGGGGATATTTATCATAATATGAAGCATGTTAAGCCCTACTGTCATTGCTAATAAAAAAAAGAATATATTTGTTTTGAATGTCATAGTTATTTGCCAGGAACTATTAAGTCTCAAATATTTTTGTGGGCATATATATTTTTGAAAGTAAGTTTTGTTAAGTATTCTTAGCGTTATGTTAAATGCTTTTATAAATGGGCATAACTCAGTGAATGACCTATTGGCTTTAGGATTTAGGCAAGTTGAGTCTGTAATTTGGGATTTTTATCATGAATCCTACTAATGATAATAATATCTTATGTATATTTAGAATTCCATATTATCCCATATGAGCCTCACAGCAAACCCTGTGGTTTTGAAATGGCAATTGAGGTAAGGGTCACAGAAATTAAATTAATTTGAGTACATGTGACAGTAAGTTGAGTAGACAAGACTTAAACATAATTATTCTTTCTACTATATCAGATTGAAATAGATTATCATTTATCTATTGATTTGTAATCCATGATTTTTCTTTATTGTAATGCATTTGAAATAACAGTTTTATAATATCTAAAAACCACATAATATTTATGGGGTTGGTCTGGAAGGATTATAGATTATTTTTTCTTTTCCAATTTTGAAAATGATTGTTTTTCTTTTACTGTAGGAAAAAAACAGCATTTTATCTACCAAATTAGGACAAACTAAATTTAAATATCAACTTGAAAGCTTTCAGATATGCAGTTGATTTAAAATAACTATTATAAATGCAATTCAATGTACTTGATCTCTAGTGAATTTTTAAAAAGTTTTATTACTTATGGGCTAACAAAATAAATCTTGAAAATTAAAATGTTTCAAAACGTGCACCTTATATTTTTATAATATACTGTTAATCAGCTCTTTTGTTAATTAAGAAAGCTTATTTTCAATTTTTTTAATCATTTTTTCAGTGGTGAAAAGCTGAAATTTTGCTTTCACATTTTTTTACCGTCACTGTCCCTAAGCAGTGTACCTTAAATTAGTTAACTTCTAATTTATCATGCTTCTATTTGAGTTGTCAATATTTCATATTTAGGAAAAATGAAATAAATATTTTATTTTAACTAAAAAGGAGCTTCTTCATTTTTATTTCTATTTTGATTATCTTGTTTCTTTTTGGTTGATAGATTAGTAGTTGGTATGTTTGCCCCAATATATTGAAGTGGTGGGTTTAGTTCAGTGCATAGAATTGGTGACTATTAAAAGGAGAATCATACAGCCTGGCTGCAAAGGTTGTTCATATCAGTGGAAATTATACCTTAATAAAGAAAACTAAAGCATATGTGTGGTCACAACCAATCCTTGTCATTATGCTGTGAAAGCCTTGGGATTTGTGATCAAAGCAATGGGCTTATCCTGAACTGTGGTATAACCTCTGGTTGAACCTTTCAAATTTTTATGTTAGGAGATGATACACTAAATGTTGGCCATGTTACCTGCCTCTAAGACCCATCTACCTAATTAAGTGATAGAGATTAAAATTATTGTGAGCAAGCCAGAAGAAAATGTGAATTGTAAATGTATCTGTCTTCTGTCAGTGTTGTTTACTTATCATTTTCCACTGATGTTTTAAAGAATTGCTGAACATGTGTTTTTTATCCAGAACTGACTGTTCTGTTCTGATGAATATAAAACATGCTTCACTTTGTAAATGTGCATTAGAAGTATTAGAAAGGCATAATCTTTGACTCTGTTACTACATTTCATCTGTCAAAAGAGATAATTTTGAACTGTAATATTTGGTATTGTATCAAGACATGGTTCTTAGAAAGATGCTTTTAGTATTAAAATGGAATTCTACTGTATAACTTAAATGCCATTGTCATCCACAGTAAGATTTTGGCTGTATATATGCTTATTTATTTTGTTACATATTGGTATATATCAGTTGAGTTCAGCATGTTTATTTCATATTAAGAGAGTATTGAACTCTCATCACTGACTTATTTATGCAGATTTTCTTGTAATGAGACTGCAATATAGTTTAAGTACAGCATGTCTTCAAATAATGTCATTTCATTCAATGTTTTGTTATATCGCTGGTGAGAAAAAAAACATCAATTCGTGGCCGGGGCCACTGTCTGTGTGGTGTTTGCATGTTCTTCCCATGTCTGTGTGGGCTTTTTCCAGGTACTCTGGCTTCCTCCCACATCCCAAAGATGTGCACATGAGGTGAACTGGTGTGTCTATATGGTTCCTGTCTGTGTGTGTGTGTGTGTGTGTGTGTGTGTGTGTGTGTGTTGTATGCGCGCATGCACTCCCTGCTATGGGATGGCACCTGGTGTCCTGTCCAAGGCACCATGGGTTCCTGACTTGTGCCCTGAGTTGCCGCAGTAGGTGTTAGGCCACCTGCAACCCTGAAGTGGAATAAATGGGTAAATAATTATCTTGTTTTTGTTAATCTTTCTTAGATGTATATATAGCTCACATTTATTTCAATATTTAATATTAGAAGTGTTTTGGGTCTCTTTTTAGAAGTTTGGTGATGTTTTTGTGGCAACCAAAATATGCCATGGAAACTTAATTCATTTATATCAATTAGCCTGTGGTAAAATTGGTATCATTATATGCCATTTTATGTAAAGTTGCAATTTTCAAGAACCTATCGATGACAGTAAGTGAGGATTTGCTGTATATATGCTCACTGTCTTATTTAATTGTGCTAATTTGATGTTGTTCTTCATACTATATGTAAAATGTTAATAATCTCTCTCCTCAGTATTAGTTTCTTAGAAATGCTTGTCATATTTTAAATTCACTTGTAAAGTCCTCAATTTCATGGATCCTTCCATTTAGAGGGAGATAGAAACAAACAAGCAGTTATAATACAGATTGATGAGTTCTGTGTTAGCGAAATACAATGTATTACGATCTTTTCCCTAAAGCTTTCTCTGGCCACCCCAACTTTTAGTCATAATTTTCTCATTTGAACTTCTGGAGTGCTAGTTGTTTTCACAACCTATTTTCTCTTAAAAATATATCCTTTCTCTATTACTGATTTAGATCTGTATTCTCTGTGGGGGTGGGGCGGGGGAACTCATTTTATGTATCCCAGACCCTAAAACAGTTCTCTCTAAAGAGTAAGAACTAACTTACAGGGGCGTCCCCTAGGGGGACGGAGCCCGTGTGTGCCGTGGCGCTGAGAAATCTCCGCCTGGTGCTGGAGCTGCTGTGCGGGCCGTGCAGTGGTGCTGGGTCGGGCCAAGGGGCTGCCCACCCGGAGCTGGGATGCCAGAAGGGCTGTTGGTGAGGACATTTCACCATTTGGTCTCTCCTTTTGTGGGCAAGCAGGTGGTAAAGACAGGGAGCAACAGTAAGAAGCTATAGCCCACCAGCCTCCAGTCTCTGTGGCTCCAGGACACCCAGGTCCATGGAAAGAAATTATTGCTTAGATTTGATCCAGATGAAGAAATGGGGCCCGCTGGCAACAGCCCACCGCCAGAGCCTCCACAAAAAGAAGCGCAGAAGGAAGGGACTGCGAACTCAAAGCAGGCCCGGGAGCCCAGTGGGCAGAAGAGCCTTGACACCTCCTCACGGTCCACAGAGCTCGTCCCCCAGGGAGAGGATGATTAGGAATGTTTGAAGGGAGACACCCCTACAGGAGATGCTGGGAGGTGGCTGCGTGTCAGCTCTTGTTTGTTTGGCAGCGTTTGGGTGAACGACTTCTCCAGAGCCAAGAAAGCCAAAAAGGGGGGACTGGAGGGACCCTGCCCTGAGGTTGGTCCTGTACTTTGGTGGTGGTGGTTTCCTGGCATTTTATAATTGTCAGATGTCTTGGAGCTCTTCCCCAGAGGTCACACTCACCTGTGTGACCTCTGGGGAAGTTCCATTGAGGGCAAGCCTTGGAAGCTCTAGGCCAGGCTCAGCTTGTCTGTTATACACCATTGGACCAGAAATACTTCTCAGGGCTAGGGAACATCCTTAAGAATGAAGTCTTGTACAGAGCTGGCATCCATCTCCTTTCTCTTGGTTCAATCCTGAGTGCCTCCACGTTAGGAGGCCCTGGTGGATCACGTGGTGGAGTTCAGTACAGCCTGGCTGCAGGGCAAATTCCAGGGCAAACCGCAGCACATGCAGGTCTACCAGAAAGAACAGTGCCCTGCTGGCCACCAGGTCATGAAGAAGCCCTTTGGGCCCTCAGGTGGGTTCCAGAGGCTCACCTGGTGGTGCCCACAGTGCCAGCCTCGGTTGTTAGAGGAGCCGGAGCAGTACCAGTTCTTCTAAGGAACTCAGGGTGCTCTTCATGGAACCTTGCCTCTTGGTGAACCTGATGTCTAAGTGTCCAGAGAGAAGGATGTGGTCAGGGACGGGGTGCAGAGGATAGTGTGGGTCAGGAGTGCCAGTATTATAATGTTCATCTCCCTGGAGTTGTGTTGAAGGCAGAGTTTTCATAGGGTTAGATTTTTTTTTTTTTCTTCCTTTTCTAGTTGTTAATTCTTCCTATTGAATTGCGCCATTGTGAAAGATGAGAAAAGTCATGTTGATGGGTAAGGGGAAATCCTTCTGGAAGTCAATGGGGCAAGGAAGAAGAAAGCCTATGGGAAATAGTTGTAGTCCCAACATGGCTTTGCAGATGATGGGGGGTTTTTTGGGTTTTTGTTTTGAGACAAGGTCTAACTCTGTTTCCTAGGCTAGGGTGCCAGTGGCATGAACTCGGCTCACTGCAGCCTTGCCCTCCCAGGCTCAAGCAGTCCTCACCTCACCCTCCAGAGTAGCTTGGACTACAGACATATGCCATGATGCCCGACTGATTTTTGTTTACTTTTTTTGTAGAGATGGGGTCTTGCCATGTTGGCCAAGCTGGTCTTGAACTCCTGCACTCAAGCGATCCTCCCACCTTGGCCTCCCAAAATGTTGGGACCACAGGTGTGAGCCAGTGCACCCAGCCAGCTCCTGTGTTTTGTTTTTGTTCTGGAACTTTGGTTGATTTTAAGGCCCTCCATTTTGAAAGCAGGAAAACAGTCATTTTTTTTTTCCTTATTCCCCTGGAGGATCCAGGGATGAGAATAGAGTGGCCTGAAAGCAGTGCTTGGATTCAGCCTCCTGCCAGGTCCTTCCTGCTGGACACAGACACCAAGAGGCTGGGGTGGAGCAGAGAGCTATGCCTTCCTGGGGTGCTCAGTCGTCTGTAGAGAAAAGCTGCTTGTTTACTCCTTAAGTCAATGTATTTGTGACTGTTGCTGTTGATATGTTGAACAATTCAGGAATCAAGGGCTATGGAGAAACTCCTTCAGGTTGTTGGCAACAGGTAGATGAAGCTAGGACAGTGACATGAAACTGAAGCTCTCTGTTAAACAAACAAACAAAAAAAGAATAAGAACTAAATAAATGTGGTTTCTTTTTTGTGATAATGATGTGCTACATCACCCTTCATTTCTACCTAAGGTTTAAATCAAATAATTAAGAGGTGTTCTTATGAGTTTTATTATTTTAATAAGAAATAACATTTACATTCTATTTGTATTTCTGCCCATACCGAATTCTTCCTGCATTTTGGGTATGTGTGTATATATGTATATATAAATATATACAAAAAAGACATATATTTATATGTTATACTTTTTATATATAATATATGTATATATTTATATTATATATGTATAATATATGTATTTATATTACATATATTATACATGTATAGTATATATACTTTATATATATATATATCATATATGTATAATATATATGTATTTTTTTTTGAGACAGGGTCTCGCTCTGTCACCCAGGCTGGAGTGCAGTAGTGTGAACACGGCTCACTGCAGCTTCCTGGACTCACAGTCTTCCCACATCAGCCTCTCAAATAGCTGGGACTACAGGCACAGGTGCATGCCACCATACCTGGCTAAATTTTTTAATTTTTTTGTAGAGATGGGTCTTGCCATGTTGCTCAGGCTGGTCTTGAACTCCTGGAAACAAGCCATCCTTCTGTCTTGGCCTCCCAAAGTGCTGGGATTACAGGCCTTAACATGGTGCCTGGCCTAGAAATATATTATCATGGCTGGGCTTGGTGGCTCATTCCTGTAATCCCAGCACTTTGGGAGGCCGAGGCAGGCAGATCACCTGAGGTCAGGAGTTTGAGACTAGCCTGGCCAACATGCTGAAACCCCGTCTCTACTAAAAATACAAAAATTAACCTGGTGTGGTTACAGGCACCTATAATCTCAGCTACTAAGGAAGCTGAGGCATGAGAATTGCTTGAACTCAGGAGGCAGAGGTTGCAGTGAGCCAAGATTGCACCACTGCACTCCAGCCTGGGTGACACAGCAAGACTTCATCTCAAAAAAAAAAAAAAAAAAAGATACTATCGGTTAATATATTGCTAACTTTTTACCATTATTGAAATAGGTATAAAATTATAACCACCAACTCAAGTGTACAAGAAATATCCTAATTTGAACTCAGCCCTTCTTCATATTAGGCTGGTGAAAAATTCCTTCATAGTTATTAGATTGGTAGAGCAGGGACCTTCTTTTCTCAAGGCTTGAATGAGAATCCAGGCTTATGTGATACCTAGAAAACTAGCCTTCACATCTTTAGTCCATCGTTTTCTTCATTAGTCATATCTTTATTGTCTAAGATACATATGGTCTTTCGGAGGCAAGCAGCTCTGATGATTATACCAAGTTAGTGTTAGAAAATATTTGCTGATGCCAAAAGCCATGGTGCCAAGGGACTAGCTTCCCTATGTGCACCATGCATGGGGCCACTATGTACAGTAGGCAGATTGTTCTTCATGAAACGGCACTTGATTGAGAGAAGGAACAGAAGCTAAAATCCAGCCTGTACTTATTCCATTTATGAAACTGAATTCTCTTAGGACTACATTAGCCTAGAGGTGTTACCTTTCTTATATTTCACATAGAGGCACTGTATGGGCATATAGTGACCCTCTCACCATTCCCCATCTTCTGGATTCCTGCCTAACCTCTTCATCCCTTCTCCTTTCACCCAGGCTGGAAAAAAAAAAAAAAATGCTGACTGTAGATTTTGAGAACTTGCTTCCCTACTCTTGGAAAAAATTTATGCCTGTTTGGCTTCTCTCTCTTTAAAAATACTAACATTTGACTCCTCCTTCACCTAGATACCTCACATACTCTCTGTTTGCTTAGAGATTCACACAAGACAGAAAAGAAAGATGCCTTCAAGAGGCCTCTGCTCTGGACCCTGCAAATGTTCTTGAGAAAGGAAATGCCTGTCTACTCTTAAAATTAAAGGTGAAGGGAGTGAGAGGTGAAAAAATAGAGTAAAACACAAATACATATCTTGATAAATTTTAAGTGAAATGTTGAAAGCTAATTTTTAATTTTTAGTGTTTAAATTTTTAATTTTGAAATATGTTTACAATGCCCATTGTACAGAATTTACATAAAATGTTTCCTTAGGAAATCACAAAATCAATAGTAATTAAATGGAAACTGATGGTTATTACCTTCTTCCCAGCATGATAGAAATTATGTAGCTGAAAGACTTGAAAGTTTGAAATTGCTTTCTTCGTATCACTTATTTAAAAATTCTTGTTAGTTTTATGGGTGGTTTTGCTCCATTTAATTTCTAGTTTAACTAATTGAATTTATATTTAGGTTAAGGTGTCAATATTAAAGTAACATAATAATTCATACTAAATGTGTATTTAAAAATAAATTGGGCCAGGAATAAAATATATTTTGGGGAGGATTGCTTGAAGCCAGGAGTTTGAGACTAGCCTGGGCAACATAGCCAGACCCTGTCACTGCAAAAAATTGAAAAATTAGCCAGGCATGGTAGTGTATTCCTATAGTCCTAGCCACTTGGGAGGCTAAGGTGGAAAGATCGATTAAAGTTTGAGGTTACAGTGAACTATGATTGTGCCACTACTGTACTCCAACCTGGGTGACAGAGTGGGACCCTGTCTCTTAACCAAAACAAAAAACAAAAAACAAAAAAAACTTGTGGAGAATATTTGTTTTGAGCAAATAAATTTGTTGTCAATTTGTTGAGTAACCTGAATGAAATAACAGATGTAGAAGATACAGACAAATATACAAAATCATAATATTTTGGTGCTATATATTAGAAGGATTGAAAACTTCATTTTTGTAACAAATGCTATGAAATATCATTTGTTCCATTGTGCTTCCTCAAATTGGTGTTGGTAAGAGTACTTTTTAGGTATATTTTTACTATGCATTTAGGTATATTTTATTATGCATCTCTAATTTACAATAGAAATGACGAATCTCTCAAATTTTAAAACTCGGGGGAAAACTAGCACTTAAAATTCATCCATTATAATTATTGTTTTGAATCTAGGAGGATTATAAAACAAGAGCATGGTAGGTATAACCAGCAAAAGAAGGACACTATCTTCTAATCATGATAGAGTGTGAATGGGGGTGGAAGTGGGCAGCGGGTATTACTGAAATGAGAATAATTAGTATTTAATTAAGCAAATGCTGCTTTTGATTGTCAATGAACAAGGAAAGCATGTTCATCCCTCTTTACTGTAAAACAAGGCCTGGGAATAGTAACATTCATCTTCAGTAGCACAAGTATTATGAAGTGAAAATAACATATTTTGGTAAAATTTGTCAAAGCTGGAAATTAATTGAATACACACTTTGGCAATTAATACTAGAAAATTATATAGTGATTTATTGGGATAAATCACATTACAAAAATTCTTTTTCAATTAATTATTTATATAACAATTGCTATATATAGAGAGATAAATATATATATATGAAAGATATATGTATTCAGGATAGCCAGTTGTTTTCTCATCATGAAAATGCTAAAAGTTTAGAGTTTCTTTTCCTTTTTTAAAAATCACTTTGTATATAAGTTAAAAACTTATACTTAAAATGTTTAGCACTGCATGTACTATGTAAGTAGAACCCAGGCTTATTTGATGACTAAGGACACAGGCTTTACAGTTAAACAAGTCCTGGTCCAACTTCCATATTTATAATATATCAACTGGTAACGTTGGACAAAGCACTTTTTTGAGCCTTAGTTCATTTTTTAAGTAGAAATGATTGATACTTTACCTTGTAAAGTGGTTGTGAGATTAAATTTAATAAGGTTTATTAAGAGTTTATTTATTTATGGTATGAGAGTATGACTCATACCATGCAATAAGTGTTAGCTCAGACAAATTGGATATGGCTTTTTGCTTCATAAAATAACACACATCTGCATTTTCCTCTTTTGTCAATTAGAATTATATACATTGTTTTTGAAGATGAGAATCTTAAAATTTTTGTGTGATTATAGCCTAATTTTATTTATAGCTAAGCTTTAAACAAGGTCTTTTTTTTTTTTTAATTGTTCAGTTAAAATGCTTTTTAAGTCTAATGGTCAGGTGGTTGTCAGCCATTTGGAAGGAGAACAAGCTCATTTCTACCCTGCTTAGTTAATTATTGTGATTGTAAACAAAGGATGTACAATTCAAAGTCAGACAACATTTCACATGGATGATAGAGGTGATAATAGCTTAATTCCTGCTGGATTTTTTTTCTCTGCTCTGGCAAGTTCATACTGACCTTGTCCAAAATCTGATGACCTCCCTATTTTACTCAACTGTTTGGAAAGCCGGGCCTGCCATAGCTGGCCCTGAGGGGGTATCTGAAAGACCACTGAACCACTGACCCATGTCAAGACTGGATTTCAAGTCTGATCTACAGAGCCTCTGAAATAGTTATATATGGGGTTTATTACGCACAAAAGGCTAAACAGCTGCATTTTTCTGCTTATTAAATGTCATTATTAAAGTTACATATTGAATTTACTCAGTTTCTCATACAAGTCATTTTCTAGACTAATTTTAAATTTTGATCCTCTATCAGAGTTGGTATCTTTAAACTTGACCGTTTTGAAATGTGAGGAAAAGGTACTGACAAACCATGGCTAAACTGTAGTAAATTATCTTCCTGGTTGATGAAGAGACCAAGACAGTGGCATTTTAATGCTTAGAAAGATTTTGGGTTTTTCTGGCAAAAATTCCATATACCTCATAAAAAATCTAGTTAGGTTGTCATTATTGTTATAGCATGGTAATTTATGTTTATATCTTGTCAAACCTCAGTTATTACTAAAATGTTTGTATTTAAGAGTTTTGAGGTTATGAGACATGTCATGAAGGAAAGCCTATGAAAGCTATTTATACCAGTAAGATCTTATTTAAATTGGGTTGGATAGGATCTGTCTACCTTATGAGAAACTGTGACAGGGCTATGATATGCAAAGAAAAAAAAATTCCCTGTGTTTATTTTGTTCTTCTGAACAATAGAAAATGATCAGGTCCTTTTTTTGAATATCTAGTCAGTATCCTACAGTTTATAATATCACACTGTCTTTTATTTTTATATAGGAGTTGATCCCTGAATTTTATTATCTCCCTGAGATGTTTGTCAACTTCAATAATTATAATCTTGGAGTGATGGATGATGGGACAGTAGTGTCTGATGTCGAACTTCCTCCTTGGGCCAAAACCTCAGAAGAATTTGTTCACATAAACAGATTGGTAAGATAGTAATCATCTACTCTGTCTGTCATGAGCTTTTGCTCAAAGCATCTTTCATGTGTTGGTGTATAATCATTAACCCTTGCTCTTCTGGACAAAGCTGTAGGTGATAGGACTAACTGAAAGTGACATAATAGCTCAAGAATCCTTGTATATACTTTATGAAATGTTATTGAATTGATATATAATAGTTTATTTTATGCAGAAGTTAAGTTACATTCATATATACATGATGATTCAAAATTATAAGCGAAAGTTAGAAGTGAAATTGGGATTGTAAGTTTTTCCAAATATGAGCTTCTCTTTCCAGGAAAGGAACATAATTTTGTATTCCAGGTTAGAAGGCCATTGCACATTTTCATAATAGAAACAAGATTTTCAAATTATGTCCTGTATCTGTCATTTGAAGGAAATCTTCGTGTAATATTGAGAATATGAAAATGTTAAAAGCACATTGAATTTGTGCTTACAAACAACTCTTTAGTATCCTCTTTAGTGGATTCTTTAGTGTCCTTCATTATCTGGGTTCAGTATTATTTTTGAGACACTAATATGACTTTTCCTTTTTGCCTTTTAAGTTTCACAGAAGTTTGGAATCAGGGAGCTTTATTCTTAGTATTTAAAAGTAGAATCTTGGCCGGGTGCGGTGGCTCACACCTGTAATCCCAGCACTTTGGGAGGCCAAGGTGGGCGGATTACCTGAGGTCAGGAGTTTGAGACCAGCCTGCCCAACATGGTGAAACCCCACCTCTATTAAAAATACAAAAATTAGCTGGACGTGGTGGCAGGCGCCTGTAATCCCAGCTACTTGGGAGGCTGAGGCAGGAGAATTGCTTGAACCTGGGAGGCAGAGGTTGCAGTGAGCTGAGATCATGCCATTGTACTCCAGACTGGGTGACACAGTGAAACTCCGTCTCGAAAAAATAAAAAATAAAATAAATTTAAAAAATAAAAGTAGAATGTTTACCATACTCTACATTAAAAGTGAAATCTCAGTTGCATTATGTTTTTACTTCACATGTAAAAAAGGAAAATTATTGCATTTTTTTAATGTGGCATTCCTTTCTTTTCATACCAACAATTAATCCTATCTTCCAGATCCTATTACAGTCTCATTATTTTTGAAATTTTGGATTCTATATATGCTGGAAACAATGCAGGGGAGTGGAAAGAATATGTAAGCTTTAGAATCTGACCAGATTTCCCAATCCTTTATCAATCACATTGCTGGTTGTGGAACCTTAGCAGTTTAACCTTTCTGAGCCTTGGTTTCTTCATTTGTAATTTTGAAATTATGAGTAAACAATTGTAATTATGTATGTAAAATGCCTAGAATATTCTCTGGCTTATAGTAGGCACTCAGAAAATAGTAAATAATATTATTGTATCACAGTCTTATGGAACATGTTGCATTTTACTTTTACCCCAAGAATTTTTAAAGATTCTCACAAAGTTTCTGTGATTAAAGTGAGAGATGACGCTAAGCTTGCTCTGAAAGATACTGAAGGAAATGTCAAACCTTTAAATGCAGCAGGTGTCTATGGTCGTGTTTTTTTTCCCCAGGGATACACAAAAGTGAATAGAAGGTATATTCATACTACAACTTTTTTCTTTCAGTGATTTTTCTTTTAAAACAAATTCACTGAGGTATAATCTATATATAATAAAATACAACTTTTTAAAGTATGCAATTCAAGGAGTTTAGTAAGTGTATACAGTTATGTAACCGCCACTACAATCCAGCTTTAGAACACTCACGAGTACAAAAAGTTTCCTTGGGCCTCTTTATAGTCAGCCTCTGCTGCCACTGCCGGCTCCAGGCAATCACTGATTCTGTCTGTGTTTTGCTTTTCTAGAAATTTTATATTAATGGAATCATACAATATGTAGTCTTTTTATGCCTGTCTTCTTTCACTTAGCACGATGTTTTTTGAGATTCGTCCATGTTATGCATATATCAGTAGTTAATTTCTTTGTATTGCTGTATAGTATTCCATTTTATAGATATCACATTTTAAAATCTCTTTACTAGTTAATGGACTTTTTTTTCTAGTTTGGGCTATTATAAATATTTGCATGTAAGTCTTAGTGTGGACATCTGTTTTTATTTCTCTTGGGTAGATTTCTAGGAATTCCTGGGTCATATAATAAAAATGTTTACCGTTTTGTATTCCCACAATGTATGAAGTTTCAGTTTTTCCATATCCTTAACAAGACTTGGTATTGTCAGTCTTATTTATTTTAGCCATTCTAGTAGGTAGGTCATTGTTATTTTAATTTGCATTATCCTAATGACGAAAATGTTAATCATCTTTTCACCGACTTATTTGCTACTCATATATATATATATTCTTTGGTGAAGTATCCATTCAAATATTTTGCCTATTTTTAAATTGCGTTGTCTTTTTCTTAGTGAATTGTAAGAGATCTTTGTGTATTCTCCATAAAAGTCATTTGTCCAACATGTATTTTGAAAATATTTTTTAACTAGCTTTTTTTTCATTTTTTAGTGGTGTCTTTTGAATCACGATTTAAAAAATGTTTTAACTAAATATTAGATATTAAATATTTATACAATAAATAAAAGATACAAAATATCCTCATTATTGGTGAATATACTTTTAAGAAAAAATCATGTTCTGATCATTTTTTTATTGACACACTTTTTCTCAAATATGACTTGAAATTTTAAGTCTCAAGAGAATCAGTTTCTGTTAATCATTACCATAGTTAGTATTATTAATAATATAAAGAAGTTTGTTAGTATGTTTACTTCACTTTAAAGGAGCTCTAAAAGGCAGAAACATTTGAATAAGTTATATATTAAGTTTTTCACCAACATTTTGACAATTAAAAAATTTAATTGTATAAGTTAAGGAAAGCCGCTCTCCTGACAGTACCTCCCATCTCTACCCTCACTGCCTTCACCTCAGAAGAGCCAGGTCTATTTGGGACAGGTTTACAAGGGCACTAAGGAAAAGAAGATTGTGGTTTATCAAATGCTTTTGGCTACCCACGCTCTAAACTTGGACATGATTGTAAAGTTGTATACCAGATAATATTTTGCAGTATTAACTGTGCATTTGTTATAACATTATTATTAAGTTTACTTAATATTTTTCTCAGTGATTCCTACTGCTTGAGTTTTATAGATGTCTTCATTGTTTAGACTCTGAATTAGCTTACATTCCTAAACAGAACTGTGTATAAAATCACTGCAATTCAAATGCAAACATAGTTTAAAGTTGACTGTATATCTGGTCATTTTAATTCATAATTAGGAAAGATACTTGATTTTACATATATGTGCCTTTATGAAAGAATTTAATACCTCATTCATTCATTCCAAATATTTATTTTACACCTCTGATGAACAAAGTTTCCTTACAATATAGTCTATATTGATTCATTTTGTAATTTCTTTTTAACTTTCTACAAGTGACTAAATTGTTAGTATGGTATCTTATGTATTGGTTAGCATATTGTCACATAAGAGTTTCATCCCCCTCCTCTTTTTGGTTTACCACTTCAAGTCCACAGATTTTATGCAATGATTGCAGCTCATGAAATGCATACTACTTTGATCTGTGACCTTTTTGTGGTGCTAATCGGGTTCCTGATATCATTATACCTTACTCATTAATCATATTTCCTGCAGCCCGTCAGGCAGCCAGACAGCACAATCCCTGTTTTCAGCCCTCTGTTGGCAGGTTTCTGCTTTTCCAGATTATTACAGACGATACTTCGGCTTCTCATAGCCAGAGCCACATCAAGCTGTGTGTTACAATTAAAGTCAGATGGTCCTCAGGTTGAACAGGGATATAGTATTGCAGCTGTCCCTCTTCCTGGAACAAACCAGCACCAAGAACAGATGATCTATAGGACAGTGAATGATAACAGATTATACAATACTTGGTTGGTAGCAGGGGATCAGAGAATTAATTAACTGACATACTCATTTTAAGATACCCAGCATGTCTTTTTTAAGTATTTGGTTGTTAATTCAAGAGGATAGGATATTTTTAGGAGCATGATTTTGGTAGTGAACCAGTAATGCTGCATTCTCTGTTTGTGTTAGAGGACTGTAACTACTGTCTCACCCAACGACTCTTATCCTCAGTTTTCTGTAAGTAATGAAGATCTAAATGTAGGATTGGAAAACTGGCTAAGTGGATGGGCTTATGAACAGAAGATAATATCCTACATATTTTAGAAGGAAAACTCACCTAAATTTCATTAGTTTTTCAGAGAAGTAAACTATATTTTGTTCTGAACAGTTGGAATCAGGGTAAAACCAAAGCAGTCTTAATTATATCCCTGAGATTGGTCCCTGTTATCTACTATTACCTGAACAAGGAAAAAAATTTATTTCAGATACTGCATCAGAAATATAAATGAGAAACAGGCTTTCATACTTTCACATAATAGAAAAATTTCTGAGTTCGGAATGCCCATCATCTGTCTCTTAAGATATAATGTCAGTGTTTAGACCTATATATTATACTGCCTCTTATAACCTTCAAGTTTCATGTTGAATAAGAGTCAAAGAAAACCATACTCTGGGCAGAATCACTAAAAGTTGGCCTTTAAAAGTAGAGCGTTTTGTTTTAGCCAAAGGATATATAATATACATAATTGATTCAAATTATAATAGTTCATTCATTTAACATGTATTTATTGAGTGCTTGCTTATGGACCAGCACTATTAGATTCGATGAATAAGAGACAATATCCCTATTTGTTTGGAGATTACCTTCTCTTTGATACCTTGTTGAAGTAGAAAGCTTCTCAAGGCCTGGAGGTGGGATTAATATAGCAAAGGAAGCGTTCTCTTGTTGAATTGTCCTAAGGTTACCAGTTAAAATCGCATTTACTTTTGTGTATGTTCTATAGCTTTTGTCTCCTCTACTATTTCATAATGGTGACACAAATAGTACTCACTTAACAAGGTAAAGAAAAATAAAATGAATATACTATCAGCTTTCCATTATCATCAGAGAATATGTGGACAAATTAAAAGAGATGCTGTCCTTTTATAGTATTGCCTGACAGGAAAAAACAAGGTTGATGAAGAAATAAAATCTAAATTTGTTTCTATCATTGCTAAAATTTAAATCTATTCAACATAAACCTTTATAGATCTTACACCTCTGAATGAATTAGGGCAATCTTGTATAATTTTTTTCTCTGAATGAAAAATTTACACTTCTCAAGTGATGACAGCAAAGAGACAGTCTCATGCCCCCCACTGAACAAGAGTGGGGAAATGACATTCTTAAGACCACTGACCAGACAACATTTAAAAAAAAAAAAATTTTTGGAATTGAAATGCCAGAAGCTTTTTTCAAATTGTTGTTTTTGTTGTTGTTATTGTTTCCTTTTCATTTTCCATATTGATAATGATGTGGCCAAGAATGTAAACAGCCGTGGTGGCTGCAGTTGGAAATAATTATTGTTAGCTGAGGTTATCTCCCTCTCATGTCTTCATCCTGTTTACTCCCAGTGCAGTGGTTGGATTTTGGATTTAAATTCCCTGGGAATGTAGGAAGATAGGTATGAAGAGTCTAAAATTACTATTGTTTGGTTTGCTTTTAGCCGTGATGTGTAATTTACTGTGAAATTTTTAGTTAAAAAAGGAGGACACCTAAATAAGATGAAAAAAAGATTTACCATATTGATAGATTGTTAATTCTCCCCAAATTTATTTATAAAGTCAATATAAAAATACAAAAACTATTCAATAGGTTTACTTTGTTTTGTTGGAAGATGATAAACTGATTTTAAAGAGCAAAGGACCATTATGGCCAAAATCCTCTTGGGGAACAAGAGCAGATTTCAGAGGGACTTGCTTTACCAGATATCAAAAATTATTATAAAGCTATAGTAATTAGGGAAGGAGAAGTAGTACAAGAAAAGTGAACAGAGAACCCAGAAATAGACCAGGATATATAAAGAAACCTCATCAGTTATAGAGCTGGTATTGCAGAACTGTGGGGAAAGGAAGGACTTTTCAATTTAGGATTCTGAGATAAATATCTTATTAGTTTCCTAGGGCTTCTGTAACAAAGTATGATTATCTGGGTGGAAACAACAGAAATTTATTGTCTCACAGGTTTGGAGGCTAGAGGTCTGAAATCAAGGTTTAGCAGGGTTGATTTCTCCTAAATGCTGTACGGGAAGGACCTGTTCTAGCCCTCTGATTGGCTTATATATGGCTGTCTTCTCCTTGTGTCTCTTCACATCATCCTCCCTCTATGCATGTCTGTCTGTCCAAATTTTTCCTTTTAATAAGGACACCATTCATATTAGGTTAAGGACTCACCCTACTCCAGTATGGCCTATCCTAAATAAAGACTTCTGTAATGACCCAATTTTCAAATAAGGCCACCTTCTGAGGTGCTGTTAGGTTGAAACTTTAACATAAAAATTTGGGGGGAGTGGCCACAATTCAACCTATGGCAGATATATGGGGAAAAAAATTTTAATTGGAACCTTATTTTATGCCACAAACAAAATGAAAGTATATTAAAGCTTTATATATAAAGGTAAAACTATAAACTTTAACAAGATAATACAGGAGAATTTCTATGTGATGTTGGAATAGGGAAAGATTTTCAAGCAAGAAACAAAAAAGTGAAATATGATATATTATATAAATTGATTTTTGGTTGTTAAACCAACCTTGCATTCACGAATATATTACACTTATATGTTTTAAGTTCTTTTGATATGTCCTGGATTTTTGTTTTGTTAGTATTTTCTTGAGGAATTACTACTTTTGAGGATTTTTGAATCTATATTTATGAGGAATATTAGTTTGTAGTTTTCTTGTGATATCCTCATCTGACTTTATTATCAGGGTAATACTAGTTTCATAGAATGAGACATGGCAGTGTTCCTTCTTCCTCTATATTTTTGAAGGACTTTGTGAAGGCTACGTATTATTTCTTCTTTAAATGTTTGGTGGAATTCACCACTGACGCTATTTAGGCATGGCCTTTTCTTTGTGAGAAGATTTTAAATTACCAAATCAGTTTTTTTACTTTTTATAGGTCTATTGAGATTTTTTTTATTTTTTCTAGACTCTATGTCAGTAATTTATTTCTTTCTTGGAATTTGTCCATTTAATCTAAGTTGTCTAATTTATTTTTATAAAGTTGTTCATAGTATGACTTATTATCATTTTAATTTCTCTAAGGTTAGTAATGATATTACCTCATTTATACTGATTTTTGGTAATTGGTATTATCTTTTTTTCTAGTTCAGTCTTGCTAAAAAGTTTTGTTAATTTTGTTGTCTTTTCAAAGAGCCAACTTTTTGTTTCACTGGTTTCCTCTATGGTGTCGCTGTGTTCTCTTTTGTTGAGTTTTCACTCTAATATTCATTCTTTCTTTCCTTTTGCTTGCTTTGGGTTTAGTTTACTCTAACCAGATTATTAAATTGGAAAACTAGTTTTTTTATTTGAGTTCTTCTCTTCCAATATCAGGTTTTCCAATTACAATTTTCTCTTTATGTGTGGTTTTTGCTGTATCTCGTAAATTTTGATATTTTGTTTCCTTGTTTTCATTCAGCTTATGCAATTTTCTAATATTCCTGTGGTTTCTTTCTTGGCTTATGGATTGTTTAGAAGTGCATTGCTTGGTTTCCAAATATTTTCCAAAATCCCCTTCTGTATTTTCCAAATCTGTATTTTCCGAATTTTCTCCTGTATTTTCTATTTTTAATTTCATTGTGATTGGAGAGCATACTGTGTATGATTTCAGTTGCTTAAAATGTATTGAGACTTGTTTTCAACCTAGCATGGGGTCTCTGTGGGAGAATTCTTCATGTTATCTTTAGAAGAATGGATATTCTGCTATTGTTGAGTGTTCTGTGGATGTCAGTTGATTGACTTGGTTTTTTGTGTTTAACTATTCTATATCTTTGCTGACTTTCTGTCTAGTTGTTTTTTTGTGTTTGTTTTTGTTTTACTAGTGGGATACTGAAGTCTCCAAATGCTGTTTTCAATTCTATCAGTTTTTGCTTCATGTATATTTGGGCTCTGTTGTTAAATGCATATGTTAGTTTCCTATAGCTGCTGTAGCAAATTACTGCAAACACTTGGTGGCTTAAACAGCAGAAATTTATTCTTTCACAGTTCTAGAGTCCAGAAATCTGAAATCAGTATCACATTCCGTCCAGAGGATGTCTGCCTGTGTCTTCACATTGCCTTCTTTTCCGTCTATAGCCAAATCTCTCCCGGTCTCCATTTTCTAAAGATACATGTGATTGCATTTAGGGTCCTCCCTCATAATCAGGATAATCTTCCCATCTCAAAATCCTCAGTTGAGGCCAAGTCATGCCTGTAATCCCAGCACTTTGGGAGGCCAAGGCAGGCAGATCACCTGAGGTCAGGAGGTCAAGACCAGCCTGGCCAACATGGCAAAACCCCATCTCTACTAAAAATACAAAAAATTAGCTAGGCATGGAGGCGTGTGCCTGTAGTTCCAGCTACTGGGGAGCCTGAGGCAGGAGGATCGCTTGAACCTGGGAGGTGGAGGTTGCAGTGAGCTGCAATTATGCCACTGCACTCCAGCCTGGGCGACAGAGTGAGATTCTGTCTCCAAAAAAAAAATTCCTCAATTTAATGACATTGCAAAGAACCTTTTCCCATATAATGTAGCATTTTACAGATTCCAGGGAGTCGGACCTGATATCTTCCTGGGGTTGAGGGGTACATTTTTCAGCCTATCACAGTGCATATATGTTTATAATTGTTATGTCTTCCTGATAAATTAACCAACTTTTTAGTCATAAATTGTCTCTGTTTGTTTTTAGTAATTTTTGAGTCTGTTTTGCCTGATACTGTTAAAGCCACTTCAGTTCTCTTATGGTAACTGTTTGCATGGTATACCTTTTTCCATTATTTTATTTTCAACCTATTTTTTTGGATTTTGGACACTTTCAAAATGTCTTTTGTAGATAGCGTATAGTTGGATCATGTTACTTATCTAGACTGACAATCTCTGCCATTTGAAGTGTTTATTCACATTTAATGTTATTATTGATAGCATAATAGCACAATCCAGATAGCATCCAATAGCATAATCCAGAAATAGATCAGCACATGTAAAGAAATCTCATCTAGTATAGAGTTCTATAATAGTTGGATTCATGTCTACCATTTTATTAATTATTTTCTTTAGTCTTGGGTCTTTTTGTTTTTCTGTTCCTCCTTTATCATCTTTGTTGTATTAAATAATATTTCTGTTCTACTATTTTCATTAATTTTTTTTACTATGTATTTGTTTTAGTTCTTTTCTTAGTCATATTTATAGAGACTACAATATACATTTTATTTTTTGAGACAGAATCTCACTCTGTCACCCAGGCTAGAGTGTAGTGGTACAATCACGGCTCACTGCAGTCTCAACCTCCTGGGCTCAAGCTATCCTCTCACCACAGCCTCCTGAGTAGCTGGGAGTACAAACGTGTGCCACTACACCCAGCTAAGTTTTTTATTTTTCATAGAGATGAGGTCTCACTATGTTGCCCAAGCTGGTCTTGAACTCCTGACCTCAAGCAATCCTCTCATCTTGGCTTCTCAAGGTGCTGGGCTTATAGGCATGAGCCACTGTGCCCAGTCTGCATTTTAAATTATCACAATTTACTTCAGGTTAATACCAACTTAATTCCAGTAAAATATAGCAGCTTTGCTCCAACTCAGCTCCATTCCTTACCCCTAATTTGTGCTATTATATATATATATATATATATTACATTTATATATAAGCCTACTATGCAGTGTTATAAATGTTGTGTTATATGATCTTTTATCTCCTAAAGAAGTTAAGAGAAGGAGAAAAAATATCTGTTAATTGTATTCACTACTTTACCTTAATAGAAACATTTCAAAATGGCATCAGAAGAGTGCATCAGGTACTCAGCATCATCTAGGAATGGAATTAAAACGTCATACAGTAAAAGTTCTATAGAATTGAGGTTTACACTTTCAAATACCAGTGGTTTTCACCATTTCCCTTGAAAAGAAATCTTTTTATGAAATGGATTACACATTTCTTTGCCTCTTAAATGGAGAATTCTTTCTGAAATTAAATCTTAAATAGCCTTTTCTATATTACTAACAATTGAATATTCCAGACATTTTCCATGATGCCTTGAAGTTTCTGAGATGCATAGAGCTTTTTGTTCCTCACTTAAAATGACCTACATTCCTTTGCTTTCTTTTAGCTTTTCTGTCAGCATTCAAAGTTCTCTTCTATGTCAGATGTCACTTCTCTGTCAGGGTTTCCATCTTGTTGTGATTGATTATGTTATTTAATGCATATATGGCTGGGTTAAAAACTTGAGGAATGACCCAATGCCTCCCACCGTTAAAGTTCATGAGCTTTTTGCTTGTTTTCCTCTTGGCCTTCAGTTGCTTTGAGTTTGACTGTGTTCTAGATTCTCTGAACACCTAAATTCTGAACTCTGGATAAATTAGAGTAAACCGCATTTTGTTTAGTGACATGTTATTGTGCTAGATACAAACTAAATAAAATAAAATGACACTATTTCTAATATATGCTACATCCATGGTAGAAAAGTATTCAAATTCTGTGTTTATTCTGGGGTAAGTAACTTCTATGATTTTCTACCATGTTGTTAGTATTTCATTAAAATATATTAATGATTTTTAAATTTTGGAAAGAATAATAGAAAATTCCTCCCCATGGGTATCTCATCTATATAATTGAAAAGGATTGTCTAATAGTGGTTACTCTTCCCTATAGACTTCAGCCTCAGTGATATAGCTGAAAGTGTGGGGGGAAATGCCAGATTTCTCCCTCTTCCTGACACAGGAACCTGTAATAGTTAGGCTTCTAGCTTGAGTTACTCCTCATGCTTTTCTTACTCACCACAGTGCCTGCCACATGTTCTTCTCATCGTTGCAGTATGGGCCTACCCTACTCCTTTTTTAGCCAAATGATACCCTAAAGCGTGCAACATTACCCTTCTTATCACTATGCTCTCAAAAAGCAAAATAATCTAAAAACTTACAAATACTCTTCTCAGAACTCTCATCTTCTTTGAAACATTTCAGAAACACCCCTATATATTATTTCCCAATTATTACTTGAGATGGTATTGTGCAGATAGCTGATCTAATTCATTTTAGAGCAGTTTTTCAATTATTTCTCTTTATTGATTATTAAACATTTCTTCATGTGAGATTCAGTAATGTCCATAATTAAATTGCAAAGACCCTGCCAGACCCTTTGGAGTTCAGAATCTTCTATGGTGCATGAATTTGGCACAGTGGCTGCTCATGATATCAATAGTAATTACACCTTATAACTATTTGACACTTTATTCAAAATACTTCTAGTTTGGGTGGTGTTTTTTTTTTTTTTTTGAGACAGAGTCTCGCTCTGTCGCCCAGGCTGGAGTACGGTGGCACAATCTCAGCTCACTGCAACCTCTGCCTTCCAGGTTCAAGCAATTCTCCTACCTTAGCCTCCCAAGTAGCTGGGACTACAGGCACTCACCACCACACCTGGCTAATTTTTTGTATTTTTAGTAGAGACTGGGTTTCACCATGTTGGTCAGGCTGGTCTCAAACTCCTTAAACTCCTGACCTCAAATGATCTGCCCACCTCAGCCTCCCAAAGTGCTGGGATTACAGGTGTGAGCCACTGTGCCCAGCCAGGTGTATATTTTGTCATCTATTTCTTAATTTCATAATTTCATAATTTCTTTCTTTAAGGTTTTGAAATACCTTTTTGCACTGACTTCAGGAAAAAGAAATAAACAAAACTTCGTTTATGGTAACTTAGTGCTTGTCCAAAGTTACTATAGGTTTGAAGTTAAAAAAAAGAAGGGGAAGGAGAAGGGAAAGGAGAAGGAGAAGAAGAAGAAGAATAAAGATAGATACTTTTTATAATAAATAAAGTTAAAAGATGGCTAGAAATCCCAGTATTTAATTTTTCATTTTTAATCTTTGTGTAAATTATCATGGTAGTGTGCTGCCAGTTACAGCTGGTAGTCATCGTTTCTGCCAGGGGCTAATGATAATGGCTAGAGAAGAGAAGTGAGGCTAATGGGCTTGCAATATGAAATTCACAAGAAGAAATTGAATTCACAGAGGAATGCTTGCTCACCAAGTTCACCTTGCCACCACCATTGCTTTCAGTAGTGCTCTGATTACAGGCAACTTCTGCCCAGTGGTGCTGTGCAGGAGCTACCTGTAACCCCTCCCCTGCCTGTGTTTCTGGCATTGGGCCATGGCACCTGCAGTGGCAATCTATCTGAAAAGCAGCGGCTCTGCTGTGGATTTTGTTCTGCCTCTGGATGCTTTCATGCAACTCTGCACAGGGTTACCCGATAAATGACTGCTTACTGTGGTATTTATGTCTGTTTGATTTGCTGGTAACTGTTGTATCTCAAACGAAAATTTTTTAGCAAAGACTTCTGTATATACTAGCAAATTTCCTTGATTATGTTAAGCACTGTGACCTTCCCACCTACCCCCAAAAAAAAGAAAAAGAAAGAAGAGGATTGCCACATGCTTATCCAGAACGGCTTAGTTTTTTGTGGTCCGGTTGATTCCTTTCTATATTTTTAATGATAATTCTATATTTTAGAATTTATATATAGAGAGATAGATAATTCTATATTTTAGAATTATCATTAGAAAATAGAGAAACTTTAGGATAAATATCAAAGTATTGCAATGCTAGGAAACAATGAATAGTTGTGTGAGTATTATATAAATAAACAAAGGTAGGCCATTTTTTCTCTCCACTAACAGTTATTCTAAATAAATGTTAAGCTACTTTCTAAAGAAAAAGTAGATATTCTGATTCTTGTTTTTAAGCAAAGGCAAATTTAGTTTGTATTATTTTTATTGTATTAAATGCCATGACTATAGTACCTGGTTTTTATTTCGAAAAATTTATATCTCAAAATTTTCTGAGGCACTTAGAATTTCTATAGCTTAAATCAATTTTTGAGTTTTTGTTTCTTTTCTTCCCCCCCTTTTTTCTTTCTTAATCAGTTATTCATTCACTTTATCGTTTCACTTTTTTTGTTCATATACTTATGCCATACTAAAAATAAAATATTTTGTTTGTAGCAATATGCTTAGGCGTTGTTTTTAAAATAAGTTCTTTTTTTTGGTCTACGGCTGTACCACCCTAAATGTGCCTGATCTCTTCTAAAATAAGTTCTTTTTTTGTATTTTATTTCCAAATAATTTCAAACTTACAAAAACTTGCAAAAAAAAAAAAAAAATAGCACACAGATTTCTTTTTTTTTTTTTTTTTTTTAGTAGAGACGGTGTTTCACTGTGTTAGTCAGGATGGTCTCGATCTCCTGACCTTGTAATTCGCCCATCTCGGCCTCCCAAAGTGCTGGGATTACAGGCGTGAGCCGCCGCACCCACAGAATTCTTATACACTTTTCTCAGGTTCACTATTGTTAACCTTTTTCCCTCCCTCTTTTTTATGTGAGTTTTCCCTCTCCCTCCCTTCCTCCTCTCTCCTCTTTTTTCACCCTGTCTGTGGTATATGTGTATATACTCACACACCCACATAATTATACATACACACAATATTTTTACTGAATCCCTTAAGGTAAGTTACATACTTCATGGTCTTTTACCTCTAAATATTTCAGTGTGTACCTCCTAAAAATAGGGATATTTTCTTATGTAACTACAGCACAGTTATCCATTTTATAAACTTATGTTGATGTAATACTTTCATCTAATTTACTCTTCATATATACCCACTTTTGTTAGTGATACATAACATGTAGTATTTATATCATTTTTACGCTGCAATATGGGATCCAGTTTAGGGTAAATTACTGCTTTTAGTTGCCATGTAAATTCTTAGAAGTTACTTTTCCTGTAACCCTACTTGTATTAGTTTCCCAGGGCTGCCATTACAAAGTATAGTAAGTCCTCACTTAACATCACGGATAAGTTCTTGGAAACTGGGACTTTAAGTGAAATAATTACAATAGGTTCTCAGATAATGTCATTTAGTTATGATGTTATAAGAAAAAAAAATTGCTTTCATTGTATGTCATTTTGCTTACAGTCACAGTTTCCAAGAACCTATTGACAATGTTAAGTGAGTAATTACTGTCCCACAAACTGCATGGCTTAAACAACATACGTTTATTGTCTGACAGTACTGGAGGCTTTGAGTCTGAGATCATGGAGTCAGCAGGGCCATTCTCCCGTGGAAGGCGATAGAGAAGGATCTGTTCCAGGCCTCTCTCCAAGCTTCTGATAGGTCCTTGAATTGCAGCCGTGTAACCTCGGTCTTCACAAGGTGTTCTCCCTGTGTGCATATCTGTCTCTGTGTCCACATTTTCCCCTTTTTATAAAGACACCAGTCATATTGGATTAGGGAACATCCAAATGACTTCATTTTAACCTGTTTACCTCTGTAAATAACCTATCTCTAATCTCATTTTGAGGTACTGGAGGTTAAGACTCCAACATATGGAGTTGTGTTGGAGGGGACACAGCTCAACCCATAAGACTCACTCAACTACTTGTTCTGTCTTTTTGAAAGAAAACTTTTCTATTTTTTTATTTTAAGACAGCATCTCATTGTCACCAGGCTGGAGTGCAGTGGCTGATCATAGCCTACTACAGCCTCAAACTCCTGGACTCAAGTGAGCTTCTCGAGTAGCTAGGACTATAGGCACATGCCACCACGTCTAGCTAATTTTATTTTTTTGTGGAGATGGGGATCTCCTAATGTTGCCGAAGCTGGTCTCAAACTCCTGGCTTCAAGCCATTCTCCCTCCTTGGCCTCCCAAAGTGCTGGGATTACAGGCTGAGCCACTGCACTTGGGCTCAAAATGTTCTTTGAAACTGTCTTTTTATGATATCCTCCTGTTTTCATTTTTATTAAGCTGTATTATAGTTATTCCATTATGCTCTACACCAGAGAATAAGATATAATGGATTCTGACTCAAATTCGTTTTAAAAGTAAAATGACAAAATTTTGATCCAGGTTTTTTTTGAAGAAATATAATCTGCATCTCAGCAGCACATCACTTGTGCATGTTTCTGGATCATCCCAAAAACATTCTAGTTGGTGCCATAGGAAACCACATAAAATAACTATTTCTCTTTAAACTATATGAAGATATTTATAAATTGGATACTCCCTAAATTGGAGGCTCTCACAAATACTGCTTAAAATTCTTCAGTGGTTACTTGTAGCCTTCCCAGCTTTACAACATGACTTGGAATGTTCTTCACAATTTACCTGCTTGCTTCCCCAACTTCATCTCT
Source organism: Pongo pygmaeus (assembly GCF_028885625.2). NCBI lineage: Eukaryota > Metazoa > Chordata > Mammalia > Primates > Hominidae > Pongo > Pongo pygmaeus. The sequence continues at coordinate 163,327,546 of NC_072376.2, read as the reverse complement.
TGAAAACTATAGTCCAGTAACACTGAACAAGGTACACTTCTCTAAAATAGCTGTGTTCTCTCACATCTTATAAGCTGTTTCCTTTGCCTACAAAAATGCCACATTCCTCCTGCTTGGGAAGCCTTGATTGATTGATTGATTGATTGATTGTTTGATTGACAGAGTCTCACTTCATCACCCTGGCTGGAGTGCAGTGGTGCAATCTCTGCTCACTGAAACTTCCGCCTCCTGGGCTCAAGCGATTCTCATGCCTCAGCCTCCTGAGTAGCTGGAATTACAGGTGCCACACTACCACACTCAGCTGCTAATTTTTGTATTTTTAGTAGAGACGGGGTTTCACCATGTTGGCCAGGCTCATCTCAAGCTCTTGACCTCAAGTGCTGTAATCCCACCCAAAGTGCTGGGATTACACATGTAAGCCACCACGCCCATCCAGAAAGCCTTTAATTATACCTCTATCCACTCTTCAACATTCCCTCACCACCAACCACACCAACAGAGTCCGCCTGAGATGTTTCTCCTGTGTTCTCTTTTAAGTAGACATACTTAACAGCTGGCATTTTAGTGGTGGCGCAGCATCTCATTTTCACCATGAGATGTTGAGCCACTTGAGGACCTCTCTTATTCTTTGTTTTTGCAACTGTAGCACAATATCTGGTCTATATGGGGTATCATGGTCATGTTTGCTGAATGAAAAATGGATGAGTCTTCAAAAAGTATCAGAAGAGAACCAAAATGCTTTATGACAACAGCAGAGCTTAAGCGTCTTGAGAACCAACTTTGCCCAAGAATATTGATTAGTAGTTTCTGCCATGGTCACAGGAAAGGAGAATTTAGCGTTTTGTGTCTGTGTGTGTCATACCCGAATAAGAGTCTATTGGTGCAAAAGAGCATATCCAATAGTGATATTCATAAAATAAGTGACACAAAATAGTCCATGCAGGATGGGCACAGTATTTCAATAAAATACAGGCAGTTAAGTAAAGGTAATTTCTAGTTGAGTACATAACTGAGACAGAAAATATGTGCATAGCAATTTTAAGGTATGTTAATAAAAAAGATAAAGAATTTACTAAAATTAAATTGCAAGAATTCTGCAACCATACTTTCTTTGCAAATTAATTTTCTGTATTTTAATTTCTTGGGATATATTTATATTTGGCAGTATAGGATGGGATTTTCAAAAACGATATTGAAAAGGGCTGGGCATGGTGGCTCACACCTGTAAATCCCAGCACTCTGGGAGGCTAAAGCAGAGGATTGCTTGAGCCCAGGAGTTCGAGACCAGCCTGAACAACACAGCAAGACTCTGTCTCTACAAAAAACAAAAAAACTTATCTAGGTGTGGTAGCACATGCCCATAGTTCCATCTACATGGGAGGCTGATGTGGGAGGATCACTTGAGCCCAGTAAGTAGAGGCTGCAGTGAGCTGTGATGGCACCACTACACTCCAGCCTGGGTGACAGAGCAAGACCCTGTCTCAAAAAAAAAAAAAAAAGAAAGAAAATTGGAAAACAAGTCTAAAATGATTAGGTGTAAGATATCCACCTTCATGAATGCCTCTTAATTAATAGTTTCCTCTATTACTTAAGAAATATATTAGTTATTCAGAAGTACAAAGTAATTTTTCCTATAAATCATGTTTTATACCAAATGCAATAGTTATTTTTCAGTAAAAGCAAAATAATTGTTCTATATAGCATACTAGAAACATTGAGAGCAAAAGTAAGGACCACTTTTTGTCCAGCAGCATTTACTTTTTCATTTTTATGAGCTCGTCAAATCTACCTCTGTCAATTGGCTTATTTTCTTCTGGGCTCCACGGTATTTTTCTTTGAAAGTGTTTTACTGCATTTCCCTTCGGTTAGTCTTATTGATTGTATGGTAAGTTTGTAATTGTTTTTTCTAAGTAAAATCTTTCATACATTGTACTTTGTTAGTCCCATGCTTATTTAGATCTGTTCCATTCACCATCTCACATATTTCTATTCCACCAACGGAATGTCTGTGGGGGAAAAACTCTTGTCAGGATCTCATGTTCCCTTATTTTCTTCTTTCTACTTTTTTTTCTGTGCTAGAGAAGATACTAAAATATATATGTAATTATTTTTGTAATGCTCATTGTATAACATTTTCAATAGACAAAATTTATATTTTGCTTTGTTTAATGGGATTTTGTTCATTAAACTTTAGATTTTTAGAAGGATAATAAGAGCTGTCATGCATTGAACACTTAATAATATGCACCAGACATTGTTGTAAGCCATTTATGGATCAACTCATCTAGGTCTCACAATAAGTTTACGAGGTAAGTGCTATTATTACTCTCAACCTATAGATTAGAAACTTGAGGCATAGAGAGTTTAGGTAACTTGTGAGTTTAGGTAACTTGTCACAGCAATAATAAATATTGAACTGGGATTCCAGTGCAAGAAACCTGTGTTGTTATACTCTACATTATACTTCCTATGATAAAATTATACTACTGCATATATTTTAATAAGTTTTAGTTGTACAAATGAGACCATACCTATTTTAAGAATACATTCTTAGGCCTGGCATGGTGGCTCATATCTATAATCCCAGTGCTTTGGGAGGCCAAGGGAGGAGGATTGCTTGAGCCTGGGAGTTTGAAACTAGCTTGGACAACATAGTAAGACCCTATCTCTACAAAAAGTAAAAATATTAACTGGGCATGGTGTCATGTGCCTGTAGTCCCAGCTACCTGGGAGCCTGAGGCAGAAGGACGCTTGAGCCTGGGAGGTTGAGGCTGCAGCAAACCCTGATTGTGTCACTGCACTCCAGACCAGGCAACAGAGCAAGACCCTGTCTTCAAAAAAGAAAAAAATGAATACATTTTTATATCGTACATTGTATGAAAATAGGCACTTAATGAGAAGAAAATTACTTTCATTTTTCACTTCTCATCAGAAAAAATATGAAGATTTATTTTATTTTAGAATTTGGAGAAAAAAATTTAGAATATAAAAATGTAGTATATAAAATGTGTTTATGTGTATGATATCTCAATGTAATAAAATACAAGGACATACACCTACTCCAGTGTCTTAAAGCTTCAGTGTTTTTTTGCTTTTCTCTTTCCATTCCTTTTCAAATGTTTTTAGTGATTAGTTATTATTTTTAATAATGGAAAAAATAGTAAATTGTGTTTTGAAAGTGGAAGCAAGTGGCAAATAAAGTTTTGTAGTTGTATTAAGATTTCCCAGAGAATCAGAGCCAATAACAACATCTATATATGTTTATGTGTGTGTGTTTGTATAATAAAAGAAACCTATGCGACAGCCATATAGAAAATTCATTGTCCTAATCATTTCCTATTTTTTCTAGACTATAAGTTTATTCATTTCATATGGCACTTGTCAAGTGTCAGTACCTGGGAAAGGCTTATGAGCAAACATTTTTCATCAAACTCTAATTAGTAAATAAACCAATACATTCGTATTCTACTACTAGTTGATTCTCTAGAGTGATTGAAAAGAATTTTCCCTCAATAGCTTTTCCATGTAGACTACTATTATGGTTAATTTTATATGCCAACTTGAGTGGGCTGAGGGATGCCCAGATAGGTGATAAACATTATTTCTGGGAGTGCGTGTGTGCGTGTGTGTGTGTGATGAGATTTATTATGGGAATTGGCATGTGTGATTATGGGGGCTGAGAAGCATCACAGTATGCTATATTCAAGCTAGAGACCCAGAGGCTGGTGGTACAATTCAGCCCAAGTGTGAAGTCTTAAGAACCAGGGGAACCAATGGTGTAACTCCCAGTCTGATGCCAAAGGCCTGAATTCCCAGGAGTAGGGCACTGGTATAAGTCCCTGAGTCTGAAGACTCACAGACCAGGAGCTCTAATGCCTAAGGGCAAGAGAAGATGGGTGTCTCAACTCAAGGAGTAGGTGGAGGGAATTCATCCTTCTGCTTTTTTATTCTGTCCTGGCACTCATTGGATTGGATGATACTTGCCCATGTTAGTGAGAGTGGATCTTCTTTGTTCAGTGTGCTGATTGAGATGCTAACCTCTTCTGGAAACACCCTCGCAGACATTCCCAGAAATAATGTTTTACCAGCTATCTGGGCATCCCACAGCCCACTCAAGTTGACACAAAATTAATCATCATAATAGTCTGCAGGGGAAAGATGCTGAGGAAAATTTTTTTCGATTCTGGAGAATCAATTACCAGTAGAATACTGTAGATTGTACTGAAAGATTGTTGGCTTATTTACTAAATAGCGATTGATTAAAAATGTTCACTCAGACCTTTCCCAGACACTGATATTTGACAAGTGCCATATGAAACGAATAAGCTTATAGTATAGGAAAATATTAAGATAATGGAATTTTTTGTATGGCCGTTGCATAGGTTTCTTGGGAAAGAATAGCCAGGGATAAGGCTTGGGAGGTAAGTTGAGGTCACATTTATGAAGAGGCATTTATACCTTGCTGAGGAGTTGGTACTTTCTCTTACAGACATCCAGGAACTGCTAAAAAGACGTGGGAATGATATAATTATATTTAATTTATTCATTAGGAAGATGGCAGTGTGAGTATCGGACTCAAGCTAGGAAAGAATGGAGACAGGAAAATCAGTTAGGAGGCCATAACAGTTAAAGGGAATTAAGCAGGAGATGATGACCTTAGTTAAAACAATGACAGAGAGGACAGAGAAGACATTCTAGATTCTAGAGACATATCAGAGTCATAAAGAACATAAGGGGAAGAAGTTGAAATAATATTGAGATTTTTAACTAAGGTTACTGCATGAATTGTCATACTAACAATTGAAATAGGCATTACAGAAAGAGGAAGAGATAAGTTCTTTGAGGAAGATAAATTCAGTTTTAGACATGTTACAGTAAATATATTAATATGGAATTTAAATATATTAAGGTAAATAATAGGATAGATGATAATTATATTATGTACACTTAAATCCCATTTTTGTCTTCTTTAGTAATAGATAATATTAGCATATAATTGATTGAAGTAATTAGAACATCTTTTCCTAACTCTTCTGGCTCATTTTTACCACACTAGCCTTTCTTATCTGTTATATGAACTACGGTAATAACGTCCTTCTAGTCTCCCTATCACTTTTTTATATATCTGATATACTGCTGATAAATTTGTCTTGCAAATGAGCAGTACAATTGTGTTACGCTCCTGCATTTAAGCCATGACTACAAGCATATAATAGTGTTTATTCAGGTACTCACTGGTCTTGGGTGGGATTGTTCCCTACAGACCACCTGCTCCCCACCAATCTCACCATGATACCTCTGCTACATGTAGATTAAGCTTATAGTATATTATCACAAAAATATTCTGTTTTCAACATTCTATTTTCAAATAACTCTTACACCAAGTGAAATCTGTGCCATGTAAATTCTACCCATTGGTAATCATTCTAGCTCTAAGGCTTAAACAAAGCAAATTAAATCTCACTTTAGTCCTGATATATAAAGACAATAGCCATGCCTCCCAGGTTTTCTTTCTTTCTATGACATCACAGTTGTACTTTCTACTTCTCTTTTAACCCTTTACTCTGCCATTTATTATACTTTCTACCTATTAGCTTTATCCTCCTGTGCCCCCTCCTCCGTTACTTGTAAATAGTGACTTAAACTTAGTAAACTTTCAGTGAATATTCATTGATAGACCTACAACTCTAACTTAAATACCATAATTAACATATCTAATTAATTTGATCACATATTTTACACTTTTCATATCAACTGCCTCTGTAATTTTATAAAATTTTATGACATATGCATGATCATGTCTGGATGAATATGCATTCATATTCAGAATATTTGGAGATTAATCCCAGAGCTTCAGTATTAGCTAACTTTTGACCACAGCTGTGTTACTTAACCTGTCTTGGCTGTAAATAGATAATAGATATTTAATACAGGCAGTAGGTTTTAAACGTGACAGATTTAGAATAGGAATAATATTGAATGATCACAAGGCCTCTAAGGCAAAGAAATTGTTATGTAAAAGAAGATTAAATCTTCTCTGCTGTGGTAACATAAAATAATGATTGGTAACACTTTTGATGTGGAAATGCATTCATTAGAGAAAAGTAATAGGTGAGTCCTATTGCTGCATTTCTTACAAGGGCATCTGAAGTTATTTATTACTCTTGTGAAAACATGTTTGACCTACTCTTTATGTAAAAGTGTCTGCAATTATAAAGTCAACATTAATAATCTAGCATTGGTTGATAGAATCTGCATTTCAACTCCATAGAAATTAGTGGTTATAGACAACTTGAGATCAATGATGCTATAAAGAAACAAACTGTGGACCAAGGGCAGTGGCTCATGCCCATAATCCCAACACTTTGGGAGGCCAAGGTGGGAGGATGACTTCAGGCCAGGAGTTCAAGACCTGCCTGGGAAACATCCCAAGACCCCATCTCTACAAAAAATTTAAACAATTAGCCAAGTGTGGTGATGCACACCTTTAGTCCCAGCTGCTAGGGAGGCTGAGGTGGGAGGATCGCTTGAGCCCAGGAGTTTGAGGTTACAGTGTGCTAGGATCATACCACTGCACTATAGCATGGCAACAGAGGGAGACCCTGTCTCTAATAAAAGGAGGGAGGGAGGGAGGGAGGAAGGAAAGAAGGAATGAGGGAGGGAGGGAAAGGGAGGGAAGAGGTGAGGAGAAGGAGGGAAAGAATGAAAGAAAGAAATTATGAATGCAGAGTCTGGAATTGTAGAGGTGGTGGGGAGAAAGAGTTTATTATAATGCCTGACCTGCAAGTAGAGGAAAGCATTAAAAAAAAAAAGATTTTAGCACATATCTTTCATTGCTTCTGAAAGTCCAGTGTTTCATTCAGCAAATATGTATTGGGGCCTAATGTTTGCCAAACATCATACTTAATTCTGAGAAAATACAAAGATGAATATATATAATCTCTACCCTGTAGGTATTTACCATCTAATAATGGAAATAATCACTCCAGAATGTCATTAATCAGAGCATGGATAGCAGAGCAACTAAATTTCATTCAGAGAATGAGGATACTTAAGAGACAGTTGAGCTAGGTATTGAAGGATTAGTTTGCCATCTGCTATGGATGGAATCATATTCTGCCCCCTTTTTTTTTTTTAACTTTAAGTTCTGGGATACATGTGCGGGACATGCAGGTTTGTTACATAGGTATACATGTGCCATGGTGGTTCGCTGCACCTTTTAACCCGTCATCTAGGTTTTAAGCCCTGCATGCATTAGGTATTTGTCCTAATGCTCTCCCTCCTCTTGCCTCCCACCCCCCGATAGGCCCTGGTATGTGATGTTCCCCTCCCCCCGTGTCCATGGGTTCTCATTGTTCAAATCCCAATTGTCTCTGTTTGCAGATGACATAATTGTATATTTAGAAAACCCCGTCGTCTCAGCCCCAAAACTCCTTAAGCTGATAAGCAACTTCAGCAAATTCTCAATATATAAAATTGATGTGCAAAAATCACAAGCATTCCTATACACCAACAATAGACAAGCAGAGAGCCAAATCATGAGTGAACTCCATTCACTCACAAAGAGAATAAAATACCTAGCAATCTCCCAAAATTTATATGTTGAAGCCCTACCAACAATGTGAGGATATTTGGAGATGGGGCCTTTAAGAAGTAAAGATAATTAGGTTTAGATGACATTGTGAGGGTATTGGAGCCCTCATGATGGAATTAGTGCTCTTATAAGAAGAGACAGCAAATATGCAGACACCCTACTCACTCTGCTCTCTCTTTTTCTCCCCCTGGACTCCCAAATCCCCTATGTGAGAGGAACTAGTGAGAAGGCCCTGTCTACAATCCAGTAAAAGGGCTCTTACTAGAAACTGGCCATGTTGGTACCTTTATCTCAGACTCTAAGAACTGTGAGGAAATAAAATTCCTGTTGTTTGTTACCCAGTTTATGATATTTGTTATAGCAGTCCAGATATCCAAAACTGACTCAAAGATGAAGAACTGAGAAAGGAAGAAGAGAGCAAATGAAGGTATGTTGGGTAAATGATGCACAGTTCCGTGTAGCTGGGGTGAATAATAAAGTGATGAAGAATAAGACTAGAAAGGACATTTTGAAATTTAACCTATTGGCAATAGAAAGGCAGATGTTTCAGTAAGAAAAATTTTGTAAAGTTTTTTTTTTTTTTTTTTTAAAGAGTAGCAGAGTAGCAATCAGATTCTTACTTTAGGATTTTTATGTTACTCAGATGACAGTGGGTTGGAGGGAGAAGAAACTGAAGGAAAGGAAACCAGTTAGAAGGGTGTGAGCTGAAATAAAATCTGAGAGCCTAAACCAAAGAAGTGGCACTGAAGAGGAAGAAAAATATTTAGAAGGTAGAAGAGAGACCATCTTTTCCAGCACCTAGCACATTACCTGGCACATGGTATCACTTGAATGGTAATTATTGACCAGTTATATCTTAGCTAATTCCCTAGAATTTAATCTCTCACTGTACAGAAAATTCAGTGAAGTTGGGAACTACACACACACACTATTTACTTACCTAGTTCCTATCACGTATATGACATAGTGTCTGGCCTAAGTAGGAATCTAGTAACAGCTTGTTGAGTCAAATATGTTCACCAGTCATCTTTCTGTCTCACCCTAAGAAATGCTTCTCATGTTTGAGTGTAATGTTCTCCAGTCATATTTCTGTCTCACCCTAAGAAATGCTTCTCATGTTTGAATGTAATTGATCTTTTAGGGCTTCCATCTGATCATATTGCCTTTTTTAGACTATGCCCATATACCCTGTTTCTCCCAAAATAACTCCTTTTATATAAAAGCCAGTTTTAAAGTTTACATCTTTCATACAGACCAAAAAGTAGTGGTTAAGTGAACATGGAAAGTTTCTTCCTGAAGTAAAAGTCTGAACTGGTAGGCAATCCAAGGAATTAGAGCAAATTGAATCCATGATGTTGTCAAAAGACCCGGGTTCCTTCTGTCTGGTTTCATCATCACTCAGGGTTTGCTGTTCTTTTGTAGTCACCCCGTATATCCACATTTTAGCCCTTTGGAAAGAGGCAAGAGTAAGTAGAGGACACACAGTTGCTTTTTAAAAGAATGTGACTAGGAAGTTGGGCACATCATTTTTGCTCACATTCTGCTTTCTAAAATGTCATCACCTGGTGATGGGAGTTTGGGAAGTACGGTATCAAGCTGGGCTTCCTAAAACTGCAAGGGAGGATGGGTCTATTGCTAAAGGAAGAAGGAGGTAAACAGACAATGGGAGACAATTAGTAGCTAATGCTGTAATAACAAATGAGGACATTGATATTATAGAATACATCAGGAGAAAATTTCTGATTTCAACTTGAGAGGTTCTAGCTGAACAGTTTATTTATCCTTACTGCTGCCACCTTCTTTTATCAGAATTTTCTGTGTCATCCTTTGCTTTCCTCTCCTGGTATCACTCAAGAAGAATAAAGGTATTAGGGGGTAGAAGAAATGATTACTCAGCAATAGAAAGAGAGGATAAACTAAGAGAATGAATTTGAGGAAGAATTCCTTCCTCGAGGAATTTTTGGGTAAATTTTGGGAAATTTTGGGTAAAAATTCCTTGAGGAAGGAATTTTTGCCTATTTTATATCCCACTACCTATGGAATAAGAAATATGTGTCAAGGGAAGGAAAGGTTCTAGAGTAAGACCAGCAAAAAACAGAGAAAACTTTATTCACAGTTAGTGGTAGGGTCACTCTTAAAATGAGATTGCTGTAGACTTCTGGCAGTTATCAGAGCATAGCAAAGGCAGGTCAGATGGCAGAGAATGTGATGTGGGGAGTGAGACAGATGTTTTAGTAAGAAAAATTTTCCATTCTCAGAAAAGATAGCCAAAGTGTTAAGTCCAGGGAAAGCACATTCTGTGGTTTGGATTTATCAAGAAAATGAATGGCTTAGGCAGGAAAAGTGTATTCTCTGGTTCTGTACTTTTCAAGAAGATAGACAGCTTAGGCCAAAGGCCTGTAACTCTTTTTTATATAAGAGTTGCAGAAACATTTCAACTGCTGGAGAAGGAAACTTCCTTTATTTAATCGGTGTGATAACCAAATAAATTGATCTTACGCTAATGATGTAAGCTAAAGTATTACATCATGAAGAATTACCCATTAGAATGCCATGTAATGGAACAGAACTTGGTGTGTTTCCAAGTGCTTAAAAAGATAAGAAGCATTTTTCTGAATAAATATTGATGTTAGTTGCAGATACTCCATTCTTTCTTATCCACTGGCAAAAAAAACAAAAAAACAAAAAAAAAACCCAGACAAAAATGGAAGTCCAGATCTCTGTATTCACAATGGATTGTCTCACATTTGTTGCCAACAACACTGACATTATGTACCATAGGAATTTGTTGGTGAATCCATTCATTATTGATCCTGCCACTAACAAATTTAGTAAGACTGCTGGTGCCTAAGAGTGAGACTATTAGACATGTTCATGGATAGTCTCTGGAGTTTTGATTCCTTTCTTTTTTTTTTTTTTTTTTTTTTTTGAGACAGAGTCTTGCTCTGTCACCCAGGCTGGAGTGCAGTGGCGTGATCCCGGCTCACTGCAACCTCAGCCTCCCAAAAAGTTGGGATTACAAGCATATGCCACCAGGCCTGGCTAATTTTTGTATTTTTAGTAGAGATAGGGTTTCACCATGTGTTGGCCAGGCTGGCCTCGAACTCCTGGCCTCAAGCAATCTGCCCACCTCAGCCTCCTGATTCCTCTCTTGATTCAGATCATAACAAAGCAAAACTCTGAACAGTATTAACCTAATCTCCTATGGAATATTTATTTATTTATTTATTTATTTATTTAGAGACTGAGTCTCACTCCGTTGTTCAGGCTGGAGTGCAGTGGTACAACCATGGCTCACTGCATCCCCAACCTCCTGGGCTCAAGCAATCCTCCCACCTCAGCCTCCTGAGCTGGGACTACAGGCACGTGCCACCACACCTGGCTACAGAAATATTTCTTAATTGGCATTTTCCTAGCCCTAAATTTACTGCCTTTATAAAAGTTAATAAGATAATCTTGTGTTGTAAGTGATTCTTTTGGATCTTTTACAAAGATCCAAAATTGAAGATACTCATTCTTCTTGATGTTTTCTTGTTATTCTTCTTGAACCATGAATGCTAATAGTTTTTATATTTCTTCATTCAATAATTATAGTGTCACATACTTTTCTAGGCTCTAGAACAGACTTGTCTACTAATATTTCTGTGGTGATGGAAACCTGCATGGTCCATTATGTTACCCGCTAGCCACATGTGGCTATTGAGCACTTGAAGTGTGAGTAATATTACTGAGGAACTGAATTTTTAGTTTTAATTAACTTAAATTTAAATTTAAATAGCTTCATTTGGCTAGTGACTACACTATTGACTCTGCAACTCTTGAGATACAGTGGTTGATGATAAAGTCCCTGCCTTCTTGGAGTTTATACTTCTACTCTGCTGATAATCATGAACTAGTTTAAGCACTTTATTGTATGTAACCTCACTTAATCCTCCCAACACGCTTTTAAAAAATTATATCACAATTTCCTATTTCTTCTATTTAGAATGAGAATGTCTATCCTATATCTGCCCCACCATTGTATTTTGGAAACAAGTAATCTGTCTGACTTCACAGGTTCACAACTGGGAAGGAATTTTGCCTAAAGATGATTCGTACCTCAAGTTTCACCCATGTCTGAGTTAGATGAAATTTAGATGAGACTTTGAACTGTAGACTTTAGAGTTGACCTTGGAATGGGTTAAAACTTTGGAGGCATTTGGGATGGAATTAATGCATTTTGCATGTGATAAAGGCATGAATTTTGGGAGGTTAGAGGCAGAATGCTATGGCCTGAATTGTGTCCCCCGAAAATTATGTTGGCGCCCTAATTACACCCCTGTGATTGTATTGGAGATAGATTCTTTAAGGAAGTGATTAAGGTTAAATGAGGTCGTAAGGGCGGAGCCCTGTTCCAGTAGAACTGGTGTCTTTATGAAACAGGAAGGGATACCAGAGATCACTCTCTCTCCATCATGTGAGGGCACAGTAGGAGGAGAGTGCTCATCATAAACCAAATCTTATGGGAACCTTGATCTTGGACTTTTCAGCCTTCAGAAATTCTAAATTAATTCTGGCCTTCAGAACTAGATTTCTCATGTTTAAGCCACACAATCTGAGGTATTTTATTATGGCAGCCAGAGCAGACTAAAACACCCTGATTCTTTTATTCTACTTTAGTATCATGACTTTCTTTGTATCATCACTCTCTTTACCTTCTATACTCTATCTGTAATAGCTGTCAAATCTTAATTTTCCAAAGGTAACTTTAGTAATTACAGTTGCTTTATTGAAGTATCTGCTTCTTAACTTACTCTTTTTATATTGTTTCCTTCCAAATAATTTTTGCTCAAATGTTATGCATGGTTTAGGAGCCATCTTAAATTTTACATCCCTTAGGAACTTTTTTCCATGACTCCACCCCCTCCTCACCCCTTGAATTCTTATAGAATTTGTTATATACATTGCACAACTTAATTGGCATTTCTTTTCAGTTTGATTTCCTTAAATGTTTGAAATTATTTTAGGAGTAGGATCTTTTTTCATAACATCAATCTTATAATACCTTAATAACCCTGATGAAGAAAAGAGAGAATTGACCAACTCTTAGGCCAACAGGGTTTATTTAATCAATTACAAATTGCAGTTTATCAAATATATCAAGCCTAGTCATTTGAAAAATGTTGTGCTTAGTAAATCTTATTTTTGGATATTATACTAAAATATTATAGCACATACTTATTTAAAACAAGAACTCTCATTGTGGTATTTACCTTCCATTCTAAAACCTTATAAAGGTAATATAGATTGCCTTATGACATAACTTTGAACCTTTTTTTAATGGAAGAATATGAATGAAAATAATTTGACAGTAAAAGAAACTATCCACAGAGTGAACAGACAACCTGTGGAATGGGGGAAAATTTTTGCAATCTATCCATCTGACAGAGGTCTAATATTTAGCATCTACAAGGAACTTAAACAAATTTACAAAAAAAAAAAATTTTAAAGTGGGCAAAGGACTTGAAAAGACACTTCTCAAAAGAAGACATACATGCGGCCAAAAAGCATGTGAAAAAAAGCTCAACATCACCGATCATTAGAGAAATGCAAATCAAACCCACAATGAGATACCATCTCACACCAGTCAGAATGGCTATTATTAAAAAGTCAAAAAGCAACAGATGCTGGCGAGGTTGTGGAGAAAAAGGAATGTTCTTACACTGTTGGTAGGAGTATAAATTAGTTCAACCATTGTTGAAGACAGTGTGGTTATTCCTCAAAGACCTAGAGGCAGATACACCATTTGACCCAGCAATCCCATTACTGGGTATATACCCAGAGGAATATAAGTTATACTATTATAAATATACATCTGCATGGATGTTCATTGCAGCACTGTTCACAATAGCAAAGGCATGGAATCAACCTAAATGCCCATCACTGATAGACTGGATAAAGAAAATGTGGTACATATACTCCATGGAATAGTATGCAGCCATAAAAAAGAATGAGATCATGTCTTTTGCAGAGACATGGATGGAGCTGGAGGCCATTATCCTCAGCAAACTAATGCAGGAAGAGAAAACCAAATAGCATGTGTTCTCACCTAGAAGTGGAAGCTGAATGATGAGAACACATGGACACGGGGAGGGGAACAACACACACTGGGGCCTGTTGGAGGGTGGGGGGTGGGAGGAAGGAAAACATCAGGAAGAATAGCTAATGGATGCTGGGCTTAATACCTAGGTAATGGGATGATCTGTGCAGCAAACCACCATGGCACACGTTTACCTATGTAGCAAACCTGCACATCATGCACATGTACTCCACACTTAAAAGTTGGAAATAGAAAAAAGAAACAATACTTAAGTACCATCCAAATACTCTCAAATTCTTATCTTATTTTTTTGTTTACTTTGAGAAAGTAAAAAAAAAAGGAAAGAAAATAATTTGAGAGTATATTATTTCAGAAATCCCTTTAATGATTTTCATATTTCCAGTTACGTGTATCAGAGGGTCACTAATATATACCGTAGAGCATATTTATGTGTATCCTTTTTAAATTTGTTAAACTATGAGGTATGAAATAATATTTAGAAAACATTAATGAAATACTGCATTAGAAAAAGGTATTTAAATTTTTTTTCATTTTAAACATTTCGGAGTATCATTTGGAGAGTTATGGAGAATGCTGATTTTGATTATTATAATGCCAAACACTGAGAATATCTTACATGTATCTTCTGAGCAGAGCTTCTGTTCCACAAAGTTAAATCCATGCTTAATATAATTTTGCCAAGTAAATTTCAGTCAATTGCATCTCAGTTGTTGATTAGTAACCCATAGGCGGTAGAAAGATGGCAGTGTTTTTTCCAGGCTGTTTGTTCCTCTAAGTATCTAGACAAGGCCGAGTCAGCCTTATGGGTCTAAAGCTGCCAATTTTCCTGTGGTTTCTTTATTTCTTTATCCCTTTATCCAGCTGCTACTCACTGCTATTGCCACATTTGCCCTCTGGCTCATGGGATAGCATGCTTAGCTTCCCCTGAGGCTACTGTTAATGCTTCCTTTTTACTCTGCTGGCTGGAAATGTACTTGGCATCCTTAGTCTTAAACCTCTCCTCCCTCTTTTTTCCACAGACACCAGGCACTTAAGTAGCACTTTCAGCCTGCACCAGTTATCAGTAGTAGCTTTCAACCCCTCATTTCTGGTCTGGTAACTCAGCACACTGTCTCGAGAGAGCTTGACTAAGCCAATTTGCCCCCTCTTCCCTTCTTCCTCTGTCTGTTCATCTTTCTTTTTTATTTCTCCCACCCATCCATTTCCTTGACTTTCCTTTTATTTTTCTCTTACTCGCTTTAATCTCCCAAATGATTTTTTTCTGCTTTTAGTATAGCAGATGCCCCTGAGTTAGGCAGATATTTGTAGTAGAAAATAAAACAATAGTAAATTTTAAAATTAAACAATTTGCTCAAGATTGGATCAACTAAAAAATGAGTTTATTTTTTATGACTAGTCTATTTGCCACTTTATGGCTATAATGCAGATTTTTTGTATTAAAAGTGCATAGGTTTGTGGTTTTTTTTTTTTGCTTTTACATAAAGAGTTGTGAATATTGTTTTTATGCAGACCTACTCATTCAAGATGATCTGTGATGTGGGAAAAAAGTAAAAACTTTTTCTAGCTAATGTTTTACAAGGAAAATAAAAGCTACTTTTATTTTTATTTATTTATTTTTTTACATACAATGATTCGAATACGCAGTTTGAGTTATTTTTCAAACTAACTTCCTCTGAATATACTATAAATGTTGGCTGTTCATTTTTCAAGTAATGGTTTGTAAACAGCTTTTAGGAATTCTTAAACTAACTAGTATTTATGACCAATAGTTTAGGACATAAAGATTATACCTATGAATTTGGGGATCAAGAACAATAACAGTGCTCTGCAGGCCTCGATCATTAACTGCCAACAAAATCTACAGGACAATTCCAAATGTCTGCAAAAGAAAAACATGAAAACTTCTTGCTGATAATTATAGATCAGAATCATTTAAAGCCCTTATCTCCTTCCTCCTCTCATTTCCCTAACCTTAATTCTTTCCTCTGAAAAAAAAAAAAAAAAAGAAATTAGGTAAAGTTTGTGTTTTATAAATCCAACAAATTGTGCATTCTTTTTCTCTATCCTTATTTAACCAAAATATATATTGTTTTACTCTACCTCCACAATTAGGTCTGTATTTTAAAGATACAAAATGCCCTTCTCATCGTAATTCCCTAAAGGTATTTTTATTTAGTTTGTGAGGTTTAATGCTGGGTCTAAGTTTAAAGGAAGCATTAGCCCATAAGAAGTTAGATGCTGTTTCATAACCTTAACTACGAGTCAGCCACTCTTACTCCTTTGCAGAGCATAAGAAGGGAGGATCAGGAAAGAAGAGGATCTGCTTTTTACATTCTTAAATGTCCTGAATTTAAATCTCTTTAGAAAAGAAGGCTTTATTTATCAGAGTTTCACAACCTTTTATGTAGATGTAAAAAATACACACTGGGCCGGGCTCAGTGGCTCAGGCCTGTAATCCCAGCACTTTGGGAAGCTGAGGCGGGCGGATCACCTGAGGTTCAAGACCAGCCCAACCAACACGGAGGAACCCCATCTCTACTAAAAATACAAAATTCACCGGGCATGGTGGTGCATGCCTGTAATCCCAGCTACTCGGAAGGCTGAGGCAGAATCGCTTGAACCCGGGAGATGGAGGTTGCGGTGAGCTGAGATCGCACCATTGCACTCCAGCCTGGGCAACAAGAACAAAACCCTGTCTCAAAAAAAAAAAAAAAAAATACTCTTCCTTAATGTTTGTATTAAGGAGCCAATAAACAATAGAATGTTATAATAATTTGAATATGCTTTTTAAGCTACATATATTACCCCTGCCAGACTGTAATGCTATACACACTCCTCTTTTCACCACCTGGAGGCAGATGGATGGGTATTAGCAATTTTAGCATTTAGACATTCTTTTTGAGAGTGTCTTGTTCTAATGTAAGGCTGTTTTTAAATTTCTGCCCTCAGGAAGTTAGCAGTTGCTACTTACATTTTGTTAAGCTTGTTCAGTACTGCAAGCACTGGGTACACAACAGTGATGCTCTTGGTCTTTTATATACATCTTATTCATATACATTGCCCTGAAATACACCTGTCACACAAGAGCGATATGATACCTGCGTGGCAGACTGCCAATACTATCTAAAACACTTTATGTTCTCAAAAAAAGTGTGTTTGTTTTTAAGTTATCTATACAAAATTGGGGATGCAGTGGTTTACCAGCACTTTGGGAGGCCAAGGAGGAGGATCACTTGAGTCCAGAAGTTCAAGACCAGCCTGGGCAACATAGTGAGACCTCATCTCTACAGAAATTAAAATAAAAAATTAGCCAGACATGGTGGTGCTACACATCTGTAGTCCCAGCTACTTGGGAGGCTGAAGTGGGAGGATCACTTGACCCTGGGAAGTTGAGGCTGCAGTGAGCCATGATTGCGCCACTGCACTCCAGCCTGGGCGACAAAGCGAGACTGTCTCAAAAAAGAAAAGAAAAGATTGACTAAAAACTGATAATTATATTTTAAGCAACCTTTCCTTTGGTGACGTTAATAAGCATATTTTTAAAGAACTGTACTTTGTTAGTACTACTTTGAGCACTGGTATCAGATTTCTGCAGGCAGTACTCTTCCTTGCTAATGTTAATCATCCATAAGACATGCTAGTTCTGAAATGGGCTATTAAGTATCTTTTTGGGGATATATTTTAAAACAAATAAATATTCATAAACCTGATGAAAGCTGAAGTAGTAAATGTTATAAACAAATAATCTTGGCATATTTCAGTACTTGTTTACCACCACTTTAGCAGCCCACAAAAATTTTGCAATTTATTTCTATATTTGTTATTGTCCTCAGAAGGTTGTTTGTCCTTATGAGTGTTAGAAATTTGAAAAAATATTTTGTCAGTAGTTTAGACCATATTTTTCATTTTTATTTCTATGTTTTTTTACAACCCAATTTAATTTCTTCACTACTTTTGGCTTTTGAAGATCTATGTTAATTTAAACCTAGTTAAATAACTACCTTAGAAACTATTGGTTTAGTTTACCTTGAAAAAGCACAAAAAGCCCGTGAATATTTGCAAACTAACTTTTCAGAGCCTGGTCTTCTTCTTCTTTTTTTTTTTTTTTTTTTTTTAAACAGAGTCTCACTCTGTCACCCAGGCTGGAGTGCAGTGGCACAGTCTCAGCTCACTGCAGCATCTGCCTCCCAGGCTCAAGCGATTCTCTTGCCTCAGCCTCCTGAGTAGCTGCGACTACAGGCATGTGCCACCATGCCCTGCTAATTTTTGTATTTCTAGTAGGATGGGGTTTCACCGTGTTGTCTAGGCTGGTCTTGAACTCACAGCCTCAAGTGATCCACCCACCTTAGCCTCCCAAAGTGCTAAGATTACAGGCATGAGCCACCGTGCCCAGCCCCAGAATGGCTTTCTTACTCAATTTCAGTTTTCTAGCAAATCTTTATTGACACAAAACAAGACTGCAAGTCTACTCTCCTGCTAATGATAGGCTAGAGCCAATTTTTACTAAAATATTCATTTTGTAAAAAATAAAAGTAGTGAATCACACTGATTAGGCAATGGCTTCCTATATATAGTACCAAAGCCTCAAAAACAAAAATAAATAAACTGGACTTGGAAAGTGAAAAGACAATCCATAGAATGGGAGAAAATATTTGCAAATCATATATTTGGTAAGAGTCTACTATCCAGATTATATAAGGGACTCTTACAACTCAAGAATAAGAAGATAAATAGTCTAATTAAAAACTGGGCAAAGGATTTGAATAGACATTCCTCCCAAGAAGATATCTGAATGGCCAAAAGGCACGTGAAAATATGTTAACAGTAGTAGTCATGGAGAAATGCAAATCACACCACCTCACGTGAGATACCACTTCACAACCACTAGCAAAAAGACAGACAATAACAAGTATTGGTTAAGATATGTAAAAACTGTAACCCTCAGGCATTACTCTTGGGAATGTAAAATGGTGCACATTCTTTGGAAAAGCTTGGCAGTTTCTCAAAAAGTTAAACATTGAGTTACCATGTGATCCAGCAATTCCACTCTTGGTTATATGTATACCCAAGATAGTTGGAAACATATCCATACAAAAACATGTTCATTAATGTTTATAGCAGCATTAGTCATAGCAGCCAAAAAGTAGAAACAACCCAAATGCCTACCAAATAATTAATAATGGATTAGCACAATATGGTGTATCCGTATACTGAAGATTATTCAGCCATAAACAGAAGTGAAATAGTGAGACATGCTACAGCATGAACCATGAAAACATGATGCTAAGTTAAATAATCCAGACATAAAAGGCCACATATTGTATGATTCCACTTATACAAAATATCCAGAATAGACAAATCCATAGAAATACAGAGTAGATTAGTGGTTGTCAGGTGTGAGGGTGAAGGAAATGGGAGTGCCATATAGGTACAGAGTTTCTTTTTGGTGTGATGAAAGGGCTCTGAAATTAATGGTGATGTTTGCACAGCTTTGTGATAATACTGAAAACCACAGAACTGTACACTTTAAAGGATGAATTCTATGGTATGTGAGTTATATTTAAATGTTTAAAAAGAAGCCACACTTGTCATTTTAATTCAAAAATTGTATGAAGGAATTTAAGTGGTTTTAAAAAATTCAGTAGCTTTGGAGTGTAAATCATGTAAGTGCCTTTATGGAGAGACCACTTAAATTCAGCTTGTTGAACTATTTCCTAAGGAATATTAAATAGTTGTAAGTCAAAAACAAAATATACTTTTTTTTTTTTGAGATGGAGTTTCGCTCTTGTTGCCCAGTCTGGAATGCAATGGTGCAATCTTGGCTCACTGCAACCTCCACCTCTCCAGTTCAAGTGATTCTCCTGCCTCAGCCTCCCAAATAGTTGAGATTACAGGCACCCGCCACCTCGCCCGGCTAATTTTTTTTTTTTGTATTTTTAGTAGAGATGGGGTTTCACCATGTTGGTCAGGCTGGTCTCAAACTCCTGATCTCAGGTAATCCACCCTCCTCAGCCTCCTAAAGTGCTGGGATTACAGGCGTGAGCCACTGCGCCTGGCCTAAAACAAAATATACTTAATTTAGAAAAATAAACAAAGAGAAAATAATAAGTAGACATCTTCTTTTCCTTTTATATTGCTAATGTGTGCATTCTACATAAACTGCAATTTTTTTTTTTTTAGTCAGTAATTCTCATCTCAAACTTTTAGTGTTCCAGTGTTTGTTTAAAATGCAGATCCCAGGGCCCTACACCATACTTATTAGAATTGATTCTGGTGGTTTCGGGAATAAGCCCTGGAATAACTCCCTAGGTGACCTGATGTAGGTGGGGTTCAAATCTCTTGCCTTAGTTGGCATATTTTAAATGTGCTTTATTTCAAGAGGAAAATGATACTGGGGAAAGAAAAATTCTTAACTGCTAAGAATTAGTTCACAGGTGCTTTGTAAATATTATTCAGAATACAGTTGAGTGATCCCTGTTGTTCTAATGCTGGTGTTGACCCTGTGCCATTGAGGAGTAGAGTTGTGATCATTAATTGTTTTTTGTTTTTGTTTTGTTTTCTGTTTTTTTGGAGATAGAGTTTCACTCTTGTTGCCCAGGCTGGAGTGCAATGGCGCGATCTTGGCTCACTGCAACCTCTGCCTCCTGGGTTCAAGCGATTCTCCTGCCTCAGCCTCCCAAGTAGGTGGGGTTACAAGTGTGTGCCACCATGCCTGGCTAATTTTTTTATTTTTTTATTTTTTTATTTTTAGTAGAAATGGGGTTTCTCCATGTTGGTCAGGCTGGTCTTGAACTCCTGACCTCAGGTGATCCTCTCACCTCGTTGTCCCAAAGTGCTGGGATTACAGGCATGAGCCACCGCACCCAGCCATTAATTCTTTGTTGTTGTTTTCCTATGTATGGAGTTCATGGTTTGCTTTCTATTTGGCTTCCTAAATACTGCCTTAGCAATATAATATTTCATGATGTATGGATAGCATTAAAACAAAGCCAAGAAGTCCAGCATATCTTCCTAGAGTTAGTAATAGTGCAGCAGAAGATGTTATTCACAAAGAAAATAGCACTATTCATTTGTCATCAGGATGTATGCTACAAGTTGTTTCCAGTAATGATGATAGTTTTTTGTTTTTTGAACCATCTCCAGTATAATTCCCTTTTCAACTAATAGCATAGATGTGTGACCCTTTGCTGAGATCAGGGACCTGTCTTTGACCATGAAATGTACTTTTCTCAATGTGAACCCAGCTGGGCTCTATGGGATTGAACCTATAACCTGACTCATTATTGCTGTCTTCTATCCATTTTAACCAACGAGCATTCTTTGTTTTTTCTAATACAAACTTGATATTTAAATTTGTATCTGCTGGTGATATTTCTAATTATGGAATTTTTGTATATAGGAATTTAATGATGAATTTTGATCTGCTTTTTTTTTTTTTTTTTTTTTTTTTTTTGAGCTAGAGTTTCCTTCTTGTTGCCCAGGCTGGAGTGCAATGGCGTGATCTCGTCTTACTACAACCTCTGCCTCCTGGGTTCAAATGATTTTCTTGCCTCAGCCTCCCAAGTAGCTGGGATTTCAGGTGCCTGCCACCACACCTAGCTAATTTTTGTATTTTTAGTAGAGGCAGGGTTTCACCATGTTGGCCAGGCTGGTCTCGATCTCCTGACCTCAGGTGATCCACCCACCTTAGCCTCTCAAAGTGCTGGTATTACAGGCGGCATGAGCCACCATGCCTGGCCTAATCTGCTATTTTAATGTAGCGGCTTATTGTTAGTGTCTTTTATTAATGGGTAAATTAATACAATAGTAAGAATATATAACAAATTATTATTTCATAAATAATAGTATAAAATAGCTAAGAAATCATTTTAGTGAATTTATATTCTGAATCTATCATTTTTTTTCTGTTCCCTGAGTGATTGCTAAGGTACATACTAGTCATAGTCGTAACATTACTGTCATTCGATTTGAAGACATTTGTTTGTGCTCTTGCTTTCATCATGTGGTTATGGCAGGCTTTCTCTACATTACCTGTATGTTTAACTTATCTTTGGATGGTAGCTATGAGTTCTGTTTACCAGAGCTGTTTTGGCTCTTCTTTACCTGTCCACAGAGCAGCCTAACACCTTTACATAAAATGTGATTCCGCCTCCGATGCACACGAGTTGCTTGTGCTGTTTCCCAGCATTTTACATCCTGAAGTTGTTTTTAGTATCTGGACTTCCTTTTTAGAAAATCGACCTGGAGAGTTTACATTGATTTACACCCATAGACAATTAACATCTTTGAAATTATAGCACTTTAAAAATAACAAAAGCCATTAATAAAAGTATTTTTCATTTTCATCTGGAAACATGATTTACTTGGGTACAGAAGAAATAGAGGCTGTGAATGACTATAAACACTTTATGAAAAGCAGCAGTTATTATTGTGTACCTTTTAGAGATAGCTGTCTAGTTCAGCAGAGAGCAGTAAATGAGAAAAAAAATTCATAACATTTCTTACCTTGAGGAGAGATATTATACTCAATGGAGTACAAAAACCAAATTGGCAGGTAGTCAGCTATTATCTATCAATCACTTATACATAAGAAGTAAGGGATCATGCTAATTAGTAAAATATCTATTTACGTCTGATGAACATAATTTTGAATGCTATTCAGAATGACAAGATATGGGACATTTAAGAAGGCATGCAAAGTCAGGTGATTATCAGGTGACCAAATATAGGTTTACCTGGTATGGGTATGGGTACCAACAAGGACAAGGCATTTTTTTTTTTTTTTGAGATGGAGTCTTACTCTGTCCCCCAGGCTGGATGCAGTGGCATGATGTCCGCTCGCTGCAACCTCCCCTTCCCGGGTCCTCAGTCTCCCAATTAGCTGGGATTACAGGTGCCTACCACCATGCCTGGCTAATTTTTTGTATTTTTAGTAGAGATGGGATTTCACCATGTTGGCAAGAAAAACGAAACAAAACAAATAAATAAATAAATTGGTATAAAAAACATTTAAAACAAGTATGATAGACTCCAGGCTCCTATAAATGAGGCATTGATTTATAATCATGGTTAATTTTTTATATTATTTATAAAGTATTATATTATAAAACCTGACCTATGATCTCCTAAGTGGGTACGTGTCTTATGGAAAGCTGGAGTTCTTACAGAGACTTGTAGTAGTCAGTTAAAGGATATGAGTTTCTCCTCCCCCACTTCTAGAATTAAAACAATCCTCCATTTCTAAGGACTTTTAATCAAATCCTACTTTGCTTTAGCTGCTGCATAGTATAAGGGTTCTTTAATTTACTTGGTAGACATGTTTACTGCAAATGGTATAGTTTATGAGTGTTACCTTAAAAGCTTAATCACAGATCCAGGTTTTCATGTGCAAAGCATTGCATAAACCAATACAGTTGCTTCTCCAGAGTGTTTTTGCTTTTGCCTTTTCCATGTTTGAAAGCCTAGGTCCAGTTTCTGTGTAGATTTTAGACTACTTGCTTATACTTTTAAATCCTAAATCTGTATAAGGGACAGACCTGTGGATATGAATTCCTAGGGGAAGTTTTGCTATCCTAAGCCCAAGTCAAGACTAAGAGCTTCTTTTTTTTTTTTTTTTTCCATTATTTTTATGGAGATGGGATCTTGCCATGTTGCTCAGGCTGGTCTTGAACTCCTGGACTCAGGTGATCCCTGACCTTGGCCTCCAAAGTAGTAGGATTACAGGCATGAGTCACCACGCCCAGCCTCTTTTTCTTAAGTCCTGGTTGGTAGGTAGATTCCCCTCATTTCCACCCCGACCTTCTCCCTGTGGGCATGGCTTCTTTGAGGGTCCCAGGTTTACATATAGGGAAATTTCACTTCCACTAACCTAAAAGAGGAGCCAAGGTCTCATCTGCTTTTTCCGTATGGGCATTAAAAACAAACTCCTAGCTGACTTTGACTAAGAAAAGAAAAAACAAAACAAAACAAAAACACCCGGGGTTATCTTTACCACTCTGTAGTACAATTGTTTGTTTGTTTATAGCTCCTGGGGATTTCTTTTGCTGTTTTCTTTCTAACACAGTGTTCATTTAAAAACTTCTTTGTTATTTTTTTTCCTTTGTAATTGATAGACATAACAACTAAAGGCAGTGTGGGATTCTGGGTCGGGTCCTCCGATAGAAAAAGGATATTGGAGAAAAGCTGGACACATTACAACCATGGTTTAGTATATATTTTCTGGTTTTGCTAATATTTCTTTGATTATATAAGTTGCTAACATTAGGGGAAGCTGAGTGAAGGGTATGTACTTGAACTCTTATACTATTTTTGTATTTCTTCTGGAAGTCTAAACTTATTTCAAAATCAAAAGGTTTTATTTTATTTAGGCGAAAACCGCAATTTTGTGCCAACCTAAAAACATTTTTGTTTTATTCAACGCTGCTGAGTGTTTTTAGTTACAGGGATTTCAATTTTATTTCTGAGATAAACTACCTAATATTTTAGTAAAAGGAGTTGCCATTAAAAAAAAAAAGTAAAATAAAGACATCTCTCCTTCTTCCAAATCTGTATTTCTAGCCTTTCTTTAAAAGTTAGACACAGTGTGGGGATTGCATTACTTCATAGTAAAATCAACTGGGACTCAGCAATAGCCACCCCTGTAGATATAGGTAGGCATATCTTTCTAGATTTCTGCAGCCCTTCTCTCTCTCTAATGTATTATATTGTTTGCCTAATTAATTATTTTTACCTATCTGGATTCCATAGATATTTAAATATGCAACCTTTGATCTAGCTCCAGGGGAGAGATCAGTGTTAGAGATGGAGATTTGGTGCTTATCTATAGTGAGTGATGGTCGAAGATAGAGGGTTTATGACTTCACCCTACAATACCACATAGAGCCCAAAAATCCAAAAACAGAGCCCTGGGAAACAATTTTCTTTCAGAAAACAAGAAGAGAAAGAGGAACCTATAAAAATGATATCAGGAGCAGTGATAGAAGAGTGCATAGTGTTAAGAAGTAAGTAGAGGCTGGGCTCCGTGGCTCACACCTGTAATCCCAGCACTTTGTGAGGCCAAAGCGGATCACGAGGTCAGGAGATTGAGGCCAGCATGGTGAAACCCCGTCTCTACTAAAAATTCAAAAAAAAAAAAATACAGGTGTGGTGGTGCGCACCTGTAATCCCAGCTACTCGGGAGGCTGAGGCAGGAGAATCACTTGAACTCGGGAGGTGGAGGTTGCAGTGAGCCGACATCATGCCACTGCATTCCAGCCTGGGTGACATAGTGAGACTCCGTCTCAAAAAAAAAAAAAAAGTAAGTAGAGAGACTGTTTCAAGAGGAATTGGATGGTTAAAAATATGCTTCAGCGTGGTCAAAAGTAGCCAATCCTGATGTAATAATACACTTTTAATTTATTAATAGGTGTTCTGGTTATCCTCCAGCATTTCCCCCCAGGTCATTACCCACAACTCCCTTCTGTCCCCCTTATGCCTTGTAGGGCTGATCACTATGAAAAACAGGAGACAGGACCGCAGGAGGAGAAAGGGGTCACATTTTTCCTTGCTGCCGCTTCCTCCCTGCTTCAGGGCTGTAGGCCCTCTACAGCAATAGTTAAAGCTACAGCTACAGCCAGACAGCCTCCCTTCTATAGCTTTAGCACTCAACGAGCTTTAGTAATACTAATTCCCCCCTTACTCTTACAGGCTTATGGGTTATATGCCCTCTTGTTGTTACAAGCCTGCAGGTTTCTCAAAATAGTTTGTTGGTTCCCTTGATGCTTTTTGAGAATAGAACCTTTATTAAATTATCTTCAGATTTTCATCTGATTATGTCTTCTGTTTCCTGCTAGGACCCTGACCGTACACTGAGTATATTAGTTATGGTTCAGGCTAAGCTGTTCTTTTGGATGTTTAAGCAACTGTATTTTGGAGTCTTACTATTTCTCATTCACATACTTAAGAATTATACACTTTTGATATGTTATATGTACCAGTTGAGTATCCCTTATCTGAAATGCTTGGGACCAGAAGTATTTCAGGTTTTGGATTTCCTTTACATTTTGGAATGTTTGCACTCTACTTATGGTTGAGCATCCCTAATTCAAAAATCTGAAATCTGAAATCCTTCAATAAGCATTTCCTTTTAGCATCATGTTGGTGATCAAAAAATTTCAGACTTTGGAGCATTTTGTATTTTGAATTTTTGGATTAGGTATGCCCAACCTGCAGTATCATTTATATCTCCTCATTTTTCTCTCATGTAACAGTACAGAGAGCAGGAGTCTGAAGCTGGAGAATGAATCTTCCAGCTGTAACATGTAACTCCCATCTCTGGGTTCAAGGTGGGTCTGCTTCATAGCCAGTAAGAAGAAGGAAAGGAACTATGCCCATTCCTTTTGAGATGAACAACTGGAAGTGGAACACATTACTTCTGTTTATATCTCATTAGCCATAACTTGAGCACATGGCCTCATAAGGTTATAAGGGAGACAAGGAAATGTGTCTCTGGCTAAGTGAAATTTTTATTATTAAAGAAAATGAGGAGTGGTAAGCAAATAAAAAACAGCAGTCTCTGCCACAATAGTTCATTCTCGTAGAGGGAGAAACGTTTCATCCATACATAAAAGGGAGAGTATTGGAAGTTTTCATGGAGTGTTTGTGGTAAAATCTAGATTTCAAGGAATTGAGTGAAGGAGTGAAAAGATTGCAAAGTGGGTGAACGTGGCTTTTGAGAAGTATGGTGTCTGTGAAAGAAGAGGTGATTCTGGGATGGTAATGGAGTTAAAGAATAAATGCTTTTTAGGTAGCAGAATCTGGAGCAGATAATAGTCTCAGAAAAGGAATATCTTAGAAAGGGAGAAACTGAAAACCAGTACATAGCATATTTTTAGATGGTATGAGGGCACTGAATTAATATAGAAAGTGGATAACACTTTCTACTCCAAACACAGGGAAAAGAGGAGAGGTAAGGTTGAAATATAAACATTATGCAATGGAGAAGAAAAAAATCAAGAAAAACTTAATGATGTCCTCATTTTGAAGTCAAAGGCCAGCCAGATACTCTTCTGAGAAGGAAAGTATGGCAGCTGTGTAACTGAGGGCAGCTACTGAAGGAAATATGATGTTAGTGAACTAGAAACACAAAAATACTCAGTGAGTATTTTGAGGTTCAGCTGAAGATAGCTTGGATTTATAGTAAAATTATTAGTATATGTTTTGATTTTTCTCCAACAAATTATGGCAGCCCATATGTAGAAGCCAGAAAATTAGATCATGGGATTCAGCAAGATTAGGGATTAACAAAGTAGGTATGGAGAGTAGTCAAGTTGATGAGTCTAGGTTACATCTTAAAAACCTAGTTGAAAATAACCACCATGAGGTTCAGTGTGGGTTGAAACAAGTAAAGCAGGTCTGAGAAAAATATGGACCAGGAGTTATATTAGTTGTTTGTTGCTATGTAATAAATTACTCAAAAATACAGCAGCTAGAACAACAATAAACATTTCTTTTTTTTTCTCATAGTCTCTTTGGGTCAGAAATTTGAGAGTGGCTTAGCTAGGTGGCTCTGGGTCATATTTTCTCTCTCTCTCTCTCTCTCACACACACACACACACACGAGATTGTAGTCAAGCTGTTTGCTGAGGCTACAATCATCTGAATGTATGAGGGTGGAATATCTACTTCCAAAATGTCTCGCATTGTTGACATGTTGGCAGGAGGCCTCAGTTCCACATGACACTCTCCATAGGATTGCTTGAGTATCCTCACCATATGGAGCGTTTCTCAGATCAAATGATTCAAAAGAGAGGAGAAGGGAAGCCACAATATCTTTTATGACTAGTCTTCGAACTCCCACTGTCACCTCTGCACTATCTTATTGCTTACACAGGTCAGCTGTATTTAGTACAGGAGATGAAAAGCATCAAGGGCCATCTTGGAGGCTGGCCATCACAGGAGGAGAACTAATATCTAGTAAGAACTTACTGTGTGCCAGGCATATAATTTAATAATAAGGATATTTTATAAGGAACATATTGTTTTTGCATTTAAATGAGGAATAAATTGAAGCTTTAAGAAGTTAAGTATTGCCCAAGATTTCGAAACCATTTTACCCAGGCTATGACTCCAGATCTTTTGGATATTTTTTCTTTTCCTTTCCTTTTTTTTTTTTTTTTTTTTTGGAGACGGGATCTTGCTCTGTCACCCAGGCTGGAGTGCACTGGCATGGTCTGGGCTCACAGCCTCCCTAGTAGCTGGAACTACAAGTGTGTGCCACCACATACAGCTAATTTTTGTAGAGAGGGCATTTCACCATGTTGCTCAGGCTGGTCTTGAACTCCTGGGCTCAAGTGATCCTCCCGCCTCGGCCTCTCAAAGTGCTGGGATTACAGGCATGCACCACCATGCCCAGCCAACATTTTCAATAATATTTTATACAGAAATAAAATATGGTGTAGTGGTTTGGTGCACCTACTTTGGAGACATAAAATTGTTTGAGAATTAATTGATATTATTTATAGAAATTATCACAGTACTCAAATAGTAAGCAAATACTTACTGGTTGTTTTTATTGTATTATCTTTATAATTTAAGAACTAAAAGGAGTCACAAGAAGTTAGCATAACGAGCATCTGACAGAAAAATTAACTGATAGAATAAGAGATAATGGTTCATGCAGACTTGAATCACATGGCTTATTAAATCAAAGGTACATTAATGCTTAAAAGTGGCTAAAATGAGTAGAAAAGGAAGGCTTCCAGAGAAGAAACATTAGATGAAATGCTGAAGCTATCAAGAATGATCACAGGGAATAGGACTATGAACCAAAGGCTGAAATAATTGAAGAAAATGAAATATGCTTCATAAAGGCAGTTCATAATTTAAGGATAATTTGAGGAAATATTTTTAGGATAGGAATATAGACAGCATTTAAAACTTTAAGCTTTGTGGTATCTTGAGTGTTAATTCATGTAAGTCACATTTTTACCTAACAAATATAGAAAATAGCATTATTTAATATTATATTTTTATAAAATAAGTTATATAATACTGCTTAAGCTTGCTTTATGTTCTCAGCTCTCTGCTTTCCATATACGTTTGGACATACTTGTTTTCCTGTGTCTCCATTAGACTGGAGTTCCTCCAGGGCAAGTATAGAATGCCTCATTTGTTTTTATCCCACAGGACATAGCCAGAGTACCCTGAACATAATAAGAGATATAAATATTAGATAAATTAGTAGCTTGCAGCCAGGCACGGTGGCTCGTGCCTGTAATGTGGCACTTTGGGAGACCGAGGCAGGCAGATCACCTGAGGTCAGGAGTTTGAGACCAGCCTGGCCAACATGGTGAAACCCCATCTCTACTAAAAATACAAAAATTAGCCAGGTGTGGTGGCGGGCGACTGTAATCCCAGCTACTCAGGAGGCTGAGGCAGGAGAATCGCTTGAACCCAGGAGACAGGGGTTGGAGTGAGCCGGGATCACGCCACTGCACTGCAGGCTGGGTGACAGAGTGAGACTCTGTCTCCAAAAAAAAAAAATAAATTAGTAGCTTGCAGCTAATGCTTCTCAACCTACTATGAAAAGGAGATAGATTATATTAATATTGATACTAGAACATGTTCATATAAGTGATATGAAAAGTGTGAGTTTAATTAATTAAATGTGTTAATTAATGCTTCTTTCTCTGTAGGCCGTGGCACATTTGGTAGGAATGAAGGGTTTGAGATCCTTCTTTTGGGTTCCATACTCCTTTCGCTTTAGAAAGTAGCAATTGAAACCCATAATATGTGCCAGCAGCTTTCTTAGGCATGAGATATTCTTTGGAAGACAAAGAAGAGGAGAAAAATATAAACATCATGTTTTTAAAAAATTATCAATTGTATTTTTTGGAGCAGTTTTAGTCTTGCAGAAAATTTGAGCAGAACCTTTAGAGAGTTCTCATATATACCTCTCACTATTCCTCATCTCAGTACACCATATTATTAACATCTTGCATTAGTGTGGTACACTTACTGTGTTATAACTGATGAGTCAATATCAATACATTATTATTAACTAAAGTCTATGGTTTATATTAGGGTTCACTTTTGTGTTAGACTTCTTGTAGGTTTTGACAAATGTATAGTACCATACAGAATAGTTTTACTGTCCTAAAAGTTCCTTATGCTCCACCTATTCATTCCCCCTTCCTCCTCCACTCCTGGCAACCACTGATCTTTTTATAGTCCCAATAGTTTTGCCTTTTCCAATGTATCATATAGTTGGAATCATATAGTATGTAACCTTTTCAGATTGGCTTCTTTCATTTAGTAACATGCATTTAAGATTCCTCTATGTCTTTGTGTGACTTGATAGCTCATTTCTTTTTATTTTGGAATAATATTCCATTGTATGGATGGATCATGGTTTGTTTATCCATTCATCTACTAAAATATATCTTGGTTGTTTCCAACTTTTGGCAATTGTGAATAAAACTTCTATAAGCATTTATGTGAAGGGTTTTGTGTGAGCATAAATTTTCCTCTCATTTGGGTAAGTACCAAAGAGTGCAACTGCTAGATCATATGGTAAGAGAATGTTTAGTTTTGTAAGAAA
The DNA here is from genome assembly GCF_028885625.2 of Pongo pygmaeus. NCBI lineage: Eukaryota > Metazoa > Chordata > Mammalia > Primates > Hominidae > Pongo > Pongo pygmaeus. The sequence goes on along the minus strand of NC_072376.2, from coordinate 163,297,273 downwards.
CTGCCAAACTGTTTTCCACTCCACAAAACATTATTTCTTAATGTATTTGGTAAGTTTTAAGATAGAGTTATCACAATGGAGGCGTTGAGATAGAAGTATCATAGTTAAACCAGAAGAGGCTAGAAGTTGAGCAGTCATGAAGAAAGCACTGGGAGCCCTAAGGCACGTGTACAAGGCTGTCAAAAAGATCAAGAACATGTCAGCATCATAATTTGTAGCATGAGACTTGAAAGAAAAGTTCAAATGAATAATGGAGGACTCTTTAAAAAATGCTGCCTCACTAATGCTCTTATAAAGGCATGGAGGACAGTACTATATGGAGAAACACAGAGATCAACACCTTTGAATCAGGAAGCATTTCAGAAGAGGTAGACTCTAAAACATTTTACACATATTTCATTTATATTTTCTTTTTTATATATGTACAATACTTAGCAAAATCTATGTCAAAAAGTTTGATAGTTCTTTCAATCAATCTAAAGTTAAAATTCTGCATAAGTAAGCATTTTGTTATAATTATTTTGCAGCTCTTATATTTCTTAGCAGTACCTGAAACGAAGGTGTTTGGTCTAAAAAAAAAGTATATATTATTAGGCATCATATGTTTGTATGTGTTCAGTGGATCTCAGCCAAAGGTTGTTGAACCATTAGAGCCACCACAGCAATTTCTAAGCATTCTGAACATAGTACATTTACCTGTAAAAAGGCAACCTGGGTTAAATTCAACCTTCTTGTGCTTTCAGCTAAATTATATCAGGTTAGCACCACTGATTATCTCCTAATCAGAAGGTCTGGCAGATATATGCATCTTTGTGAGATGTATTTGATAACATTTGATTATTTGATAACGTTTTGCAAAACATGATGTCCATGGATAAGAGAAAGAATGAGATAGTTAAAAGACATCAAGATTATATTAAAAGGACCACCTTAATATGTAAAATTTTAATGACATCTTTTAAAAAAATTTTACACCTAGTCATACTTACTTTTGGGCCTGAAATTCACTAAGTCTTCAAACATCTATTTATCTACTAGGAATATTGAGTCTTTTAACCAGTGTTTAATTAATCTGACTCGAGGTTCATTTATTTTTAAAAAAGAAAGAAGGAAAGTAGCTGTTTGGGAAATCAGCTTCTGAGTCTCCAGTCCCTTATTCCCACAGTCCATACACCATCAGATATTTGAACACTCCAAACAGTTTAATCTGTTTTCAGGCTACGTGCCAGTGAAACCAAATATGGTACACAAAAAGACATCTATCCTGTTAACATGAGTGAGAGGAAGAGAACAATTAGATAATGCAGTAATGTCTTCAGATGTGTACAGAAGAAGCTCTTTTTAGAATATGTTTTTAAAATTACTTGACATCACCTTGTGTAAGTTAAACAGGATTTGGTTCTCAGTATTTTCTTCCTTTAGAGCTGTCTTTCCAAGAAGGATGATTAAGTGAAATATAAACATCCACATGAAAAGTGGACTGGTTTTTCAAACATTTTAGTGATTTGTTTTTTAAATAAACAACTGATCGTTGTTACCTTTAGTGAAGATACAGTATTCCTTAGATTGTTACATAACGAAAAGTAAATTTTTAATGTTTTTGTATATACATAGCCTGCAAATGCTTCAGTAATGATCTAACTTAGATGCTGTTTAAATTTAACTTTTGTTAGACTGTTAGCCAGTACTCTGTATGTGCTGTACAGAGTGATAGTGTGGTGCCATATGGTGGGTATAAAACAACCTTTCATTTTCTAAAAAATTGTAGTTTAATGGACAATTTTGCTTTATAGTATTTTTTTTTTTTTTCCTTTTTAAGGAGGTATCTGAGTTTTTAAATCTTGTGTTTAAGTAGTACCACTGATGGGAACATTTTATGGAGCTCAGAGAATGAACAGTAGTTTTCTCCGAAGGTAAACTGTGAATTGGGGGTATTATGAAGTGAGCACTGAAGTCTCGGAGAACTACAACAGCATAGCATATTGTGAAAATCTGGAACCGGCACCTTGAGAGAATGAGGATTAACCCCCTTGAGTTATTAATGGCTGACTTTGAAGGATCCCTCACTGTCCCTGTGTTGCTTTCGATCCTTTTTTATAGCACATGGTGGCCTTTTAAAAATACAGTAATATACTATTTCTTAGTCTGTGTCTTTTTAATATTACCATTTCTAAAGTTGCAGAAAATATCCAGAGATAGAGTTTAGAGATTATATTGACAATCTTAAATGTGTTTATGTTGCCTTTTTAAGATGCCATTTATTATCAGTATAAGGAGAATATTCTTCATAGAAGAATATGAACGAATTAGCTAAAACATTCGGATAGACATTTATCCCTTTCTTCATGCTTTTTATTGGAATGCATTACTAAAAGTAGCTTAGGGTATAAGCAAATTACTTCATTTTGATTCTAGATGCTGAGCTCCTAATAGCTTTTAAATTTATACAGTTTTTGTTTAGCTGTCAAAACATTTAATTATATCATGCCCAAAGGTGTAAAGCTGTCAAATAAATCCGAGTTTCAGCATAAACAATTGCTAAGTTACATGTGCTACTTACGCTGTAGTTGTTACTGGGCAGCTTGTGAACCTGTTTTTGGGGGAGGGGTGTGCCGAGGAACATTAACTCAGCAGGTACAGAACAACATTGGCCCAATGAATTGATGATTACTTGTAAAACAGCAGGCAGTAATGCCCCAAGTCTTTGTAATTCCTCTCTTTATAAAATAAAGCAGGCCAGAGAGTGTGGTGGATTCTTTGGCTCAATTTGCACTATAAGAATGCTGTCTTTTTGCAAAAATATGTATTCTTTCTTTCCTTACCTCCACCTTATTCTCTGGTTTCTCTTCAAAAACAGATGTACCCCATTTATATTTTACTTCTCCCTCATTCTAGAGTAAACGAAGTGCTGTAACTAATCAACAATTAATTATAAATTATAAGTTTAGTTTTCTAAAACACTTTTAAAGAAAGGAAAATTTTAAAAATTTTAATTAGCCTTAATATCTAGTTATTCTATAAATAAAATTTTTAGTATTTGATGACATTATTTGGAGGTAAATTTGTTAGCATAAATACTAATGCAGACTTCACTAATGCAAAATTCACTAAGAGGTAGGGGAGTAAAGTAAATTAGTTCTACTTTGAAGCTTTTATTTTCTTCCCCTTTCAAAATGAATGGGAAGGCCCTTGAGAGGCCCTTGAATGAAAGCTGCTTTTCATTAGTGCTACCAAATACCTACTTGAAAGAGTTGAGTTCTAACTGAACACCCACACAAGAGAAAGGGAAAGCTTCATTTTTCTACTGGAGGACCATCAGCTAAATAGCTCTTGGCTTCTCTTTTCCAATCAGGTGGTTTCACATCAGAGTTAATTACTCCAGTCATTTATTCTAATCACCCTCCTCTTATGGCTAGCTGCATTCTGTCATGGGGTGGCATCGTTTGAAGCCAGTTAAGTTTGAAAACCACTGCAGGGTACTTGAGGCTCATTAGTGAGGCCTATCCATGCCTGGCTTTGGATTTGCTCCCTGATTAACTCTGCATCTCTCGGCCTAGCTCCCTCCTCTCACTGTCCACCAGCCCCCACTCCTCCGTGCAGTCTCTCAAACAGGAATGTTTCAATTAACTCTTGCCATGCTGTTTGTCTTTTCACCTCATATTTAAGAAAAATTTAAATGCTTAGATTGCTTCTAATATATTTTGCTAGACTCTGACCTATAACTGCATCCTATGAGTTGAATTTAACTACAATGGTAGACATTCTACAAAAAGAGTTATATTTTTGAAGAACAAAGGAGGAAAATAGTAGCCTCAGAGTGAATACAGTTATGTCCTTTATTCAGTTCTCCTAATCTAATAAAGATAGTGATTCTAAGTCATATTTTATAGTATTCTAATATGTCTTACTGGCTATCATAGGGGTTGTCTGAAAGGCTTAAAAAAAATCTCAAAACCGCCTTATTCTTTGACACTGTTTTTTCTTATCAGTTATAGTATTTTAATTTAAAAGCATTTGTCAAATGGTACATTTAAGAGATATTAAAATCACAAAAACAAATAATGTTTGTGCTATACTTTTTTAAAATAAAAAAATCTAATCCATATTTTGAATAGTTTGAGCAGTGTTATTACATGGAAGTATTTAAGATATTTTCCAAATATTAACAGAAACGTAGAACCAATTGGGTAGTTACATGAAAATGTTTAAGTAGGAAATAACAGAAATTTTCTGTTCTTTCTGCATAGTAGTTTCATTTAAAGAAATCAAATAGTTCATGTGTCAAAACAAAATATAGAACTTAAAATACATGAAATCACTTTTTTTTTTTTTTTTTTTTGAGATAGCGTTTCACTCTTGTTGCCCAGGCTGGAGTGCAATGGTGGGATCTCAGCTCACCACAACCTCTGCCTCCCTGGTTCAAGAGATTGTCTTGCCTCAGCCTCTGGAGTAGCTGGGATTACAGGCATGCGTCACCACACCCAGCTAATTTTGTATTTTTAGTAAAGACGGGGTTTCTCCATGTTGGTCAGGCTGGTCTCGAACTCGACCTCAGGTGATCTGTCCATCTTGACCTCCCAAAATGTTGGGATTACAGGCGTGAGCCACCGTGCCTGGCCTAAAATCACATTTTCATAAGTTGCTAATGTCATGGACGTTTAGAAATTTGCAGAATAAACTCCTATTATTAACTATTCCTAAAATAGTTTTTTTGTTTAATGGATTGGTTATTTATTATAGAGTCTTTGGACTTAGCAACTAGTATATTGGTATCATTCTCTGTCTTGCTCTAAAGGCTGTTTATTTTTAAAATATCATAATGAGGCCGGGTGCAGTTGCTCACTCCTGTAATCCCATCTCTTTGGGAGGCCAAGGCAGGCAGATTGCTTGAGTTCAGGAGTTCGAGACCAGCCTGGGCAACATGGCGAAACTCTGTCTCTACAAAACATATAAAAATTTGCCAGGTATGGTGGCATGCTTGTAGTCCAGCTACTTGGGAGGCTGAAGCAAGATGATCACTTGAGCCCAGGAGGTCGAGGCTGCAGTGAGCTGTGTTCACACCACTGCACTCCAGCCAGAGTAACAAAGTGACACCCTGTTTCTCTTTCTCTCTCTCTCTCTCTCTCACACACACACACACACACTTTCTCTCTCTTTGTGTGTGTATATATTATATATATTTATGATATACATTTTTATATTTTATTATGATATAAAATATTATAGTGAATATATGGTTACATTAATGAAAAAGAGGCCTAGAATACAAATTTCTTATCCAGCTCAATAAATATTTATTGGGCATCTACTATATGCTCAGTTCCAAGAATACAGGTATAATCTATACCTTCTAGGAGCTTACATTCCAGTTAATAAAAGAGAAAAATAAGCTGTAATACAAGTTGAAAGTATTGGTTTTAAAAATGCATGTGTCAAAGCAAAAAACCAGTTGAAAGAACAGTAAAACCTATAAATAAAGCCTCCACATCAACATGGCACACCAGATTTAGTATATACTCAGCAATACTTATTACTAGTATTTCTAAATGATATATGTGAAACCAATTAAAAGTAATCCATGTTATGTAGTGGTTTCATATTTTTAGAGTTTTCATATTGCAGCTTTGGTTCAAAAGGATGTGTTGTGGTTACTATGGCTTTAGGAGTCAAAAATCTGGGTTCAGGTCACAACTCTGACATTTACTAGCTGTGACACCAGACAATTTGCTTAAGCATTCTTAGCTTCATTTGTAAAACAGTTTTTAAAAATGTGGTGCTTATAGGATTATTGTAAGGATTAAATAAAAAAATCCATGTAAAACATATAGCATAAAGCTGGGCACAGCATAAATACTCACTAAATGTTAAATGCTGCTGGTATTGTTATAGTGTGGTGGTGGTGATTTAGTTGGACAGTGCATTTCCCCCAAGTTGACCTCTAGATGCATTTTCTTTGCATAACATACTGACTTTCTTGAGCCTTTGTCAAGTGTATTAGGGATATCATTTGCATCTGTCTTCTGGATACTATTGAAGAAAAAATAAAACCTTGAAAGATGATACTTTAATATCCACTTCACTTTTTTTTCTTTCCCATGTAATCATTCTACCTCAAATTTGATTGTATGGTTAACAAACTGCAGACAGCTCATTTTGCAGTGGCTAGTAATCACAGAAATTTTTCACATTTTCTATAACTCTGCCAAACCAGCACTGTATCAACCAAGTAAAGTGGCTATGGTCAATTTCACGCTTCTTATACAATGCTTTAAGATCTAGTCCCTCAGCATAGACATTGAATTGTGGTACATCAGAAGAATTTCTTAAATGCCATTCATTCATTCAACAGACATGTATTAGGGGCCTACTGGATAATTAGATCTGTGATCACAAAATTGGAAGACTGTGACACCTGCCCTTTGGGGCTGCCATTATGAGAAGCAGACAGACATGACAGTAACTAATTAGAGAAATAGATTAAGTGATATAGTCATTCATTCTACAAATATTTTGTGAGTACCTACTACATACTGGTTATACAGCAGTGAGAAAGATGGTATATAGTACCTGCCCTTTTGGAATTTATTGTTTTGTAAGGGAAATAGATAATAAATAAAAAAGTAAACAAATAAATATATATATAACTTGTGATAATGTGTAATATAATAAATATACTTGTATATATACCATGAAGGAGTAGCAAGATTACCATGAAAGCATTTAACATTATGTGTAGAGAGAGACACAAAGAGAGAAAGAGAGAGAATAAATATATATTCTGGGACCAAAAGAGGAAATGCCTTGTTCTGTTTCTGGGGAAGGTTGAGGAAGGCTTAGCCAAGGAACCCACATGTAACCTTAGTCTTTGAGAATGAATAGGGGTTTGCCAGGCAGGGAGTAAGATGATGGAATGGACATTACAGATATAAGAAGCAGTGTGAACAAAGATATCAAGGTTATAGTACTGTACATGAGCTAAACTGTTTTTTGTTTTGTTTTGCTTTGTTTTTTGAGACAAGGTCTCGCTCTGTCGCCCAGGCCGGCATACAGTGGCACAATCACACCTCACTGCAGCCTCAACTGCTGAGGCTCAAGTGATCCTCCCACATGAGCCTCCCAAGTAGCTGGGACTACAAGCACTCTACCATGCCTTGCTATTTTTTATTTTTTATTTTTTATTTCTTTGTATTTTCAGTAGAGATGGGGATTCGTCATGTTGCCCAGGCTGCCAGGCTGCCAGGCTGATCTCGAACTCCTGGGTTCAAGTGATCCACCTACCTCAGCCTCCCAGTGTGCTGGGAATACAGGCATGAGCCACCGCATGCAGCCACATGAGCTAAACTTAATTCAGATGGTAGACTGAAGTACGTGTTTGAGAGAACTGTGGGTGGTGTGTATGGAAATATATGACTGGAGGCAGATTACATGATAAATCTTTAATGCCTTGTAAATAGTATGGACTTTTTTCTTTGGGGAGGTGGTGGCCAAAAGGAGTTCCTGGACCAGCAGCATCAATATCACCTGAGATCTTGTTATAAGGGCAAATTCTTGGACTCTGCCCCGATCTACTGAAACAGAGACTGTGGATTGGAGCCTGTTTTAACAAGTTCTCCAGCTAATTTTGGTGTGTGTTAAAGTTGGAGATCCACTGCTTTAGGGAAAGGAGAAAAGTTTTAAGGAGAACAGTGACTTGGCTAGGTTTTAGATAGCAGTTCATATGGAGGAGGGATTGAAGAGGGAAATTCTAGAGATAAAGAAACAGTTTGGGTACCGATAGAATAATTGAACAAAGAAATCATGAAGCATGATACCAAAGGTAGTCCCAGTGAAAGGAAAAGAAAGAATGACTTGGGAAGATATTTAGGAGGCTTATTGTCTGATAAAGTTTTGTAGGGAGAGGGGAAAGGAGAAGTGAAGATGACTGCCACATTTCTGAATTGGCTGACTAGATGAAGGACCTAGTCCCTCACCAGAAAGACAAGAAAAGGAGCAAGTGTCAGAGGAAATACTATTCATTTGGTTTTTGATATGTTAATTTTGAGTTATGTGAAGCACACCAAAAAAAGTAGTGGGATGGGCGAGGCGCGGTGGCTTATGCCTGTAATCCTAGCACTTCGGGAGGCCAAAGCAGGCAGATCATGAGGTCAGGAGATCGAGACCATCCTGGCTAACATGGTGAAACCCTGTCTCTACTAAAAAATACAAAAGATTAGCCAAGCATGGTGGCGGGTGCCTGTAGTCCCAGCTACTTAGGAAACTGAGGCAGGAGAATGGCGTGAACCCGGGAGGCGGAGCTTGCAGTGAGCCGAGATCACGCCACTGCACTCCAGCCTGGGAGATGGAGTGAGACTCCGTCTCAAAAAAAAAAAAAAAAAAAAGTGGTGTGATGGGTAGTTGGCATTTTGGATTTGAAGCTCCAAAGAGGTAGTAATTGTTGATTGAAGTAATTGAAGTGTGGCTCATCTAGCCTGGGTTATACCAGAGGCAGAGGGCCTGGGACTGAATCTTGAGGAGAATAAACACTGAAATGTTAGAGGAAAAAGACCCTATATTAAGAAAATGAATAGGAAAATCAGAAATGTAGAAAGAGAATCTGGAGAGAGAATGTCAAGCGAGATGAAGAAAGAGAAACAAACACCGTAATGCAGAGAGGTGAAATGAGAAAAGATGAGCATCCACTGGATTCAGACAGTTAGTAATCTTTGCAAAAACATTTTCAGTGGTGTGCCTGTAACAGAAAGAGGAGAAACTAGTTAAGAAGTGAAAGGGAAGTAAGGAAACATAAATAACAAATGTATTTAACTCTTGCAAGAAGTCTCTATTGTTGACCTCATATTGCGTATGTATTCATGGCTACTTAAAAATAATTTTAAAAGACTGACTCTATTAACTAATCATTATTCAATCGAAAATGCAGAAAGAATCAGACCCAAAATATTGGGAATCAGAGTGTTATTGTAGATGTTAAAAAATCTCTAGGAGTAGACAGAGACTCGTTATCTGCTACTAAAATGAAGTGTCTTTTATGAGTTTTGTGAATACATCCACATTACAGATGTCATATGTCTGACTTTCAGCAAAGATTATGTCCCCTATACTAAGTTGTGGTCTATGGCTATATGGTAATTCTTAAAGTACATAACTGATAGAGCTGAGTAGCCAAAATTTAAGAACTCTAACTAAGGACCTTTAAGGATGGAAAGTTTGTAGATTACAACATAGTTGGTAGAATTAGCCCTTTTACCTTTATTATTTAGAGGATAGTCATAATGCCGTCTTTCAGATGCTGCCACATTTCTTCAGAGATCTATAAGTGGCTGAAGAATATACACTGTAGGACATTATGTCTGTTTCACACTTGAAGATGTTATATTTCTGCTGTCATTTCCTAAGGTGTAGCCATTCTTCACGGCACTGAGAATTGTAATGGCCTCTTCAAAACTGCATTGAAGGTCATTTTAGTCTGGCAGTTACTTCGTACTTTGTAAGGTTTATCTTTATTTTCAGTAAGATAAGGTGTATTTTGAAAGTGTTAAGTATTGTTAACTCCTGCATTCTGTCTTGTATCAAAATCTGGATGCAGATTCAGTATTTGGAACTGAATAAAGCCTCACCTTCCAGTTGATAACCACTAGTCACATGTGGTTGTTGATCACTCGAAATGTGGCTAGTCTGATCAACATGTGCTGTCCATTGTAAGTGTAAAATATATACCAGATTTCTGAGATTTAATACAAAATAATTTCTATGTTGATTACATGTTGAAATGATATTTTGTATATTCTTGATAAAATATTACCATGTCATTAAAACAGTTTTACTGTTTTTTTTTTAAAACTTTTTAAAATGTGGCTACTATAGGCTGGTCATGGTGACTTAAGCCTGTAATCCCAGCAATTTGGAAGGCCAAGGCAGGAGGATTGCTTGAGCTCAGGAGTTCAAGACTGGCCTGGGCAATACAGCGAGACCCTGTCTCATTTTTTAAAAAAATATTTTTTATAAATTAAAAAAATGTGGCTACTAGAAAATTTTAAATTGCATATCTGGCATGGATATATTTCTGTTGGACAAAACTGGTATAAAATCCTTGGGGTGATTTTGTTACACAGAATTTTTTTGGCTTGTGCATTCTACTATTGAACATGAGTGTATTTTCTTTTTTCTTTTTTTTTTTTTTTTTTTTGAGACGGAATGTTGCTCTGTCACCCAGGCTGGAGTGCAGTGGTGTGATCTTGGCTCACTGCAACCTCCGCCTCCCGGATTCAAGAGATTCTCCTGCCTCAGCCTCCTGAGTAGCTGGGATTACAGATGCATGCCACCACGCCCAGCTGATTTTTTGTATTTTTAGTAGAGACGGGGTTTCACCATGTTGGCCAGGCTGGTCTTCAACTCCTAACCTCATGATCCACCCGCTTCGGCCTTCCAAAGTGCTGGGATTACAGGCGTGACCCACCGTGCCTGGTCAAACATATTTTAATACTTTAATAGGGTATAAACTTCCACTAAAATTCTCAGCCTTAGATCCAAAACAAAGGCTTAGGGTTAATTTCAAGTCTATAAAAGGAAGTCCAAAATATTAATACTAAGTTCAAAACTCAACTAATCTTCTACCATGTAAACAATTTCTCCTCTATTATGGTTAAGGTTCAAACTGATCACCCTAAATTCCTTTTTCTTCACCCCTCACACTGGTAATCAGTTGCTATAAGTAATAACTTATATCTTAAATCTTTCTGAACTCTGTCCCCTCTTCACTCCAGATGCTACTTTCTTGACTAAGGCTCCAACTACCTCTCACTTAGACTATGGTAGTAGTCTTAGAGCTGACCTTTTGCTCCCCTTTCCTTCTTCCAAAGGGATGTCTCATTTCAGTATCCCCAGAGTCTAGCACAAGACCAATAGTAACCACTCAATAAATATTTATTGAATGAGTAGATGAGAGAGATGGTAACATTAATAGAAAGTTGCAGAATGTATAATACTTTTAGTCCTATATAATATACAAGTATGCAATCGCATACACAATGTAAATGCAGATGTAATTTGATTCTCTGGCTGAACTTAATGCTTTATATTCAGCAACTTCTGCTTTTTTTTAATTCAAGTTTTTCTTTATTGGATATTCTTAGGAGTAATGACATAATAAATGTTCTACTTTGCCAAGGATTTTGATTTGCCAGTATAAGTTTATGGCAGTCAGTCCAGGGAATCATTGGTGCCATGCAGACAGCTCCTTGTTTTTGTCTGGAGTCCTCATGGGATTAAACTACATCTGGCAATAAGTAGAGATTCTGGTCTGGCCATCTTCAAAGGCAAGAGACTGCTAGTATTTATCAGATCTATATGGATAAGCAAATGGGAAGGGATTAAATTTTTTTATTTTGTTTTCCTTCCTTTTGTAACTGACTATATAATATAAAACCTACAGGAGTTCATACAGTAAATTAATACATTTTGTGATGGCTGCTGAAGAGGAAACCTATTCATTTTTCTATACCTAGGTGGATAATTGACCACTTTAGATTAATATTTTTATTACTTATATCTATGTTTATAACTAGTTTATCTTAGAAAACATAACAGCAATTTAAAGTCCTCAACATTAAGTTTCTAGGGATACTTTACTAATTTTTTAAAGAGTTGAACATCTAGTATACCTGTTTTAAACATTTAATGTCTATAAATATTACAGCATCATGTTTGGAATTTGGAAGTTTTTGATGCATATTTATCTATGTGAGAAAGTTTACCTTTGAGCCTGTTTTAAGGTAGGCTAGTCTACCTTCCAAGTAATGGCGAGCCTGCCTTTCATACAAGGTGTGTCCTTCTCCTTATATTCTTCACATTCTTAAGAGGTTATTAGTCCTGGGACTCAGTTTACCTGTTATTGAAGCATATTAGCTCTGCATTTAACTAACAAAATAAAATGGCTGCATTCCAGGTGCTTGTCATGAAGCACAATCTAGAACCTACCGTTCAAAGCCTCCCTAAGAGAAATAATATTTGTGCAAGATTATCTGAAGAATATGTGGTCTCCCCATTTGTCTATACTTTAAATCTATCTCAGGATTAACTCAGTCCCTCTGAGAGTTACATACCTGGATTCCATCATATTGCCAAGGGAGGAATTTCTTATCTCAGGAATAGAAATAATGTGTTTTTCCAGGCCATCTGGTTTGTTTTTACATTATGGTCATTTTTGTCTTCTGTAATTGTTCGTGTTTCTTTCTTTATGTTGCCTGCTAGAAAGCTTAGCAGCAAATACATGGCTCACCATATATAGATTTGTTAAAACAAGTATTTGAAATTTCATGGCATAGTTTTTATATGATATCTCCTTTTAAATTTTGCATTGCCTCACTTCTCTTTTGTTAAATGTATCTTGCTGCATATATATCACTGTAAGCTCTATGAATTATTTTCTGAACAAAGGCTTGCAAAATGCAAACACATAAAAGAAATAGGTATAATTTTTCCCCATCCATTTTTACTAAACTAAAGGTTTTTTTTTAAAAAAAAAAAGCTCAATATCCCTATGTGTGTGATACTATAATTAGTTTAGCATATCTGTATGTTGTGAATTCCTAGATTTTAGATGAAAAGTGGCCTAAGGTTGAAATGTTAATCAAATGTTTTAATGTTCTGTAGTTCTAAAGAATATAGTTGGATAAAATGTCAGTATATAGGAGTGTTTTAAACATTTTTTAAAAATCATCTCTCTGTAAAGGAAGGTAATTGTACAAGTTTGTCTAATCCTTTTGATCTTGGCACACAGCAATACAGACTTCAGTTGAGATTAAAACTATGAATTTCAAAGGAAACATGGCCTTCAGTGTATAAAATATATAACAGCTGGTTGACTAGTCCATTTAAAACTACACAATAACAATCGTAGACAGAATGATTCTCCTGCCAAAAGATGCACGAGTGCTTGATGGTTATATCAAGATACAATACTAACTCACGCTTTTCTTTAGTAATGATATAAATGTAGAAATGAACTGTGTACTGCTGGCTCAAAATATCTCTTCTGCCCAACAGTTCAAGGGCAGTTTAGAAGTACAGAACCCCTTTTAGTGATTTCTCTATCTGCTTTTCAGGCTGAACTTCAGTATGTTGTTGACTAAATTTCATTTTTTAAAACTGTCTGATACAATTTTTATTCTTAGCATCCCACAGTTTTTTCCCTAAATCTTTGATCCTCCATTTTTACCTTCTTGGGCTTCATGACTTTATTGATCTTAATGTCACAATTTCACACATATTTTTAAGCTCTCAAAATTAAACTTTTCTTTGTAAATAGTATAAAGCTTGTTTCACATTATATTATATATGTATATTAAGGTAAATAGCTGAACTCTGAAGCATTGTGATTTTATATATAATCAGTGTGGAGGAAATTGATGCTCATATTAATGGATTTTAGTTTATTAAATATTTCCATTGTGTTTTACCTGAAGATGTAATCTTTAAATTAGTGAAATTGATGCATTTTTTTTTTTTTTGGAAAAATGAGGATTGATGTGAATTTGTCACTTCTGGCAAGTCACATTTAGAAAACATATTTGTATTCTGAATTTATATCCATCCAATATGAAAAAATGTTAATTTTCTGTGACCTTTGTTAGAAAATTTTGATACAACATAGTTAACAGCAAATTTTCTTTTATTTTCTTTAGATTTATTTCAAATAAGGAAACTTACCTATAGATAAAATTGAAATTTGCTAAAGTCACTCAGATTCACTGCAAATTCAGAGCCAGCATTTAAGGAGTTAATGCATCTTATTAGGGGGACAGGAAATCTGGCAACTATTGCAGAAACTAGATCTAATGGTGCACACAAACAATTTGTCAGTCTTCTTAAACGTGAATAGCTTTCCGCAAAGTGGCTGCTCTTGCTTTGTTTGAACAGGCTAAACTTTTCCTTTTTGGACTTTACATCTTAGAAGTGAAATGTGATCCACATATTCAATCAAAATCATTTAATTCAAAGCATATTTTGATTGGAACAAAGTTGACATGGAAAGAAACTCTAGAATAAAAAAGTTGAAAGGACTTTATATCATATATTTAGCAGGAAAATTTGAAACAGTTCTAATTAGGCTGAAAAAAACAGCTTTCTTCAATGTAAATTACAAAGGTCATATATCAATGTTAAGGAAACATTACCACTAGTGTTTGAAATCCAGCACATGCAAACATAACAGACCAGTTCATTTTAAATCTCTGTGTGTGTATGTGTTTGTATAGGAAGAAGGCCGTATTACATGGATTTAAAATGAAAAATACTTAAAATTCCAAGTTTATAACTTTGTATATTACTGCCTTGCCAATCTAAATGTCAGTTCCTTTAAAACATATTGTTATCTATGTTCAAATGAATTAAGACTCTTAATTATAAGTACAATTAAAATTTTACAAAATGGATGTTTCGTTCATTAAAAATATGATTAAATACATCTTATAAGTAAATGTATTTTAAGTCAGGAGGGTTAATCAGTGATTTTCATTTTCTCATTTGAAACTTACAGCTATGGCATTTTGTATCTCGGAACCTTTGTACCTTGGGCCTTCTAGAAGCTTGGGAGTGGAAGTAGTGGTACAGGTGTGCAGAAATGTATATCTGGGCTGCCTAGGCCTATTCTCTCTGGTTATAAAAAGTTTATAAAGAATATTTGATCTTTTTATTTAACTTTTTATAAAAATCATTTATCTCATAGATATTGCTAGTTTTTATTTAGTTTCTTTTTTTAATGGAGTGGTATGAGAATGTTTAGCCAAAGAATAAGTAAATATTAGCATTGAGCTGGGAATGACAAGTATGAGAAACATAAATAATAAACAAATAAGGTTTCTTGGTCTTGAGGTAAACAATTATCTAATAATTTCCTTTGTTGATTGAAATTGGTTTTCTTGATTTTTACACTGGCAAAAATTTGGTTTTTTGAAAATAAAAGGAAATTACTAGTGTATCACTAATGCATGTGTAGATTAAATACATAGTTAATGCCTTTTAGTTTAGAATTTTTATTCTCAAATAGCTTAGAGTTTCTTGGAAAAAGCTATTTCTATATGTTATCACGTTTTTTGACTCTGCTATAGAAAATAAGAATAATTTTATATAACGCTTTTTATAAAGAAATAATCTATTTCTTAAGTGAGTTAGTTTCAGGAAAGCATAGATTGTGTTCTTTCAGTGAGATTTGCTAAACATGCACACAGGCACACACATATATATATACACACACACATATATTGTAATTATTTCTGACACAGGGTTATACAAACCTCCTATTTATGAATAATTTACTATTATCTTTATAATATTAAAACTTTAATTTGTTGATATTCTGCATGCAGAACAAACAAATGAAAGTTAGTAATAAGTGTATTTGACATCTGTATACTGTACTTTTTAGCATATCTGAAATCTTTTACTCTGCCTAATAGATCTCATTAAAAAAAAATAGATATTAGCGCCAAGACAGTTTGTCAACACTAATATGAGTCCCCCTGGATTGGATTGACAATTCGTGTGAGGCTTCATATGATAGTCTTTTCATAGTCTTATCTGATCCTTAACAATTGGACATTAGTCACTGATTTATTTTATAATAACTCAGATGAGTTGAATATTATTGTATTGTGTTGGACATTTTAGTGGATTTTCTTTTTTACAAATTTTACTCAGAGCACACATTGGATGTAAATGATGTATGCAGCCTGCTAGGGGAGTACTAACAATTGATTGGTTAGATTTGAGAGCAGCATGGGAAGAATGTTACTATCCCCTAGCTGCAAACCATATTTAACTCCAAGCTTAATGAGGACTGTCGGTTTTGAAGGCTTTGAAAAATCTCAAATGCTTAGCATTCCACTGGCATTTTTCATTTTTTTGTAACTAAAAATGTAGATCGAAATGAGAATTTTCTATATATGAAGAATTTTTTTAAAAAATCTTAATATATAAAAAAGCTATTTTAATATAGGTTTAATGATTTATGTTTTTAAATCTTAAAAATGGGAGTTATAAAAGGCAACCTCAGGGTATTCCATTTTGAATTACATTCTGTTTGTATTTTTTCCCTTAATTTCTTCCTGCCTGTCCTTCTCTCTCCCCTCAAGTCTTAAGTGCATTACCTACTTTTGGTTAGGCAGTTGTCATTCACTGATAGCAAAAGGATGTTAAAGTTCTGAACTGACTTTGTACTGAAATGACTTTGAAACTTCTTGGAATTCTCTTATACTTACCACATTGTTCTTTTAGGTCCCTTTTTAAAGCTTTGGTATATTGCAAGACATGCTTGAAGCTGACTAATGGAATTTTTAGTTGAGTGTTTGAGAAATTATTTGAAGTTTATTCATGAAGGTAATGTGTTTATCAGCTTCTGGAAGTGATTTTGCCAATAGTTCCGCGAATTACTGGTCAACTCCTTAAGGACTGACCTATGACAATGTAAGGTGAGGTCTGAACCATGGCATTGTGGTGATCTCTGCATGTGTGTTTGCAGCATGATATGAGCACACAGTAGCTTTCCTTTCAGCATTTTTGCTTAAAATTCTGATGCAGTATCAAGATGTAAAGCTTTAAGCATCGAAATCTAACCAACTTTACCATTTTGAGTGTGCATAAAGAAGTAGTCAACCGTAAGGAAAATTAAACAGTTCTTTGTTTGGTGACACATAAAATAAAATTGCCCTAGTTATTGAGAAAATTCATTTGTACTTTGTCATTTGCTGAGCCTTCTAGAATTTTATGGTCTCAAATCACAACACCATGGACACTCAGGAGACTCCTGACTGTTTTATCTTATTAAACAATTTTGAAATCATTAATTTTTAATTAGCTTGGATGCAGGGTTTTTTTATTGTTTCAATAGTGTGTGTATATGAACTACACGTTTTTTATTTAAACTACTGGCGAGAGTACTATTTACGTAAATAAGTATAGGTTCTTTCTAAGAGTATATACTGTGAGTTTGCTTCATAGAGTAATATTTTTTGTAAACTCAGAGATATTATATGCTAATCTATTATAGTAGAGCTTTTCGGCAGTTTATGAACTCAGATTTCGAACAGCCACCAAAAAGGATGTAAGCGCGAAGATATGTATAGGTCCTTCCCTGATTGAAAGTTCTAATTAAGTGAATTGGAGAAAATTAACTGAAATTAGCTGTCAGAAAGTCACATTTAAATGAGTGATGAGCTAGTCTGGCAGTAAACATTTAAATGATATAAATTGCTATTTAAGTGTATGGTTTAATGTTTGTCATGCATTAATGTGACATGAGACTGCAGTGACAATCAAGCAGCTTGCTCTAATTTGAACATATTTAGGGCTTTTGTGTAGAGTGCACTGCACACAAATTAAGACAATTGCTGTTTTTATGTGTCATTGTAAATGTGCCTACCCCATACCCCCATCCCTACCCAAGGTCTAAGTTAATGAAACCAACGTATCATTTCTGTGTGTAACTTGCATTAGTAGTTCATAGATTTTTTTCAAATTTATGTACTTAAAATAGGCATTTACTTAAAGTTATCACAAGCTTCTCTCTTCTTATTTCAAGTAAAATATGAAGCAGTTTTGTGCTCTCATATCTGTTTAATAAATTTGTAAAAGCATTTTAGAAGAGATGTCTAAAACAGTAACTTTCTCAATTGAAGCTAGCTAAATATTTTTAAGGCATATTTCATTTAAGGTATACTTAGGGATGTGAGAATTGTGTAGAGTTTTGTTTACAAAATTATATTTTCAGTTTTATATTTGTGATATATCATAAAACTATGTTAAATATTAAAGGAATTTTTTTTGTATTTAGCTATAAACATTTCTTTTTCATAGGCACTTATTTTAATAAAGCATATCTTTACACAAGTGTCCACATGTAAAGGAATAGGAACGTCTTTTGTCACAAGATGGTTTATATCTCATTGGTTACTTGCTATACAAGTTGTTCAGTTTTGTTTTAAAACCAACAGATCTCTTATAACATAGCAGCAAGCCATACTGAAAATACATCACAATCATAGACTTACTACTCTAAAAATAAGAATCAATTTCAATGAGATACATTACCAGATATAAGTTGGTACAGCAGTCTCCTCCTTATCCACAGTTTTGCTTTCCAGAATTCCAGTTACCTGTGTTTAACCAAGATCTGAAAATGTGTGAGTACAGTACAATCAGATACTTTGAGGTAGAGACAGAGACCACATTTACATAACATTTATTACGGTATATATTTTTTACAGTATATCATTATTGTTCAATTTTGGTGTTATTGTTGTTTATCTCTTACTGTGCCTGATTTATAAATTAAACTGTATCATAGGTATTTATGTATAGGAAAAAACATAGTACATATAGGTATAGGGTTTGGTTCTATTCATAGATTCAGGCATCTACTGGGGGTCTTGGAACATACCCCTGTGGATGAGGGGCGATTACTGTATAGTTGGTTTTTTTTTTGTTTTGTTGTTGTTGTTGTTGTTGTTGTTTTGAGACAGAGTCTCACTCTGTCACCCAGGCTGGAGTGCAGTGGTGGGATCTTGGCTCACTGCAACCTACACCTCCCAGGTTCAAGCGATTCTCCTGCCTCAGCTCCCAAGTAGCTGGGACTACATGTGGGCACCAGCATGCCCAGATAATTTTTTTGTATTTTTAGTAGAGACAAGGTTTCACCATGTTGGCCATGATGGTCTCAATCTCCTGACCTCGTGATCTGCCCACCTCAGCCTCCCAGAGTGCTGGGATTACAGGCATGAGCCACCGTGCCCGGCCTACTGTATACTTTTAATTAAGCTTCAGAGTTTATGTTTGAAAACTCTTTGATTTTAATATAATTATTTATTGTTAAACTAATCCATAATGCTAAACTTTGATGTTGGAATGATTTTGAACAATATTAAATAATATAAAGATGGATACTTTCCTAAAAAATGTCTTTAGTTTTTAAAACTCTTTAGTATTTATAACGTTATTAAATTCACCAAACATTATTGGCATCTATTATGTTTTAGGCACAACGCTTGTAACTGGGAATATAATGATGGATAGGAAATGGATCTTGTGCCTAGCATCTCAACCAAATACTTGATTGTGTTCATTCGTTATTTATTGGACACTATTATGTTAATAGCATCAAATATTTGGTCAGGTTTGATATTAATACCTAGAATAAAAATTCAGTAATTATAAGTATCCCCCACAAAATCTAATTTGTTAGCATAAGAACTCAATCAACATAACTAAATAATTTGGTTACAGATGTTGAAATAAACTAGAAAATATTTTAATTCTAGAAAAATAATAAATATTTCAAGTGGATGGTAAATTTTTAACATTTTCACATTTAGTTTCCCAAAATAGTCTTTGCCTTGTATGGCCTCCTTTGTTTGAAGCATAAATCGAGTACCTGTCAGGCTCTGAGTTACAGATGTGACCAAGATAGGCCCAGTCCTGGTCTTCAGTGCTGTCGGTACGGTAGAAGAATACTGAAACTTACACATTTATTATAATTAATTATGCCAAGTGCCGGAAAGCCTCTAATTATAAACAAAGGAGGACAGATTCTGTTAGAAACTAGGACATCAGATAAGTTTCTTTCTTTTTTTTTGAGACGGAGTTTCGCTCTTTTCCAGGCTGGAGTGAAGTGGCGTGATCTCGGCTCATTGCAACCTCCGCCTCCCAGGTTCAAGCGATTCTTCTGCCTCAGCCTCCTGAATAGCTGGGATTACAGGCACAGGCCACCACACCCAGCTAATTTTTGTATTTTTAGTAGAGACCAGGTTTCGTCATGTTGGCCAAGCTGGTCTCAAACTCCTGACCTCATGGACTGCCCACCTTGGCCTCCCAAAGTGCTGGGATTACAGGCGTAAGCCGCCGCTCCTGGCCACAAGTTCTGTTTTTTAAAAATCTTTGTTCACAGTAAAGTTAGTGTTAAACTTTACTGCTTGCTCTAAATGTCTCTCTATATTTTTAAAAAGGAATTCAGCATAGTAATACAATGTATACCTTTTTTCAGGCCCTGGAGAGTGAATTTGTTTCCTGCCAGCTTCACCAATGGATTGATCTCATTTTTGGCTATAAACAGCAAGGACCAGAAGCTGTCCGAGCCCTCAATGTGTTCTATTACTTGACCTATGAAGGAGCTGTCAATCTGAATTCAATAACTGATCCTGTGTTGAGAGAGGTAAGTTACCTGAATTGGGAAAGCAACTTATAGTCAGGTATATTTAAACTAGAAGGAGCTAGAGGACACCTCCCCCATCCTTTGATTTTACTGATGAAGAAAGTGAAACTAGATGTAAAGTGCCTTAAGCAGAATAATCTATCAGTGATCTAGCAAGAACTTGAACCCAGAGGTTCCTTCCAGCAAAATGTTTGACCCAATATAAGATGATGGCTTTTTCTATTTGAATCTGTTAAGGTATCAATAATCTTATTTATAATTTTATATAACTTTGGAGGTTACTCACATTATTTTTGTAGGAAAATAGTAATAATTCATTAAAGAGATATGATTATGAGCATAAATTTATTGAAATGTGATAAAACACATATTTATATGTAATACCTAAGAACATATATAACCACATAGAAGTTAATGGGGGGGTTGAAGTCCAAATCTTTCCTATGTGATCAAATTGTTGTTAGATGTTATTGAACTTGTTTTATTCTTGTCATTTATTTTCTCAAGTAAAACACTTAAAACATGGTTTTGGCAAATGCAGCACTCACCAAAAAGTCTGTAGAAGACCTTACTTTTTTTAGTATTTCTAATCTAATTATGCGTCCTTCTAATTCCAATATACTTCATATGAAAAATTATAGAATTGAACGATACAACCTTAATCTGTACAATTTTAGAACACAACTGCATTTAGGAAACCAGGAGCTTTTATTCACAGGGCAAGTTATATATCATTTTGAAGGGAACATTATTTGTAATGTGTGAGATTTGTCATTTTTCCCTAGCACTTGATGCATTCTTTTATAGTTCTACTAAGATCTGATCATGCGGAAGGTATGTAAGTACATATTTAAATAAATTGGCATATTACCACCTGGCTTATGTGCTAGATAAGTTAGTATACACACAAAAGCACTGTGTACTAGATGTACACTTGCATTAAATTGCCCAAGTTTTAAATTGCTACGTTTCAGTTTTAAAAACTGTAGTGGCAGAGAATTGGGTTACATCAACTCTTAAAGACTCTTCCAGTTGTTCAGTTTTTTGAAAATACTCCTTCTGGGGGTATTTTATTTGATCAGAGCGTCAATTGACTGTATGACACAGAATATACTTAGGATTCCATAAAGGTATTGAGGTGAGAGCAACATATAGGCAGTGTTACAAAACACTGCATAATTTTATTGTTGGGATAAAATAGCATAGGCCTATTTACTTTCTTTTTTTTGTTCATTTTGGCAATATTTGAACAGTAATACTTTATTCTGTTAAATGCCCATAATTCTTCAACAAATATACCAGCCATTTTTGTTTTCTCCTGTTATCCTGTAGTAATTATCCATATCTCTACATAGCTGATATATAACTGAATTCGCACTGTATAATTGATTTTATAATCTCTTAAAAAGAGATTGGTTGTATTTAATATACCAGCATATTGTTTTTTGTACCAGCATAAATTGGTTGTACTTACTATGCTAGTATATATTTTTTGTGTCACTATATGCAATTTTCGTATTTCTAATTTTGAAATTCTGTAATGTTCTATAGAGTTGCTGTGAAAATATGCTTAACATTGTTTCTCTCAATGCAAGATCCTATTACTTAAAAGACTTGTCTCTTGGTATGTCCAAGATGACATAAGTAGCTCTACTTTTCATTAAAGGTTACACAATGTTTTCATGATAAAAATGTCACTTGGCCTATATCTGTTTGTCATGGCTAGTTAACAAGTAGTACACTCAATCAGCTAGTTATTTCCTCTATGAGTCACTCTATGTGCTTGGCTTTTTATTTTTATTTCTGGATTGACCACTGTCCCCACGTACACACCAATGATTGTTTAAGGAAGTTTACTGTGAATTAATCTAGAAGAACACTGTCTAGAATTTTCTGCAGTGCTGGAAATGTTCTCTATCTGCACTGTCTAATAAACCATGAACCATATGTAGTTATTGTACATTGAAATGTGGCTAGTGTGACTAAGGAACTAAATGTTTACTTTTAATTAATATAAATTTAAGTAGGCACAGATGACTAGAGGCTACAGCATTGTACAGTAGAGAGTTAGAAGACTTATGTTTGTCTTTGACCATCTTTTCTTACTCTGAGTTCAGCGCATGTGATCAGACAATGGGAAAATAAATGTTAAATTGACTTGGTAGGATATTTCAAAGTGGGAATACTCCATGTAGACATTAGATATATATTTGAATATAGGTGTAAGCTCAATTATATTTTTTCTTTCACCTAAACTAACACATTATAATTTCAAATAAAATTCTTTATTGTAATAAATATATATAACATAAAATTGAACATTTTTACCTTTTTTTTTTTTTTTTTTTTTTTTGAGACAGAGTCTTGCTCTTTCACCCAGGCTGGAGTGCCGTTGCGCAAGCTCAGCTCATTGCAACCTCCGCCTCCTGGGTTCAAGTGATTCTCCTGCCTCAGCCTCCTGAGTAGCTGGAATTACAGGTGCCTGCCACCACGCCTGGCTAATTTTTGTATTTTTAGTAGAGATGGGGTCTCACCATGTTGCCCAGGCTGGTCTCGAACTCCTGAACTCAAGTGATTCGCCTCCCTCGGCCTCCCAAAGTGCTGGGATTACAGACCTGAGCCACTGCCCCTGGCCATTTTTACCATTTTTGAGTTTACAGTTCAGTGGCATCAAGAACATTGACATTCTTGTACAGCCATCACCACCATCCATCTCTAGAAATGTTTCATTTTCCCAAACTGAAACTCTGTAAGCATTAAACAATAACTCCTCATTCCTTCCTCCCCAGTCCCTGTACAATTACAATGCTACTTTTTATCTCTATAAATTTGACTACCCTGAATACCTCATAGAAGTGGAATGCTGCAACATTTGTCTTTTTATGTCTAGCTTATTTTACTTAGCGTAATATCTTCATGATTTGTTCGTGCTATAGAATGTATCACAATTTCCTTTCTCTTTAGGCTAATATTCCATTGTATATATATATACCACATTTTGTTTATCCATTTATATATCAATGGGCATTTTGGGTTGTTTCCATCTTTTGGCTATTATGAACAATGTGGCCAAGAGTATGGATGTACACCATCTGTTCAAATCCCTGCTTTCAATTCCTTTGGATATATACCCAGAAAAGGAATTTCTGGATTATGTGATAATTCCATGTTTAACTTTTTGAAGAACCATCATAACAAATAAGTTTTTTTTTTTTTTTTTGAGATGGAGTCTCACTTTGTTGCCAGGCTGGAGTGCAATGGCGTAATCTCAGCTCACTGCAACCTCTGCCTCCCGGGTTCAAGTGATTTTCCTGCCTCAGCCTCCTGGGTAGCTGGGATTACAGGCATGCACCACCATGCCCGGCTAATTTTTGTATTTTTAGTAGAGACGGGTTTTACCATATTAGCCAGGCTGGTCTCGAACTCCTGACCTCATGATTTGCCCGCCTTGGCCCCCCAAAATGCTGGGATTACAGGCATGAGCCACCACACCCAGCCACAAATAAGTTTTTAATATTCATTTTTTATGATCAACTTTTGCTAAAGACCGTTAAAACTTTTGCTTTAAGTTTGACTTCCTTTTCTTCACCACAATCCTAAGTAGTTAATTATGAGAAAATTAAGCCTTAACTGATAGTCTTGCACTCATCACATCCTAATTTGTTTTTATATTATACATTATATAGACATATATATAATATATATTCTATATTAGATTTGGCATTTATTAAACATGGCCTGTGATAGTCTAAGTATGGTAGGTATTTGATATTCTTGAAATGAGAATATATTGCTTTGTTACTTAGCACTATTAAAATAAATACACAATTTAATTTACAAAGCTTTCTGAATATCATTAAAATAAATGGGGCCAGGCGCAGTGGCTCACACGTGTAATCCCAGCATTTTGGAAGGCCACGGCAGGAGGATCACTTGAGTCCAGGGGTTCAAGAGCAGCCTGGGCAACAAAGTGAGGCCCCATCTCCACAAAAAATTTAAAAATTATTTGGGTGTGGTGGTGTACACCTATAATTCCAGCTATTGGGTGCGGTGTGAGGTGGGAGGATTGCTTGAGCCCAGGAGATCAAGGCTGCAGTGAGCCATGATTGTACTATGGCACTCCAGCCTGAGCAACAGAGTGAGACCCTGTCTCAAAAAAAAAAGGTTGGGGGGAATAGTCTTTTATTATAGCCTTTTCATACCATTTACCAGTGCTAAATCCTATAGTACAATGCAGTTTGATAGAATGAACAAAGAAACAAGCAAATAAATAAATATGAATTTGAGTCATGGCCCTGATGCCTACTAGTTGTGTTCCTCAGACTCTGTTTCCTATATATAGAAGTCATACGATAATGCCCACTCTACAGAGGATGAGATGACATATAATGCATGTAAACCACCTGGCATGGTGCCTATCCCCTCATAAGTACTCAGCAAGTGTTAGTTCTTTCCCTTATGTTGCTCACAGTTAAATCCCTGGGTTAGAAAACACAACTATAAAAGGAATGTGAACTACTGATTGGATCATAGAAAGAATCATAAAATGTTAACACTAGAGAAGTTATTAGAGACCATTTCCTAGTGGACGCATGCTGAGTTCATTGTTAAGTGAGGCAAGAAAGCAGAAAACATGAATAGGTCATTAATTTATTCTTTTTTTTAACACCCTTTTACTAAACCGGAATCATGTAATAAGGTTAAAGGGTTGAAAGGCAAAGTCCCTGCCCTCCCTCAGCTAGAGTTCATTATCTAATGGGAAAATAAGTGTAAGTAAACAATTATAATACAATCTGATAAATTCAGTACAGAGATAAATATATGTAAGTATGTATGCACAAGCATAGGATAGGTACTAAGCCCAAACGGACAGAATCCAGCCATGTTTTCCAGAGAATGAGAGGCTGGAGTTGCATATTGAAGGATGAATAAGATCATTGGGTAGAGTCATGAGCAGAAGTTACCTACACAGAGGCAACTGCATACCCTTCCTGCACGTAGATAAAAGAGATGGCTAGAGAATATGGTATATGTGGAATGAACTGAAGGTGAGCAGATGAGAGAGAGAGACACAGGAGCCAGATCTTAAAGTCTTCAATACCATAAAAAATAATTTTCAGCAGGGCATGGTGGCTCACACCTATAATTCCAGCACTTTTGGAGGCCAAGGCAAGAGAATGGCTTCAGGCTGGGAGTTCAAGACCAGCCTGGGCAAGATAGCAAGACTTCATCTCTACAAAAAGATGAAAAACTTATCTGGGCATGCTGGCACATACATATAATCCTAGCTGAGATGAGAGGATTGCTTGAGCCTGGGAGTTGGAGGCTGCATTGAGCTATGATCCTGCCATTGCACTCCAGCCTGGGCAACAGAGTAAGACCCTATCTTTAAAAAATAATACTTTTAACTGCATCATAAGGCAGTAGGGAACCACTGAATATTGGTGACATAACCCTATGTCACTAATATGTTTGTTTAGAATCTGAAAGAAGATTGAACAAATAAGAACTAAAAAGTACTGACTGGATTTTTCTAAGAGGTCATTGGTGATCTTAGAGAAGTAGCTTAGAAGGTAGAGGATTGTGTTATGAATGGGAGATGTTGAAGTAAACACAGTAAATAAAGAAAATAATTTAAGCTTTATTGAGATATAGTTCACATATGTTACAATTCACCCATTTAAAGTTTATGATAGTTTTTAGTATATTCACAGAGTTGTACAAGCATCACCACAATTTAAGAGCATTTTTGTCACCACAAAAAGAAATCTTTATATGCACCAGCAGTTGCTCTAAAGGATAATTTTTTTTTTAATGAGTAAATATTGGACTATGTTTCTGTATTAATGGGAAAGATCCAAAAGGAAGGAAGCATGTCAGACATGCAGGAGAGAAAGTGTGTAATACACTATCAAGCTCTGTGTGAAAGTGGAGAAGAACAAAACCCAGAGCATAGATAGAGATAAGCACTGAACAGGAGGGAACAATAGGGCCTCATCTCAGATTGGAGAGTAGACGGATAGCATGGGGACTTGTGTAAGTAAATGTGTATGAATGAGGTGGAAAGGCAACAAGATTCTCTTTATGAGGGTTTGTGCTAAGGATGAGACAATATTTATGCTTAATGGGTGCTGCTCAATAATTATAATTTCCTTTCAATATTGTTTTTCTGTGTTTTCAACATCAGGAGAATAGATGTAGAAAAAAGTTGAACAGAGAGGGATGTGTGTGTGTGCACGCCTGTGTGTTTGTGGAGAGAGAGACAGAAAGATAGACACAGGTGGGGTTTGCCATGGAAGTGTGGTGAAATGTATGAAAAAGGATTGAAGGTGCAAGGGTGGCTGATGAAACTGTGAAAGGGATGTTGTAGAAAAGATGAAACGTGAACCTGGGCTGGACTGAGTAGATAAGAAAGGAAGGAAGGGAGTGATAAACTGGGAAAGTTTATCCTCTCATTCGTTACTAATTCATTTATTCAACAAATATTCGTTTTGTTCAGGATGCTAAAAATGTGGAGATGAGCAAGACAGGCAAAGTCTGTTCCCTCCTGGAGCTCACATTCTAATGGGGCACACAGAAAATAAAATTTAAAGACTGTAATTTCAATGATAACAAGTGCTATAAAGAAAATAGAAGTGGGTAAGGTAATACAAAGTGCCGTGAGGGTGGAGAACTGTTAGAAGGGATGGTTAATGACTGCCTCTCTGTCTTCATAAACAGTGTTTCCTTTAAAACTTTAGGATCGGAGTACAGCTAAACAAGGCCACCAGGGAGTTAGCTCCTACTGCTGTCCCCATGGCCAAGCATGTCCCTGCAGTGCCTGGCCTGGGACAGCCTCCAACTCAAGTCTTGTCACAGGCTTCATGCCAGTTGTGAAACTTTCACTATTGCCTTCTACTAATTTACTCCCCACCCCCACCTCCAGGCCACGCCTCTTTTCTTCAGAATCTTGTTTCTCTAAGGTGCTTTAATATCATTAATATTAGCACATTTGTATATCTGCTTGATTTATATTAAAGCATTATTTCTGCAAAACCACAATCATGGTACAAGGATAGATTTGTACCTTTCCAGTATCAAAAGCAAATTAGACTCATTTCTGTTCGGTAGCTATACTTTTACTTATTTCTGTTCACTTCTATATGCTTAATTCAGTCTGGAAATACATTCACAGTCATACAGAGGCAAGTTGTCTACATACAAGTCATGTAATCACCTACTATTTTGGGAAAAGCGCCATTCTTCTTGAGAAAGTTTCCATTGTATAATGAATGGTTAATACACATGGCATAGTAAGTGATCATAAAAATAATCTCTGTATAAAAAGAGCACTAAACGATAGAAATAATAACCATAAGAGGAGGAAGAGTAATCAGAGAAACAGCCTGCAGCACATTAAACTTTTATGTTGTTTTTAATTTTTAGAAAACATCTGGGTTATCAATATACAACTATGCCTGCATTTACATATATCACACACCAGAAAGAATTCTTTTTCAGACAGATATGCTAATCTTTCAAAAAATATCTTGTGACCCCAACTTAAGAATATATTCTTATCTTCATCTGTTTACTCTTCTTTATTTCTCTGTATTTTGGCACTATTCTTTTTTTCCCTGCCTTTAACATTTTTTAAATCTATTCTAGTTCCTCAATATTACATATATTCTTTTATAGATAAGGGACAAATAAATAAAAGTTGGTCATTTTCTGATTATTCTGCTGATTTTGATTTGGCTCATTCATGTCTTTTCTTTCAAACACAATCTTATTAAGCCTTTCTAACCCCATTTTTGAAAAACGTAAAACCCAAAGAAAGAAGAAATTTTCAAAAAAGATAAAAATTAGAATATTTGAACTCAAGGTCAGATATTAGTAAGAATATTTTTACGAAGAAAAAAATTCTCTTAAAATCCAAATCCACAAATTAAATACATGATGAATTGAATATTTTATAAAATAATATTCCCTCTTCTAAAAGATTTAACATAAGTATTTTCCCTAAATTAATATATTTAAAGTATAATCATATCTATAGGCATGGTTTCTAGAACAATTCTATATCCTTATCCAGAATTCTTTTCATATAAATGCTATTTGCAGTATACAAAGATTGAGAGCTATCTAGACATTAGTATCTTAGTATGAAATAGTTCATTGATGAAGTTTAGTAGGTAAGAAATATATTTTTTTAAAAAATACACATATGCATATGTCTGTGTGTATGTAAATAAATATATATATATATATGTAATATATACGGCAATGTGACAGTCACTGAATACGGGAGCACAAAGGAGGCATTTGTAACCCAGATTAAGAAAGTATCAGCTGTCTGAACATAATCCTTAAGAAATTTGAGTTAAGTTGGTGAAGCAAAAGAAATGGAAGGGACATTCCAAGCAGAGAGTATGGCATATGGGGAAGAGCACAGTAAGGCTCTATGACTTGAAAAACTCATGTGGTAGGAAGGGAGAGCATAAGAAGCTGGTGATAGGCCGGGCAAGGTGGCTCACACCTGTAATCTCAGCACTTTGGGAGGCTGAGGCGGGAGGACTGCTTGAGGGCAGGAGTTCAAGACTAGCCTGGGCAACATATTGAGACCCTGTTCCTAAAAAAATAAAAATACAAATAATTAGCCAAGTGTGGTGGTATGCACCTGTAGTTCCAGCTTCTCAGGAGGCTGAGGAACGAGAACTGTTTGAACTGGGGAGGCAGATGTTGCAGTGAGTCGAGATCACACCACTGCACTCCAGCCTGGGTGACAAAGCAAGACTCTGTCTCAAAAGAGCAGCTAGGCTAGTGAGATCTCTAAAACATATTTGGAAACCATTCATGTCTGTTCATCATTAGTTCAAGCCACCATCATCCTCTCCCCACTGGACTAACGCTAGTAGACCAGGTCACCTTTTTCTGTCCCTGCCTACCTACAGTCCACTTTCCACTGAGCTGCCAAAGTGGTATTTGAAACTGTAAGTCAGATCATTTCACTTCCTTCTTAAACTTTCCTATTTCACATCAAGCATAGAATAAAATCTGCTTGACTCACATGATCTAGCCCTGCGCACCTCCCTGATCTCCTGTCATCTGTTATCTTCCTCATCAATGTGTCCTGTCACACTGACATTTCTGTTCCTGATTACATGAAGGGGAAGGCCTTTGTAAGTCTAATATCAAAACTAAAAATCATTAAGGAAATTAATATATTCACGTATAAAAACTACATGAAAACGGATGTTTCTGTACATCTAAAGCAACAACAAATAACAAAGTACAGGAATAGAAAACTCATGAAAGATGAAATGCAAGTCACATATGAAAAGCACTTTAAGCTGGGCACAGTGGCTCACACCTGTAATTCCAATGCTTTGGGAGGCCAAGGTGGGAGGATCGCTTAAGCCCAGGAGTTTGAGACCAGCTTGGGCAAATAGCAGGACCCAGTAAGAGAAGTAGTTCATCCTCACTATTAATCAATGACATTAAGTTGAATACACAATAACATTTTTGTCCACTAGATTATCTAAGATTAAAAATAATAAAAATTTTAATGTTGATGCAGTATGAGAAAACAGATACTGTCATATATTTGGTGAGGATGAAAATAGGTTGAATCTTTACAGCGATCTGTATCAATTATTAAAATGTTCACGTACTATTTACTTAGAACTCTAACCAAAAGTAATAATTGACCAAGTGTGAAAAAAATATTCAGTTATATAGTTCTTCATATGTATTAGTCTGTTCTCATGCTGCTATGAGGACATACCCGAGACTGGGTAATTTTAAAGGAAA
This sequence comes from Pongo pygmaeus, assembly GCF_028885625.2. Lineage (NCBI taxonomy): Eukaryota > Metazoa > Chordata > Mammalia > Primates > Hominidae > Pongo > Pongo pygmaeus. The sequence continues at coordinate 163,267,284 of NC_072376.2, read as the reverse complement.
GAGGTTTAATTGACTCAGAGTTCTGCATGGCTGGGGAGGCCTCAGGAAACTTACAGCCACGGTGAAAGGGGAAGCAAACATGTCCTTCTTTGTAAGGCGGCAGGAGAGAGAAGAATGAGAGCTGAGCGAAGGGGGAAGCCCCTTATAAAACCATCAGATCTCGTGAGAATTTACTATCACAAGAATAGTATGGGGGAACCACCACCATGATTCAGTTACCTCTGACGGGGTCCTTCTCACGATGTGGGGATTATGGGAACTACAATTCAAGATGAGATTTGGGTGGGGACATAGCCAAACCATATCATCATAATAGCAAAAAAAAAAAAAAAAAAAAAAAAAGGAAAAGGAGCAACGTAAATGTCCAGTAGAGAAGTAGTTAATTAAATATTGGTAAATTTACACAGTAGAATACTGTATATCATCAAAAATATTGCTGTGTAAATCTATATGTATTACCATGGAAGAATATTTTGCCATATTACAGTGAATAATAGATAATGTTATGGAACATATAAAATACAAATGCATGTGGAAAAGTCTGGAATTATGGACCCCAAAATGTTCATGGTCATTATCTTTGGTTAATGAGATCATGAAATTCTTTAATTTGCCTCTTTCTATATTCTAAAAAATTATGTCTCTTGAAAATCAGAGGGAGAAAAAAAGCCAAACACAACTCTTTTTCCCTTTTCAGGGGGAAACAAGCCGCTTCTTGAAAATTTGAACAAGCAATGTATGTTAACATGAGGATATGAATACTGACTTTGTTTTTGGCTGTTCAGAGGTCTCTTGTAATTACTTTCTGGGTTTTGGCCATGTTCTCTCTCAACCAATGTTGTTAGGGTACTGACCATCTATAATGATTTTCATGTAACTAACAGGAATGAAGGAATTTACAATTTCTTAACTTTTATCTCACTCGGAAATCAGAGTACCTCCAATCTCTTAATTTTCTATATATGTTATTTAATCCACTGAGCTATGGGAGTTTTCATACTTTTTAACATTTGAGTTTATTTCTTCATTTTTCCCATCATATTTGAGGGAGAACACAAAGAACACTATTACTTTTAGGGAAAATATCTTAGATATATCGCTGTTAATTGTAGTGTTTGTCATTACCTAAAAGCAAGAAGGCTTTTGGCTTAAGATTCCTGAATTCTAGATCTCTGGGTTCACTACTTGTGTGTGTGTTTGTATAATTAAATAGTTATACAAAGTGCTTTAAAAATGTATTTATCAAAGCAATACATGTTAACTATTCCAAGAGTCAAATAATACAAAAAGTATAAAGTGAGAGACTAGAAAGCTCTCATCCTCAAATTGGTAACTAATGCCAGAGTCACATGCTAATGTCTAGCTGTAAGTTCCTCTTTGATGCACTTTGATGTGTACGTAAAGAAAAAAAGCCTCTACTACAGAACTCATCGTCCTTTGCTGATGCCTGAAATTCTACCATTAGAGATCACTTCTTTGGTTACAAATCCTTTAAAAAAAAATCCTTTCCAATCATATGGCTATCTGTGAGCAAGATTGGACAGTAGGTTTTGATAAAAGGAAAAGTACAAACAGCAGAGGCTGGAGCAGTTGTTGTATAAGGGACACCAGGGCAGATCTTGGGTTGCACCTGGAGGTTGGAAGAAGGGGTGGGGGTTCAAAGGCTGAAAGATACTTGCAGGTAGATGTTGCTGTCAGACAACCTTAATATGAACAATATCTGTGCTTTTTCATCTCGTACTTTGTCATAAGTACTTGCTACATTTCCTCTAAAAGTGTCATTTTCTTCTTTACTTTTCACGTAAATACATTGTTTTATGTTTCTGTGAGTTCAGAGATTAATTAAAGTTTTAAATTTCCTTTTGAAAATGGAACTCAGCTCTATTTGCATTGATAAATAGGGGAGAGGGGAGAGCTGTGATATTGCCCAGTTTAAAGAATTACTATATACAAGTGACCTCAACATGAAAGTAAAACCTGAAAATTTTCCCTAAGTTGTATTTAGTGTCAGTGGTTGGTTTTCCCTCTTCCAAATTTATCCTTCCAAATGCTGTCTTAGCTATGCGTAATCACTCTGAGGTCTGTTTTCCAAAAGAAGCAGCAGCAGTGTTTAAGTTTACATGACCCCAGTTTCATGACAGCAGTAGCAAATCAGATATCTTATCCAAGGAAAAGCATTTTTGGCTTAGAATTCCATCAGTCTGTTGGTGGGAGTCAACAGCTCCAACACTGCTGCAGAACACTGGCTGCAGTGAATCTTTCAGAAAGCATAAACACAATTAGTATTTATAGCATTGTTAACATTTGTTAAATAGTTGGGGGAGTGGTCTGTAAGCCTGTTTTAAGCAGGTGGCGCAAGAATCTTTGTTGTGACTGTGGTGAGATTTAAGAGTAGGACACGATTACAGTGGTTGTAGCAATATAGTAAATTAGGAGTATTGAATACCGAAGTTAAGATTTCATGCAGCCACAATTCAAAGCGTTATAGAAATAATCATGAAGTACCTCTGGCCAGAAGTGTGTTACACAGATGGCATATTTGACACAGTGCAGGGCAGGAACTGTACAATGAGAAGCCAAATAAACGGTAAGGATTAGTCAGGTTTTAATTGAAAACCTACATTTAAAATACCATAAAATTATGCCAGACTTTCTTTTAACTTCAAAACCACTATAATCAGACAAAAATTTCCTTATTCTATTAAATGAGCATCAAAGTTGTCAGTAAAGCTACTCTTTGTATTTTGCTTATTATTATGTCTTTTGCAGACTTACTAGTTAAGTTAGGTGTAACTAAATTATACACTCAAGGACATGAAGCAAAATATTAATATTTTTATGATTTTTTTTCCTATTAACTACCTACAGAATTCTGAGCCGTTCTATTATACTGATGACTTTTGTCATGAACCCTGTTTCCTTTCAGGCACCATCTTTACTTCATCTAGGTCACTCTTAGCAAATGAATAACCAATAACGTCTGCTTTTCATGACATAGTTTAAACATATTTGTCTGGTTTTGAGAAGTAATTTAACCTTCTGAATGTGAAAATTAACTCTCTGGATGTTGTTGGGTTTTTTTCCTTTAAGAACTTTACTGTGTTTTCTCAACATTTGCTTCTTAGCATTGGCAACCTCTTTGAAGACATTCCACTTATTTTTCTAGGCAGGCTGCTTTATCTACTCATTTCCAGTAGCCAGAGATGGAGGTGTTTTGAATGAGCACATCAATGTTCTAGACAGAGATACTGTTTGAAATTATCCATGAACACAGTGCCACTGAACATTATTGAGTGACGTTTGTTTCTGTTGGTTGTGTCTGCTCTGACTAGCTGGTTTCTTTCAGATTGGCAGCTGGGATTATGCTGTAGTAGATGGACAGCTACAAGAACTGGAGATTGTAGTGAGGCTGGGTTGGGACTCAGTTTAATGTGCCTGAAAAGCACGGGCTCTGTTACAGTCACTAATGGGAAAATCTGTGTGCATTTTCACAAATTATAATTACATCATATCTTACATTAGTAACTTCCATAATAATATTATTTGAGTAGATATGCTAGTATAAATACTCCTTTCCCTCCCTAATTTTCCTTCTCCCCCTTCTCTTTGCATTATTATTTTAAAATATGTTTTACTTTATTTAACAAGCTGCTCTTTCTCTTTGTTTTTTATGTACTCCATTCCATCATGATATGTATTTGTTTCCAGTTACCTGATGCATTCTGAGTGCTTCTTGGAGGAAAACACATTATTTACTTAAACAAGTTTATATTTAATTAATACTAAATGATGGCAAAATATTGCTAAAACTAAGGGATCCTTGGAATCAGATACAGATAAGTTAAAAAGTAAACTCAATATTAACAAAATTAATTTTGTAGCAAGGTCTATAGATTTAAGTTTTTGACCAGTTTATCAACTGAAGTTGTTCTTAGATGGTTACAGAATATTCCTTGGGAGAGGAGCAGAAAAGGTAACTATTGGGTATGGGGCTTAATACTTGGGTGATGAAATAATCTATACCACAAACCCCCAGGATAGAAGTTTACCTATGTAACACACCTTCACATGTACCTCTGAACCTAAAATAAAAGTTAAAAATATATATATTTCTTGCTATTATGTTAATGGGTAAATTAAACTTCATAAAGGCCAGGCACGGTGGCTCGGCCAGGCGTGGTGGCTTAGGCTTGTAATCCCAGATCTTTGGGAGGCCAAGGCGGGCAGATCATTTGAGCTCAGGAGTTCAAGACCAACCTGGGCAACATGGCAAAATGCCATCTCTACAAAAATACAAAAATCAGCCAGGCATGGTGGCACACACCTGTGGTTCCCTGCTACTCAGAAGGCTGAGGTGGGAGGATCGCTTGCACCTGGGAAGCAGAGGTTGCAGTGAGCTGAGATCATATCACTGCACTCCAGCCTGGGCGACAAAGTGAAATCCTATCTCAAAACAAAAACAAACAAAAAAAAAAAACAAGACAAAACAAAAACAACTTTATAACGTTATACCAAATATTTGCAGACCTTTTTTTAAAATTGTCTGTTTTAGATTTTTTCAAAATGAAAATTGTTTTGTTATGCTTATTTCAAAAATAATACATGCTTTGTGTAAGATATCAATTGGTATAAAAATGAGGAAAGTATAAATTTTTATTCTGCCAATCTTTTCATCCTTCTTCCATCAGAGAAAATAGCTAATAATAGTTTGGAATATACCCCTCCAGATTTTGCATGCAACTGTTCATGCATATGTATGTATGTATGCACATAACACATGTAAGTATATGTGTGTTTTATATACACACACACACACACACACACACACACACACACACACACACATACACATATATTTTTTGCTGAAATAAGGTCATACTCTATATACTTCGGTAGTTAGAAATTTTTCTTTCTTTGGCATATTATGAACTAGTTTCTATGTCAGGTATATTCAACTCATTTTAATGGCTGCGTAGTATTCCATTATCAGAGTTTAAGTAGTTTTTTTCTTCCAATTTTTACTGTCATAAAGAGTGCTATAATAACTATCTTTATACCTAAATCTTTTTGTCTTCATCTGATTCTTTCCTTATGAAAATTCATAGAAGTGGGGTTGGGTGTGGTGGCTCATGCCTGTAATCCCAGCACTTTGGGAGGCTGAGGCAGGCGGATCACCTGAAGTCAGGAGTTTGAGACCAGCCTGGACAACATGGCAAAACCCCATCTCTACTAAAAATACAAAAATTAGCCGGGTGTGGTGGTGTGCACCTGTAATTCCAGCTACCAAGGAGGCTGAGGCAGGAGAATCAATTGAACCTGGGAGACAGAGGTTGCAGTGAGACAGGGTTGCACTCCAGCCTGGGTGACAGAGTGAAGAAACTCTGTCAAAAAAAAAAAAAAAAATCATAGAAGTGGAATCAATAGCTCAATCTTTATTTGACAGCATACAAACTTGACTTTTGTCTAAATTCTTAGATATCTGTCTTTATGTCTACATTCTCAAAACTAAAAACGTTAAGTCTTTCAAGTCCAAATTTACATAGAATCACTTCCGTTGAATTTCATTTACTCTTCTATGTATTAATAGATTATTTTGCAAATTTCATTGAAAATATCCTCTGCTGTATATTTTGAACATTTGCTGTATATTTTGAACATTTATATTTTGAACATTTTAAATATTCCATATCCTGTGTATCCATTTTCCTGAAAAACTATTTATCTTTTATGTTTATGCTTTATAACATTTGAATTCTGTATTTTATTTCTAGGGCATTTAAAATATTTACATTTTAATCTTAGAAGACTCTTTTTAAATAATTTGAGTTAGGTTCATTATACTACTTTTTAATTTTGTGAATTTATTGCTCTGACAACTAAAAACTATTAATAACTTTGTATTTCTTTCCTAAGGTTAAGTGGGAGTCTGGTTTCCAAATGTTTCTAATGATGCTTTGCCTTTCTTTCTTTTAAGCCAGATAGAGATGTTATCCAAACATCTCTGATTTTCTCTTCTGGGATTTTCATCTCATTTTTACCAAATATATTTACTTGCTATGGGTCCTCTTTTGGCCTTAGCAGTTACAATATTATCAGGATTTTTTTCCTTTAGGAATTAAATACAAACATAACCATATCATGATTAAGTAGTCATTTGATTAATATGTTTTTAAACTTACTAATATCGAAGCTAAAGTTGAACCGTACCTCCAAAGGACACTGAGGCTAGTCACTTAGACAGTAAACTTTGAGTAGAAATCTGTCAAATATCCAGCAAGTGTTCTACAGTTTAAGTTCAAATATCTGAAGGCAAAGAAGAAAACTGGCACAAGTAATGGTATGATACCACAGTAGACATCACTGGATGGTCTTAGTGTGACTTTTTAAATATTGAAAAGAATTTAATCTATGAAGTCTTGTTGGAATGCTTAAACATTTCTTGGTAAAGAGGTAGATTAGAATCTTACAACAGCTTTCTTGAACTTAATTTTGGTAATGTGAGAAAGTTTTAATACATTAATAAATGATATATCTTTTCTTAATAAATTATTTTGTCTCTATTTCCCTATTCCAATTTTATAGTGCTTTCAGATGTAAATATGTAGGTGATAAAATATAATTTCAGAGTGTGTGCTTAAAAAAAAACAGCATATATATTAATTGTGTCCATATGTTTAAGTTATTTCTCCCCTACCCTCCATCTTAAATAAAATTTTACAATATTTATTGTTGGTTACTAAGTGCTGTACTGAGTTAACTTGTTTCCTCAGTTAGATTAAAAAGCCTAGGTCAGAGAGACTAAAATAGTCTTTGTTAAGTTGAAGCCAAATACTACACTGTCACTAAGCCAAGTTTACTTTCCTTTACTTTTATTTCTTATTTCTTTCTTCCTTTCATTCTGTCTAGTATGTGTATGTATATTCTCTCTATATATGTTGTCTCTTTTTCTATATATAGCAATAAAATCATGCAAGTATGCAATAGTTGGCACACACAAAAACAATAGAATACACAGCTTGTTGAAAATCTCTTCATAATATTTCCATTTGAAGATCCATTAATACATTCTCTAGGTAATATTTGAGATGCTGTTTGTAAAATATAAATATGTGGTTTTACTGGAATGTCTTGAAGTATTTACATAATCTTTTTTATTACTATATATCTCAACATCTGGAATGCTGCCTGCTAACTTCAGGTTTTATTATAGGAAGTAGTAACAGGCTATTTACAGAAATAATCAGGATTGATGAATAAGAATATTTAATAAAGCAAGCTTTTTGTAGAAATGTTTTACTACAATATTTTATTCAGTACTAGGCTGCTCTGTGATTGTGGTAGTAGTACGTTTCTTAGCTGCGTCCCTCCTAAATTAAGTTGATTTGCATGGACATTCACTGGGTAAATATTTACTGAGCACCTACTATGTGCCAAGTTGTAGAAGCACAGAAATATTAGGCAGTCTCTGATCTAAAGGAGACTTATAGTCTGATCAATAAGTTGGAAAATTAAACCAGTAATTAGAATATTAGATAAATAGGCAGTAAAAGTTCATGCATGTTGCTACAAGAGCAAAAAGGGAGGGACAGCAACAGTCTGGGTGAGGTCAAGAAAGATCTCCCAGAGGCTGGAGATGCCTGAGCTAAGTCTTCAAGAATGAGGAGGAAAGAAACCACACAGAGAAAAGGAATAGAAAATATATACAAGGGTTTAAAGGCAATATGATGTTGATCACATGTCACATTATAGAGTGGTGAAATGGACAGTGGTTGGGGCTAGATTACTACTCATCTTAATGATGAGTAGTTGGTAACATTTATTGAGTGCTTACTTAACCCTAGCCAGGCACTGTGTTAAGTCTTTAATATATATGCTGTAATAATATAACACACTTACTGATAGCTTAGTATGTGCCATGAACTGTTCTAAGTGCTTTATATTATCTCATTTAATCCTCACAACTCAATAAAATATTGACAGTTATTATCACGATTTTTAGAAGAGGAAATTAAGGCACAGAAGGTTAAGTACCTTGCCCAGAATCACTGAGTTAATGTGTGATAGTGGTAAGATTTGAACTGAGGCTGTCTGATTCCAGTGTCCGCATACTTAATCCTATGCCGTGGTGCTACCCAGGATAAGGATTTGGAATGGAAGGCTTTGAGTCACATAATCAAATTTGCAACTTACAGATTGAACATCTCCTTGCAAGTCTGAGTATATTCAGCCCCTTAGAAGAAATGTGAAGGCTGCCAGCTAACGCTTATATTTTTGGTCATTGTAAGATATTTTTATTCTCAGTATAGTCTTGCATTAGAAGTTAAAAAAAAATAAGTTGTTTAAAGGCAGAAGCACTCTGTTAATTTTCAATGAATCTATTTAGGACATTGTTTAGATTGACCCCAATTTAAGATAACCTAAAGCCAAAATGTCTTAATAATTATTGAAGATGGCTAATGGATATGTGGGGATTCATTATCCTATTCCATAACAAAAAATGTTACGTAACTGAATGTCTAAAAAGTGATCACCTAGGACCAAAACTCTCTAGGTGAAGGAGAGTTCATTAAAAACAGTTGAGGCATTTGGTAATGTTTGTTAAGCCACCCTATTGCCAACCCACCTTGCTGAACCGTACAGCGTTTAAGGATGCTTGTATGTTTCCTGTTATTTCACACCTCATTTATGCCTTTAAATTTTTTATTGCTCTATATAGAGGGCTGAGTAGACAAGTGAAGATAAGACAATAAACATAATCACTTGAGGGACTTTTTCAAATCATACATATTACCCCAGGATTTCTCACTTGACCTTAAGAATTACTACTATAGTGAGACAATGGAGTGTTGTCATATCCTCCAGTATGCTGGAGCTGAAGAAATGAGAATTACTGCCTTTAGTGACATCTTTCAGAGCTTCCCTGAGAGACTCATTTGGTTTCTTTGTAATAGCAAATACCAGCCTGTACTTAACACTCCTTATCCTCCCCTGCAACCTCAGTCAGCCCTCATCAAGAAGTGTGCTCATCTCTCAAGCTTGGTTTTGTCCCCAGTCTAACCATAGATGAGTCATAAGGGTTCCTGGCTAGCTTGCTATATAACAGGCACTCAGTACATTTTTTGTTGTGTAAATACTATGTGCAAGGTACTGTTCCACCTGTTGCACATATATGATATTCAGACTCTTCTAGCAGGGGTCCCTGATCGCCAAGCCACAGCCTGTTAGGAACCAGGCTGCATAGCAGGAGGTGAGTGGTGGGCGAGCATTACTGCCTGAGCTCTGCCCCTGTCACATCAGCCACAGCATTAGATTGTCATAGGAACGCAAACTCTATTGTGAACTGCACATGCGAGGGATCTGGGTTGCACGCTCCCTGTGAAAATCTAATGCCTGGTCATCTCAGGTAAAACAGTTTCATCCCAAAACCATATCCACCCCGCCAACCAGGTCCATGGAAAAACTGTCTTCCATGAAACCAGTCCCTGGTGCCAAAAAGTTTGGGGACCAGTGCCTTATAGTGTAGTTGTAGTGACAGACATAAATAACATTACAGGAAATTCTGAACCAAGTATATACTGTAATGAGCAGTATGAACAGGTGTAATATTATTTAACAAGATTAGGGAAACTTGGTAGAACTCAAGCAGGGTTTTCTAGAGAGGGGTAGAACTTAGAAAACTGAAGATAAGAGTGACCATTCTAGGAGGGTCAGTGGCATGGTAGAAAATGTAAGGCAGAGATGGCTTATATTTGTAGAAGAAAACCAGCTTGACTGAAAAGGAACACTGGTATAAGGTAATAGATAGGATGAGAGAATAAAAGTTAGAGAGGTAGGAAAACCTGCAATGCCTGGCATTAGCTTTTATCTTTTAAGTACTGGAATCACTTGAAGACATTTGATCAGAGAAATATTGCATAAAGGCGAGTTTGGGAAAACTCAGTTCTGCAGGATATGCTGAAGGCAGAAACTGAATAGAGGGGGGAACCAGCAAAGAGACTATTATAATAATCGATACTTGAAATTATAAGGGGCCTAGATTCAGAAAGGAGTGATGAATGTGATAAACTTTGAAGTGATTGGACTTAGTTACTTTATATGTGAAACAGGTAAAATTTTTAAAATATTGACAAGATTCCGAGCTTTAAAAAATCAGAAGAATCTAATTCTTGACTGAGGAATGCTAAAATAAAAAATAGTATTTTAAGATTTTAGATGTGCTAAGACATACATGTGCTTACACACAAGATGGACAGGGCAAACTTCATGGGAGTGGGCAATCCTCTGGTCATAGGATTGGAAACCTTTCAGATAGGGGCAGAGTTTGAGGCCCAGTAGAAAAAATTTCCAAGAAAGCAAGCTTAAGTTGAGTGAATCATAGTGCTAAAAGAGAACTCACAGTAATAAATTTATTTATGGATGACAAGTCAGTAAAAGACAGAGATTAAAGGAGTAGACTACAGAGCCAGTCTAAGCATTAAGCCATTGAAGCCACAGAGGGAGAATCTGTAAATTGCTTCAGAGATTAAGATGAATGAAAAATGGCAAATGAATTTTAAAAACAAGGAGGAGAACTGGAATTATCAGTTGATGATATAAAGTGTGACTGTAAAGTTTTGAGATCATAGTCATTACCTTACAATCTTATTTTATAATTTTCACGCTTGAAAAAGTCCTTTCTGTTGCATTTTTAATATCAAGGACTCAAAGGTTAGTTAAGAAGTAAAGCATTTGTGTCTGAGAATTCCACAGCCTTTTCAGATGCCTTCAGGACTTGGAAAGAAAATTTATTATTATTTAACCTGTGTGAGAGACTATAGCTTTTATTCTGTCATTGAGATAGAATAATCAGACCACTATATTATGTGACTTAAAAAAGTCTTTTCCTAGAGTTTTCAGTAATGTGCCACTTGTATTAAAATTTTAAGATTAAAGTGTTAGTTAAAAAGAGGAGATTGGTATTTTCAAAAGTTGTCTCATCATCCATAACCTTTCATCTCAAAACATTGTTAAGTGCAAAACACTACGTAATATTAAGGCCAGTTATATTAAATTTGTATCTATAATAAAGATGTGTATGCTATAATGTCATCATTCATAGCTTCTCTATCGTAGTTGGCGTTACTGCCCATTCTGTCTTCAAAACCCTCATCCTATGGCTTCCATATCGCTCTGTGCTGCTTTTCCGCCCACCCACCCTCTGACTGCCCTCTCTCTGTCTTCTTCATTACTTCCTCATTTGTACCCTAAATATAAATACTTCTTGAGGTTCTGCTCTAGGTGCTTTTGTGTCTGGGTCTCATGTATTTTCATCCTAGGGCTTAACAAGTATAGTTTCAAACTGTGCTCCAGAGCCCTAAAGAATTCTCAGAACTGTCTCAGAGGCTGCTGAGGAGGCTTGTTAGGGATGGTTTCACCCCTGTAAAGTTGAATAACCCTATCTCCATGTATTGAGGTTTCATGTAATATTTCATTTCAGAAAGGAGGTCATTTCTGCTGCTTAAAAACATGCACACATATGCAACAAGAGAGAAAGATAAAAAAAAGTAACTTAAATTTCTCTTTTATATAAATGACACCAAAATCAATACCTCTCTTCTCTCACCTCAGAGCCATTCTTAGGCTTTTACACATTGGGCATATTGACCTAGATAAATGGTTATCACTATCACGTTGGATTCCATGTGTCTGACATAAAATTTACTGTCTTTCTCCTACCAAACTTGTTTTCCCACAGAAACTCCTGTATTCCTATTTCTCCTGCCAAACTTGTTTTCCCTAACAGAAACTCCTGTATTCCTATTTCTCCTGCCACACTTGTTTTCCCTAACAGAAACTCCTGTATTCCTATTTCTCCTGCCAAACTTGTTTTCCCTAACAGAAACTCCTGTATTCCTATTTCTCCTGCCACACTTGTTTTCCCTAACAGAAACTCCTGTATTCCTATTTCTCCTGCCATACTTGTTTTCCCTAACAGAAACTCCTGTATTCCTATTTCTCCTGCCACACTTGTTTTCCCTAACAACAGAAACTCCTGTATTCCTATTTCTCCTGCCACACTTGTTTTCCCTAACAGAAACTCCTGTATTCCTATTTCTCCTGCCACACTTGTTTTCCCTAACAACAGAAACTCCTGTATTCCTATTTCTCCTGCCAAACTTGTTTTCCCTAACAGAAACTCCTGTATTCCTATTTCTCCTGCCACACTTGTTTTCCCTAACAACAGAAACTCCTGTATTCCTATTTCTGCTCATTGCTTTACTATTCTCTGAATCATGCAAGTTTTTTTTTAAGAAAAGGAATTAGTTTTGTATTTTCTTCATTGCTCAAAGTCATCAGTCCCTAAGACCTGTTGATTTTTCCTTAGCTGGTTTACATATTCATCTCTTTGTTACTATTACCATAGCTTCCATAAGGATCCAGGTGTATAATTCCTCATGTTTTGGACTGCTCTCAGAACCTCCAAAGAAATCTCTCTGTCTCTAGGCTCTTAGCCCTGTGGTATATTTTGAAATCCCGAGCCAGATTTCAGTTTTCTTAAATAATGTATTTCTCATTCTCTTCCTACATAAACTCCTGAAGCATTTCTTCCTTCTTTATTTTAGCTGTGTTAAGTGGGGAACACACCAGCTCCCACACGAAATAGTAATACAGTACAGCATTTTATTTAGTGCTTTGTATGTGCTAGGTACTGTGCTAAGCACTTTATATGCATTATCTTATTTCATTTTCCAAACAGTTATCTGAACTAGGTATTGTTACTATCTCTTTGTAGATGGGAAACGGAGATAAGCTAATTGCCTAAAGTCAAACAGCAGATAAGTGTCAGAGTCAGGATTAGCACTCGGAGCCATCTGACATGATAGGCCAAGTGCTGAAGCAATAAGTTCTTTGCCACCTCCCTCCCCTTTTAATCAGGGAGGCATGTGGGCTGCCGGGCAGGAACCACAGAAGGCAACTGTCAAGGAGACAGGTCTTGCTTGTACAGTGCACTCTTGTTCAGGCTGCACTCTTGCCCAGGCTGGAGTGCAGTGGTGCAATGATAGCTCACTGCAGCCTCGAACTCCTGGCCTCAAGCTGTTCTCCTACTTCAGCCTCCTAAGTATCTGGGACTTGAGGCACACACCAGCACACCCAGCCAATTTTCTTTATTTTTTATAGAGACAGGGTCTTACTATGTAGGCCGTTCTTGAACTCCTGGCCTCAAGCGATCCTCCTGTCTTGGTTTGGGATTACAGGTGTGAGCCACCATGCCCATCCTTACCAGCTGTTCGTCAAAAATATATAAAGTTCTCATTCATAAACGAAGTCATAAGTTCATATATCATAAATTAGCAGTGTTGCTACCTCCTTCTTTGTGACTACCTTTAGCCTTCAGGTTGCCATTTTATGATTTTTTTCTCAAGCTTGTTCTTGATGTTTAATCATAAATTAATTTCACTGTATCAAAAAATATTTGAGATGATGTTCTGAAAATGATCCTAGTCCCTACCTCACTTCCTTTTGGCTCCAGTTTTTATTCTTATTAATTTGAGGGTTTTCCTCATCCTTTTAGCCTGGGAGTTAAGAATACTGACTGTTGTGGGAGTGTTGAAGTAGCCTTTATATATCTTTGCTTCCTTCTCTCCCCTCACCCATCATGCAGCATTTATTCATTCAGCCAATTTAGGGATCTAACAGTGAAGAAGATACATAAGGTCCTGCTTTCATGGCTTTTGTATTTTACTGGGAAGAAACAGATATAAACAAGTAAACAAAATGCTTACAGATGTGATAGCACCTGGCATTTAGCAGTTTCTCATGATGGGTGGTTGGTGATAGAAATGGGCATTTGTGTGCTATGTGCACACCAAGAACCATAGTAGGAGAGTGCCTTGCAAAAGCACACGTCTTTCAAAAAGAGCACACATACACGTGTTCCTCATGTTTAGTTACTCCCTGGTTTAACCATCTCATGCTTAGATGCAACATATGGCTTTTACTTTGTTACTTAGTTGTCTAACTTCAAAAAGACAGTCAACAATAATGCTCTTCCTATGGCAAAATTAATATAGCATCAAGCCACTTTCACAGGTGCTATGTTTCTTTTTTCCTCCTTTTTACTCCCCAGGATGAAATGGGACCTAGAATCAAAGAAGCAATAGTTTTTCTCTATACCTGTAAAAGATTAGCTTTTCATCATTGGGGATGATGCAAGCAGGAAAACCAAATGCAAGAAAACAGAGATGAAGCCAAAAAGGACAATTTCTGATTGTAATAGCTGGTTTCTGTTTCATATCACTGAGCAAGATGAGAAAGTTTTGCAGAGTTTTATAGGAACAGCTTCCACGGTTCTAAACGATGACCTCACCCTCAATGCCCTTGCCAGGTGGTTAGCCCCACTGTGAAAACACAGGTTGATTTTCAACATGAAACAAGCCAGAGTATGGAATGATATTTTCAGGTGACAGTTGGGGTTCTATTGCCTGTAATTAGCACCTCTTAACCCTCAGATTTGCCCTTGCCCTTTTCAGGCTGTTGAAGCTCAAATCCGAAGTTTTGGACAGACTCCTTCTCAACTACTCATAGAGCCCCATCCTCCCAGAGGTTCTGCCATGCAAGTGGTAAGTGCTATTTTTACTCTCCTCATTTCTTGCCTCTCCTTCAGATCTGCTTGATATTCATAACAGTCTTTCATTGTGCTTGAGTTTCTCCACCACATGTGGGTTTGTTTTTTTATGCAATATTTGTCAACCTGCTAACAACCAGCAGATGTTATTGCATTGTCTTCTGGAATCTTTGAAAAGGTAAATGTTGCTCCAGTGCTCTTGTATTTCATCAGTTGGTGTCTTGTGTTACAGAATTGAAAGGTCCATAATTGTCATGAATCCTCACTGTAGGATAAAGGACTCCAGACATAGGGTTGATGACTTTTCTGGTTTGATTCTCTGAGTTTCTAGATTAGTTTTGCTGTTGTATTTATTCTTTACATCCCAATATATTTTTCAGTTTGGGAATTTTAAAACAAATTCTAATACATAAGATATTGTTACTGAAGGTCAGGGACCACCGTGGGGAGAAAATGATGGTTTGATATAACAAACCAGCCAAAACTTAGTGGCTTAAAACAATAATGTATTGTATTTCTCATGATTCTGAGGGTTAGATGAAAATCTTTCCTGCTCTTTTCACCTCGCCTCACTCACATACTGCTGGGGGCGTGGGCTGATGTAGCCAGGCTTCTCTTTCCACGTGGCCTTTCATCCTTAAGGAAGCTAGACCAGGCCACTCCCATGGTAGAAGCAGTCCCACGAGAATGAAGACAGACAGAAGCAGCCAGACTTCTTGAGGCTTGCTTTTGAACCTACACATCACTTATGCCACATTTTATTGGTCAAAGTGAGTCAAAAGTCAGCCCAGAATCATGGGTACAGAAATAGACTTGAGCTACAAAATAAGGTGGCCATTTTACCTTTATAGTTCCTGAAATTTCAGGGGGAAAATTCTTCAATGAGGAAAAAAAAATTGGCACAGTAACAAATTGAAGTGCATGATTAACATAATTTTTAAGGAATAGACTATACATATTGTTTTTCAATTGTCCCTCATAAAAAGAAGTTGCTCATTGCTGTTTTAAATTAAGAATAGAGACTACAAAGTCTGTTCCTGTAAATATAATGAACAATTATATAAAGTCAAATTCCATGTTGTGGTGTAGAGATAGCAGAATTTTGATAAATACTGGGAAGGAAAGAGTAGCAGTGAAGAAAGTAAGAAATAGAGAGGAGGCCCTGCTACCTCTGGCTCTTTTTCCCTTTTTTTTTTTTTTCCTTTCTCTTCCCACGTCACCTTCTTCTGTGTCTTTTTTTCCCTCTGTGCTCTTTGTCATTTTCTTTCTTCTTCCAAGATTTTTTCTCCTTCTTTATCTAGCAGTATGAATTGGCCATCATAAGCTATACACATTTTAAAAATTGTTTGCATCACTCTTTCCCCTACATGTTTTTAAATCAGTAAAATCAGATTTAGATGAATATAAAGAGTGACTTTAGTGGGCAGAAGACTACAGAGAGCGAACATTTAGCAAGAACAATGGAAGATAGTGCCATAAAAATAGTAAGAATGATTTATGTTTGCGTTTGGAATTAGCTTTAGTAATAGCTTGCCATTGAGACTCAGGCTGCGTTGGTGCTGGCAAATGGAAGCACCTCCCCTGCTCCATTGACTTTCTGCTGGGGTCACTGCCCAGCCTTCCATGGCAGAGGCTTATTGGCTCATACAGGCAGAGCAGCTTTGCTATCCCGAGGGTGAGAAGGCGGGGAAGGCGCATGCTCATATGAGGATGGGAGGCCGTCTTTTCCATTACCTTTATCCTCTGAATGGAATACCTGAACTCCTCTTCAGACTTGCACAAATTGTGTTTTTCACTTTGTGAATATGTGCATGGGGAAAAGGCATTTTAAAAAGAAACGAGAGTTGTCAACAAACATATACTTAATCTGGGAAAACTGATGAAACCTGGCTAGCAATTTCCTACTTGTACCCCAGCCTTGGCTCACAGAGGTACCCAGTATTAAAAGAGGCTTTGTTTCTTTTATATCCCTATTTTACCAGTTGCTCTGCTCATCCGCAGCTGCTGCCATCACTGCAGAGCAGCCTAGTAGTGTGGGGTGTGGTTTTCTTATTTCTGGTGTTTCTCATTCATACTTTTTAGCCAAGGATATGATGAAACGCCCAAGAGAGTTTCCTGCTACTTGCCTGCATCAGGAGCTCTAGTCAGGATGGGGTGTGCAGGAGCAGACTAGAGGGACAGATAGTTGTACGAAGGCAGTGGACAGTTCTGGACATGGTGTCTGCAGCTTGCTGTGGAAGGTGGCTGGTCCTTGCCGTGTGGCTTAGAGTTGGCCCACCAGTGTCACTATGTAAACGAGACATTCTTCCTACACATGAGAGATTTTTTTCGTGTTTTTTAAGGGTATAAACATTGGAACTATTCAATTTGAGCCTAATTATATTTACAGTATGAGCTGTTAAGCTCAGAAATATGTATGTACTTCCTTTCAGTGAGACTTTATGATTATGTTGTACTCTGATTTTCTCTGAGTTTATAAATTGACTTTAGTAAATATTATTTAAAAACTACATAATTGAAAAATAAGACTTGGTACTTGGAAATGATGTTCATTTCCTTTTCCTAGGACTTCTTTAAAATTAGCTTATGGGATATTTTCCTTCATGTTGCTCCCTGTTTCTCATTTTTACCTAATTTCACAGAATTCCTTAAAAACAGTATAAAACGTTCTTTGTGTGACAAAAACTAGTGATACTAGGGTTTTAAAAATCAAAGGCCACATGTTTATGGTTTTTAGTAACATTCAGATGAGCTCCCCCATCAACCATCAATGCACCCCAACACACACATACACACACACACACACACACACACACACACAAATATAGCAGAAATTAAAGCCACCTCGTGCTGCGTTAAGTGCATGAGCCATAATATACACCAGGTGTAGTAATTAGCAGGCACACGAAGGCTGCCTATTTGTCTGGTTTTGCTGCTGTTGCTGTATCCCCCTGTGTTTTCACACCATCAGATAGTTGGATTTAATTGAGGCCACATCAGATGAGGCATTACTGACACCTTTAATTGAATGAGCATCCAGGGAGGATTAACTCATAATATTGATTGGCTTTTAGCCACTTGCTCAGAAGGGTGTCCGGGTAGCTTATTAGTTGCCTTTATTTACACCTTTATGCAAAGAGTGCAAATAGGAATTCTTAGTGCAATATGTTTTTCTAAGTACTCTTAATAACTTTTTTAAAAGGACTGATAATAAAAATGCAAATGTATTTAATTTTTTATTACCAGTTCTGAATAAATATGTGTTAAATATATGTGCCTGCACATTTACATATACCTGGTGTTTTGAAATATGGCAGAAGGAAAGCAGCCAGAAGCATTTCATCAAAGTGTTTCAATTCTGAATGATACTAATCAGCTATTAGAAAACAGACATGGTAGGAGAGAATTGCTGAAAATGTACAGTGCAATTACTGTATGATAGCACACTACCACAAAGTGTAAATAAAGCCAGTAAATCAGAGCAGTGTTATATATGTCTTGGATTATGACATATGGGTTGTAAGAATGTTCCAAATCCTTAGTAGTCTTCAAGATTTATTTGGTTGCTGGTTATTAGAACAGACAGTGTTTCATTTAACATTTTCAATTACTCTCTGTTTTTTGAAGGAGAAATCAAAAAAGTCTTGAGCTCTAGTTTTGTTTGTTTTTTAACCAACAGGGAAGAGGAACACCTGGGTATTTCTCTTTATTCCTAGCTACAGCAGAAAGCAGTAGCATTTGCATTACAATAGGCAGTGTTTATGATTTGGTACACTATATAAATATATTGTTTTTACAAGTACATTTATGCATTGCTTTCAAACACCTTTATAATTAAGTTTGTACATTACGTTCATAAGTTATTTCTCTACTGTAATAATATATGCATGTAGTCTAACTATTGTTTATAAATGTATTTGTTTTCGTTATCTCTTTGTAGTTGTCAAAATCTTCCTGCTAACTCAACACAACTTTTGATGATCTTTGGAAATTACCTTGGCTTGCTTTTATGCCTATTGTCCATTCTTACTGTTTTTTTAGTGCTAAAAGATCATTATGTGACACATGATAGCAACCAGCATGGTTTAATGCAATCCCCAGCACTTTGCCTATGTAGAAGCTAAATCAAATCATTCTTTTAGTTTTTCGTGGCAGTGGGGAGGGAAAGGGAGCTCATAAAATTTATCAATTTTAAAGTGTTTCTGTTAATGTATTCTACTTCAATCCCCCAAAATTCCAACTAATGACATACATGAATAACAGACAGATCATGACTGCTGTTTCTACAAGCCTTTCTGCTCACTGTGCTTCCACTTACAACTTGTGTTAATATGGTCTTCCTCTTCTTTTCCTGCACCCCCTCTCTTTCTTGTGTTTCTTTGTCTTTTCCTTCTTGTATATTTGGGTCTTGTCATGCCCACTCAACAGTATCTCCTCCTGCAGAGTCCATTGATGTTCACAGACAAAGCCCAGCAGGATGTTATCATGGTCCTCAAGTTTCCCTCCAACTCCCCTGTTACTCACGTGGCAGCCAACACCCAGCCTGGTTTGGCAACTCCTGCTGTGATCACAGTTACTGCTAACAGGTTATTTGCAGTGAACAAATGGCACAACCTTCCTGGTAAGTAAAGAAATACCATTATAAGGCATGGTAACTGCTGAACACTGTATAATAACCACTTAAATATATCATATCTCAACATTGAAGCTTTTAATTTTCAAGCATTAGTCTGAATCAAATTGTTTAATAGTTTGAAAGGCTTAAAAAAGGCCCACGTGAGGCATATGGTACAAATGTTAAAAACATAAACTATTTTTTAGCTTCTGGTGGTTTATCTTTATCCTTGGAGATAAATATTGTTTCTAATATAATATTTTAATATAATGATATTCTATATTGTGTCCATAAACAGTATATATTTATTCATCAAATTTTTTTTTTTTCTCATTCATTTTACTTAATAAACACTTGGGTTTTTACAAATTTTTGTTTGTTTTTAGAGACAAGGCCTTGCTCTGTCAACTCAGGCTGGAGTGCAGTCGTGTGATCATAGCTCACTGTACCCTTGAACTCCTGGGCACAAGCAATCCTCCTGCCTCAGCCTCCTGATTAGCTAGGACTACAGGCACGCAGCACCATGCCTGGCTAATTATTTTTAACTTTTCGTAGAGATGGGCTCACTATGTTGCCCAGGCTGGTCTTGAACTCGTGGCCTCCAGCAGTCCTCCTGCCTCAGCCTCTTAAAGTGTTGGGATTACAGGCATGAGCCACTATGTCCAGCCACAGTAAACACTTTTGATTGTCTGTTACGTGCCAGAAACTGTACCTTTTTGTGCTTGGCATGGCAGTATTGGTAGTATTTGTTGAGGATAATAGAAAAAAACAAAGAACACTTAAATTACATAGCCAAAATATTGAATATCTGTAAGTACCTTCTGTTCTTCCGTTAAATGCTCAACACAGTCATTCTCAACTGAAATAACCATTAGAATCATAAACAGTGCAGATTTAAAGAGGCATTGAAAGTTTATCTACTCCAGCCATGTTTTGCCAGTGAGGACACTGAGCCCAGGGAGCTCGCCTTATTCTGCATCAAATATGCCCAGTCAGTGCCCGAGTTTGAGCCCAGGTTTTCTCACTCGGATTTTATGACCACCCCTCTGTAATGTATTCTCTCTCATTAGAGCAGGAAAGTTGGGACCTGGATTCAGCACTGTTCTTTTTGGCCACCAGTTAGAATTTTTTTTAAGAAGAAGGAAAATCTTTTAAACTTCTGGAGATTATAGAGTTTTTTCCCAAGCCGTTGTTTTAGGTAGGCAAATTTAAAAGATACATTTTAATAGTTCATGAAATTGTCATTAAATCTCTGAAGTGTGCATAAAGCACTGCTCGTTAGTATACCTGAAATGGTTGCAAAAATACAAGTTCTCAAACAAGGACCTCATGCCAAATTAAATGCAACAGCTTTCACAAGGGAACAGAATTGACATTCAAACAAAAACTTGGTACATTGACTGAGCTCAATAAGATATACCTACCACAAAGAATCTGTAGTTGGTATTAGAATTGATTAAATATAGCCATTTTCCTGGGTATATTGGAAATGAAATGATGAAAATAAATGCCAATATTTGACTACAAAATAGATTTCAGAAAAGGTAGAGACAGTAAAAATGGAGGCAGATATTTAATATCTCTATTATTATGTCCTTTTATTCCTTTTTATGTAAGTGAATTTCTCTTACAGAAGTAAGTATGAAAATAACATACTTATATTTTGGGACTAAATATTACAATTTATGTAAGAAACGTGATTTTTTTTGTTTCTCTAAACACTCTTTTTAGAAGAAAAACATGCTGGTGATATGTTCTATTAAATACACTAGAGGATTTACCTACTCTATGTGCCGTTACCCTTAGAGCTTTGCACCAGCATGTGTGACTTCAAGACCACCACTGGTGATGCTTATCCTGGGTGGCTGTTTCTGGCAGCCCTGAGAGCTTCTTCAGTTTAAACAGAGTGACATCAGATGTGAGGAGGGGCAAACCTTGCAACTGCTGGAAAGCCCTGACTGTACTCTGCCCCCATCTTTACTTTAGCCTAGGAAGAGTTGGCTCAACGGGAACTGAGCTGGCTCAACCACAGGGCTCCTCCGTCTCCAGCTGATTTCAAGTTTTAGCACTGATAACCCTAAGCATTTAAGACCCTAAGCATTGATGACTAAGCTTCTGGCTTCTGCCTTTCCAGCAAGCCGGTGTCCCTCACTGAAAAGCTTGCTTCCCTTAATACCTAGTGGTCAGGTATTATCTTCTCCACTTCCAATTTTTCTATAAATAAATATGTAAAGTGATTTAGGGGTAGAGTCCCACTGCTGAAGTACCACTTAGGATGCATCCAACTGTTCCCAGTCCTGGCTCACCTTTCCGTAAGACAGCTAGGGGAACTGCAAGGTTCTGCAGAATCTTGTCTATATTTCTGCTCAGTGAGCTTTCATTGTGTCTATAACTGTGTCATTAGAGATGTTTGTCTTCACCCTTTCCATACATACTGCCTTTACAGTATGACACAGCAACTTTTCACCAGAAAAATACAAAAAGTAATAACATATGGGAATACACCACAGGCAGTTATCTTTCTAGAATATGATCTCCAATTTGAGCTGCACCTACAACTAAGAATATTAAGCGTTTATTATATTAAGTCTATGCTTCATTTTAGGTATGTTTGCATAAATCTAACCTTTCATTCTATCTCTTGCTACCTTTAGCTCTCACTATGCCTTGATTTAAAACAAACATCAAAAATCCCTGACAGTTTTTCTTTGGTAAATATCAAATTCATATTACAATATATTTTTTTTAATTTTAGGTTCTGTTTCTTTTCTGAGGATCTATGATTTCCATAGCTCATTCATTAGACAGCTGGTTCCCCTCAGTTCTTTGAGTAGTGTCTGATTTAGAAAATAAATAATCTTTAACCTCCCTTCTCATTCAAAGGACCTTGAAAACCTCCAAAAATTAGAATAACACCAGCAAATGTTTATAGAGCATTTTTCTAGTTTCTAAGATTTTCCTTCTTCCTAAAAAAAATTCTAACTGGTGGCCAAAAAGAACAGTGCTGAATCCAGGTCCCAACTTTCCTGCTCTAATGAAAGAGGGGAGAGGTGGTCGTAAAATCTGAGTGAGAAAACCTGGGCTCAAACTCTGCCACTGACTGGGCATATTTGATGCAGAATAAGGTGAGCTCCCTGGGTTCAGTGTCCTCACTGGCAAAACATGGCTGGAGTAGATAAACTTTCATGCCTCTTCAAGTAGTGTTTTAATCATTTTATGTGTATTAACTCAATCTCCTTAACAACCTGAGGATGTATGTTCTGTACTTAGGTTGAAACCATAAGAAATTGCGTTTTTTTATAGGTCAAAACAGTCAGTTATTGGCAATTTCATATGGTTCAATCTAACCTATTTTATAGATCAGGAAATGGAAACATAGAGATTACATAACTTGACCAAGGTCATACAGCCAGTCAGTGGCAGAAGTGGGATTTGAAGCATCACCAAACCTCCTTAAACCCATTTCACTGACAGTTTGGTTTTAATGTTTCTAAGATCTCAGATTATCAGAGAAGTAGAGAGAAATTCTAAAGGTATTAGTGTTGATTGACACTGGTATTACTGGAAGTAAGTGGCACTATTGGGTAGACCAGAGGCTGTGGTGCATTTTTCCTGGTCCTCCCTTGTGAGTATCCTGTGATTTCTTTGCCAGCAGAGCCAGTAATCAGCAAAGACAAATACCTTTTGGGTTTGTTTTTTTTTTTGAGAGTCATTATGGTTTCTTTTCTTCAGTTACTTTAGTTTCTTATACATACTGTAATTTCTATCGCCAATACTGTACTTAGGTATTTTATCAGTATTAATGACCTTCCAAACATCCTTAAAAAGTTGGTATTTACTAACTGGAGAAAGTATGACAGAGTAAGTTTAAAATAATCTAATGAACTTATTGAAATGTACCCCATATTTATTTTCAGCCCCTCAAAGACAGATAGATTTCCTAAAATCTGATGGTAAGACAGGAATAATACAGGGTAATCGCAGGAGAATAGAAAATTCCAGGCAGCAGTTTCTTGACTATCAAAAGGAAACTGTTGAAATAGCTGCAGAAGCTAGGATCTGATAAGACCCTGAAAAACCAGGGTGCAGGCCAACCTGGCTGAGACTGTCTGGACCCAACATGGTGCTGAGTTTGATCTAGGTTTCACATAGGACCTCATTATATGCTCATTAACATACAAATCACACACCCACCAGTGCCATGACAGTTCCAGGAGCACTCATATTTGGTGTAAAAATGGATGGCACCACAGTTCTGAGAAATCACCACCTTTTTCCAGGAATCTTTATGAACATTCCACCCCTTGGTTAAAGAAGCCCATAAAGATAGGAACCCCAACACCCGTTGTCCACGACTCTCTTTTGAGTACACCCACACTCCCCTTTTGAGTGTGTACTTTTTGCTTTGCAATAAATCTCCATACTTCCACTATTTTCTGACTTGTCCTTGAGTTTCTCCTCATCACAGTGTCAAGAGCCAGGGTTGAAGTCCCACTGGTGTTAGGGGACCTCCCTTAACCCACTGGTATCAATGGCATTAAGCAGAGCTCTAATACCAACCAAGCAATAATGTGAATGCTTGTGAGTCTATAAAAAGTAGACACTGAGCAGGGTGAATGGCTGAGTCATTTGGGGAAAATAGTTCGGAAAAGGGCCCAGAATTTAACTATCAGAACTATGAAGCTGAAAAGATCATTTATTCCGAACCCTGTTTTAGGGTTTATGATTTGCACAAGGTTGCATCAGGTAGTTCCTGATTCCTGATATACTTCCTCTCTACCGAAAGTCCTTCTCCCTTTCGGAGGGAAACAGCCTGCAAAACCTCTCTTCAATTATAAAATAAGTATGCCTGAATCTTTAAAACCATTTTGAGAATTGAACAAAGTATTCTTAGGATAGATTGATTTTTGTTATTCATCTCCTTCTCAGAGTATTTTTAAATTGAAACCATGGAAATATTAAATATTAATAAAACTTTTTAAACCCTCAATCCAATCTTTAAGAAAATATTTCAGCCAAATGCACTTAACTAAAACATTTATCTGTGGATAGCTTTCTTTATTTTTATTCAAACTTTCAATTGATTGATTTTAAGTGACGGATGAAACACTAAATGTTCCCTGACTTAGAGCTTTCCCTTTCTCCATCATAAGTTGACATTTTTGTGGATCCTTTGTGCTGCAGCATTCAAAACTGCCTTTTTAAGAAGTAACAAAAAAATAGTATTTGCTACAGTCAGCAGATGGTTGTCACATTTTGTTTTCAGTGCGCTTTACCACTTAATTTTGTTTTGTTGCAGCATCAGAGGTTGCCAGTCAAGCATCTGCTACAGCTTTTGGCCTAGGACTGGAGCCACTGCTGATGGCACATGTTCAGAGCGGCACTAATCTAAAATAAATGTTTAATAAGCTAGCCATAAAAGCACCTGGATTTTTGTTCTTTAAATTTCACAAAACTGCATGAAAGATTTAGAGGTTGGAAACAATTCTACATAAGGTTTGACTTACGCATTTTTATGTAGTTTAGTATATAAAAAATAATGCCTTTTTTCTTTATCTTTTGTGAATTCCAGCTCATCAAGGTGCTGTACAAGACCAGCCATACCAGCTGCCAGTGGAAATCGATCCTCTCATAGGTCTGTCACTTCCTTCTCTCTTTGCGATTCATTAAGCTCTGTATGGTGGCCCTGAAGTGTAGATTACAGTTGTTTTTCACTTGCTGGTTGCTGGGAATGGAATTTTCCTGATAAACCATTTGCATGCAAATTGGAATGCAATGAGCTGTGGCTATGCTGGTATTTCATCAACTCCCCCTCGTTGGTTTGCCTAATTTGAACAGGCCTAGGACGCGTGTCACTGAAAATTAATATGGATGCTGTAATAATGTGTGATTGAGAATGCGCATGAAGTACTGTCAGGATAATATTGGATCTTTTCATCACTCAGACTTGTTGATGAGCAGGAGCGAGGCACGTTATGATGAATTGGTGCACCGGTAATGTGATGGAGCTCCTTTGCTAGGAAAATTTTCATAATAACAGTGGGGTTCTTAGCAGCACTGTGTTATGAAAAATAAAACTGTAGTGCCAGGGTTTCATCATTAAAGGAGATCAATCCTTTCTTCCTAGACCCTCTGTTCAGTCTGAGGGGATTAATGTGCAATTGCAGAGCAGTTTCAAAGTTGAAATATATTGCCCAGCCAATGGTAGTGTTAAGATATTTGTATTCATTTTCTTAGGGTCCTACAGCCCAATAAATTGCCAGTGGAGGTTAAATTTGTTCAGGGGAGAAAAAAATAGGGAGGCCACCAGAAAGAGCCATTGGGATGAAATGAGCATCTGCAGCAGATGACTTAGAATATTTAATTGCTGTTAGGCTTTTTGAGTAGATTAGTTGAAATCTCTAGTTTAGCATTTTTCATCCTTACGTGTGGGGATTTCAAATGTGGCATCACTAAGAATGTTAAGCCTCGATTTTGAAGATGTTATTTAATAACTTTTAGAATAAAAACTTACTTGCCTACCTGTGGGGTAATGCTATCGGCATAGATATTTGGCTTGTAATTTTGTCAAATTTTCCTGGCACAAATAAATTTGTTAGAATTTTAGTGTTTTTAAAGAAAGCATATGAATGAAGCAGATTTATTATTTTAAAATCCAAGATGTTCCCTATATATAGTTACCATTTTTGTCTTTAAAAGCCATTGTTTCAATGGAGACCTAAATGGCTACCATTAGCAGATAGACTATCAGGATGAACAAAAATAACCTTAAGCTCTAAACCAATTCATTTATCATTTCCCCAAGTATAACCAGAAATCTAATATGTAATTATCTATATGAAGGATAAATACCACTCTGGTTCTTAAATCTTGTTTTGTTTTGAGTAGATATGATTTGCCATATATTAAAAAAAACTAAAATGCTCACTTGGGTAGTTTAAAAGTCAGGAAAATAATAAAGCCCATTTGCTGAGTCATTTAAAGCATTATTTCTGAATTTTAGACCCATCATTTTCTTTGCACCTTGACAATGAATATCCTATGCTATCAAGTCTAATTAAATGAATTCAGCAATTGTTGTAACCCTTAGGGTAAGCATGGCTAAACTTTTTCAGTAAAGAGCCAGATAGTAAATATTTTAGGTTGAGCACCTCTAATCTGCAAATCCCAAGCCCCAAATACTCCAAACTCTGAAACTTTTTAAAGACCAACGTGACAAGACAAGTGGAAAATTCCACACCTGACCTCATGTGACAGGTCACATTCAAACACAGTCCAAACTTTATGTCAGGCACAAAATTATTTAAAATATTATATAAAATTACCTTCAGGCTATACATATATACATACATACATACACATATATACGTATCTATGTATATATATACATATATATACGTATATATGTGTATATATACATATATACGTATATATACACATATATACGTATATATTCCATATGAAACACAAATTAATTTTGTGTTTAGACTTGGCTGTCATCCCCAAGATATCTCAATCTATGAAAATATTCCAAAATCTGAAAAAAAAATCTGAAATCTAAAACACTTCTGGTCCCAAGTGTTTCAGATAAGGGAAACTCAAGCTGTTCTTAACTCTACCAGTATAGCACAAAAGCCACCATAAATAAAATAGAAATGAATGAACATAAATAACTCTTTTCTGATAAAACTACATATATAAAACCAGGCATGGGCAGGATTCAGCCTTTGGCCCTAGTTTTGCTGTTCCTGCCCTAGATCACTGGTCAACAGACTTTACACTTCTACCTCCTAAAAGAATTATTTAAAACCATGTATCCTCTCAGACATTTTTAAGTTGACATTTAAAAGTTTTCATCACAAATTTAAATAGTTGCAAAGGTTATACATTCTGGCATAGTGTAAAAATTGTTTAATATATCCAATAGAATCTAAGTATCACAGTGAACTGATACTCAGTAAACAAAATTTTAATATATCCAGTAGAATCTAAATATCAGAGTGAATTGATATTCAGTATTTTCTGTTTCTAAAAAATACATTGAAAACCCATTAACATATGGAA